>NC_133754.1:41307738-41617976 GCF_036562045.2 Rhinolophus sinicus | reverse complement strand
ACCCTCGACAGACATCCAGGAGGAGAAATCGAGTAGGTAGTTGAATCTACAAGTTCTAAAGAGAGATGGGCTAGGAGATGAGAAGGAACCAACAAAAGAGCTGGAGAAGGCATAGCCATCCAGGTTGGAGAAAAACCAAGGAGAGTTCTGGAAGTCATGTAAAGAAACTTTTTTTAAGGAGGAAGAAGTGGAAGGATTAATAGTGTCATATGCTGCTGAGAAGATTAGTCAAATAAAGACTGAAGAAGAAAGACCTTGGAGGTCCAGGAGATCCTTGACGGGAGCTGCTTTGTGGAGAAGGATGAGCAAAAACAGATGGGAGTATGTGCGGTGGAGAACGGGAGGAAAAATGGAGACAGGAAGAGTAAACAGTACTTTAAAGACTGGAGAGAAATAGTGTGAGGGCTAGAAAGAAAGTAGAATCATGAAAGGCTTTTTTTTAAATTTTTATTGTTTAAGATGAGAGAAATAATCACATTTTAGGGACTCCTACTGGCCTGTAAGGTGTCTACTCAAGAAAGGTGCTCTTTCCTGTGTGTAACTGCAGGTCCGCACCAGGGCACATGACTTTGAGAGCAGAATGTGGGCACAAGGTCCTATGTCATACGCAGCCATGCCCCCAAACTATTTCATCATCACTCTCTTCCTCACTGTACTGTCATGTGGTTAAGTTCTATAAGAAAATAGTTCAGATGCAGCTTTTCCATCTATATGTCTCTTTGACTTTGTACTGAAATATGTATCTTAGTTTGATGTCATTTAAAAACAATATGGCACACATGTCTTATAGTTCTACAACATCGGAGTTAGAAGGTACTTTGAAAATTGTTTAATTCAACATTTTACAGATGAGGAAACTGGAGTCTGCAAGGGACTTCTTAATGTATATTAAGTTATAAAGTGAATATTGAAGTACTGTATCAATTAGAATAACATTTTGTGTATGTTCTTCTTCAAAAATGTGAATTTGAAAAATTATCTGTGTTTAGTGCTGCAGAAAAATCTGAATTACAAGCAAGATTTGAATATTTAAAAATTGAAAACCATCATATTTCATACACGTTCTCCTCGATGACATATTTGTACCAATAAATATTTAAAGTACATTTCTAGGAGGTTTTTGTTTCAAGTTAATGCAGAGTCATCTGTATAAATGGCTTTTGAATAGTAACATGAAAAGAAAGGAAATAACAAAGGAATTGTATGCTGATAATAGGGTAGACAGATAATAGACACACCCCTTTTTGTGGTTCAAAGCAATAGCTGTTTCTGTGTTTGTTTAGGGTTTGTGAAGAATTAATAAAAAGATCTAAAAAGCAAATTGATGTCATGTTTTGCCTGTAATTACTATAACTGCCACACCTCTAGGATTTGAGACATAAGTCTTCCTGACAAACAAATATGCCCTAAGTCAACTACTTCCCCACCATGCAATTCACTCACATATGTAATCCTATAGAGTTAAATAATGGTTTGTTTTCTAATCAAAACAGTATATGAAGATTATAGTGTAATTTTTTTCAGATTTAAATGAAGACACCAATAAAATTTGGTTAAGCAAACTCAATGATTTTGTTTGTTAGTTTCTAAAGTTTAAATACTGTAGAGGAGAAAAGCAAATAATAAAATTCCATTATTTTATATTAATTTCCAAATTTGATTGAGAGGATGAACTAAACTAAAGCATGGATATTATAAAACTGGATATATTATGGGCATTTGATAAGTAGTTGTTGGATTTAATTGTATTAGTCAAAAAGGATAAATGACAAAATATTGCATGGAATGTTAATGATAGACTCTCAACATCCTTCTGTAAATGCCTAATTTTTAGTGAGTCTTTCAAGTAAATAATCTTTTTAAATGAAGAAAAGTCATATCCTTTCAAATTATAATTTTTGCAACAAATGTGGGGCCTTATTTTATATTTTATAAGTTAATTCTCAAATAATTGTTCTGTATTGTCTTTTAAAACCCATCTTATATACACATGTAAATAATACATTTATCACTAAAGACTTTTTTTACACATGGTTCGGAATCACACAATATGAATTTAAGAAAATGCAGTATGTTTTTTCATGTGTTTGTTTTGCTCCACTCGAAAGCAGAGTTAACTACTAGTATACCTCATGTTATTGTGCTTCGCTTTACTGTGCTTCACAGATGTTGTGGGGGTTGTTTTGTTGGGGTTTTTGTTTGTTTGGTGTTTTTTTTACAAATTGAAGGCAAGACCTTCCACCAGCAGAGATTATGACTTGCTTTGCACCATGGTCTGGAACTGAACCTGCAATATCTACAAGGTATGCCTGTACCTGTAATCTACCAGGAAGAGCTACGTGGTCAATTTGTTCACAGATTAGGAACACCAGTTTCTTGTATCCTTTTTCTTCCTTTTATTTTTAAATTTGGACCTTTTATTGCTCTTCACCTTTTCCCCCCTTCTTTAAATTTTCAATTAAGTTGACATTCAATATCATTTTGTATTAATTTCAGGTATACAGCATACTGGTTAGAACTTTGTATAATTTAAGAAGTGTTCCCCTGGCACTATACCTAGTTATTACCGTATTACTGACTATATTCCTTTTGCTTTACTTTACATCCCCATGACTATTTTGTAACTACCAATTTGTACTTCTTAATCTCTTCACTTTTTTCACCCTGTCCCCTAACTCCCCTCCAATCTATCACCTTGATAAATCTAGTACCCATCTGACACCATACATACATAGTTATTACAATATTATTGACTATATTCCTTATGCTATACCCTACATCCCCATGACTACTTTGTAACAATCAATTTGTACTTAATCCTTTCCACTTTTTCACCCACCCACTCAACCCCATCCTATCTGGCAACCATTAAAATATTCTCTATAAGTTTGTTTCTGTTCTGTTTGTTTGTGTGTTTGTTTTGCTTTGTTCTCTGGATTCCATATATAAGCAAAATCACACTGCATCTGTCTTCCTCTGTTTGACATAATCCACTCAGCACAATACCCTCCAGGTCCATCCATGCCACCACAGATGGCAAGAACCCACTCCCTTCCATGGCTGAGCAATATTCCACTGTATGTATGTCCCACCTCCCCTTTATCCATTCATTCATCTATGGACACCCAGGCTGCCTCCACATCTTGGCTATTGTAAATAATGCTGCAATGAACATATGGATGCACGTGTCCCTTGTAAGTAACATTTTGGGTCTCTTCAAATAAATACCCAGAAGTGGGATTACTGGGTCCTTCTTTGTCTTTTGTTATAGACTTTTTTTTAAAGTCTGTTTTGTCTGGTATAAGTATTGCTACCAGGCCGGCCTGGTGGCTCAGGTGGTTGGAGCGCCATGCTCCTAACACATCATGTGCTGCGGTGAGTGGCCGGCAGCTGCTGTCAGCTGCTGTGAGCTGCTGTGAGTGGCCCACCTGACGACAGGCGACCGACTGCCTGGGGGGGCCAGGGGGAGAGCGCAGGCTCATAACACCAGCATGGGCCAGGGAGCTATGTCCTACACAACTAGACTGAGAATCAATGGCTTGAACAAGAGTGGGGGAGGTGGAGAGGCGGAAGAAAGGGGGGGGGGGAAGTATTGCTACCCCAACTTTTGTTTGTTTCTTTGTTTCCATTTTCATGAAATAACTTTTCATCCCTTTACTTTCAGTCTGTCTGTGTCTTTCTTTTTTTTTTTTTTTAAATATTTATTTATTTATTTATTTATTTATTTATTTATTTATTTTCCCCAAGTCAAGTTGTTGTCCTTTCAATCTTAGTTGTGGAGGGTTCTGTTCAGCTTCAAGTTGTTGTTCTTTCAGTCTTAGTTGTGGAGGGCACAGGTCAGCTCCAGGTCCAGTTGTTGCTAGTTGCAGGGGGCACAGCCCACCATCCGTTGCGGAAGTCGAACCGGCAACCTTGTAGTTGAGAGGGTGCACTCCAACCAACTGAGCCATCCAGGAGCTCAGCGGCAGCTCAGCTCAAGGTGCCGTGTTCAATTTTTAGTTGCAGGGGGCGCTGCCCACCATCCCTTGCGGGAGTCGAGGAATTGAACTGGCAACCTTGTGGTTGAGAGCCCGTGCTCCAACCAACTGAGCCATCCGGGAGGCAGCTTAGCTCAAGGTGCCGTGTTCAATCTTAGTTGCAGGGGGCAGAGCCCACCATCCCTTGCGGGACTCGAGGGATTGAACTGGCAACCTTGTGGTTGAGAGCCCACTGGCCCATGTGGGAATCGAACCGGCAGCCTTCGGAGTTAGGAGCACGGAGCTCTAACCGCCTGAGCCACCGGGCCGGCCCTGTCTGTGTCTTTCAATATGAAGTGAGTCTCTTGTAGGAAGCATATGTAAGAGTTTAGTTTTCTTATCCATTCAGCCACTCTATCTTTTGATTGGAGTATTTAATCCATTTACACTGAAAGTAATTGTTGATAGATATGTAATTACTGCCATTTGATTTGCCCTTCCTGGGTTTGTATATGTATTTACTTCAGCAGGTTAGGGAACTTTTCCATCATTATTTCTTCAAATAGGTTTTCAATTCCTTGCTTCTCTCTTCTTCTGGTACCCTGATGATGTGGATGTTGGTACACTTGATGTTGTCCCAGAGACCCTTAAACTATCCTCATTTTTTTTTTCATTCTTTTTTTCTTTTTGTTGTCCTGATTGGGTGTTTTCTGCTACCGTGTCTTCCAAATCACTGATTCTGTCCTCTGCTTCATCTGGTCTGCTGGTGATTCCTTCTAGTGCAGTATTCATTTCAGTTATTGTGGTCTTCATTTCTGGCTGGATCTTTCTTATGGTTTTTATGTCTTTTTCTTATGCTTGCTATCTCTTTGTTGAAGTTCTCACTAAGTTTCTTGAGCATCCTTATAACAGTGCTTTGAACTCTGTCTCTGGTAAGTTGCTTGCCTGCATATTGTTTAGTTCTGTTTCTGGAATTTTCTCCTGTTCTTTCATTTGGAAGGTACAAGGGTGTAATCAAACAAGATGATGAATGTTTCAAGAAAAATTGAAAAAACACTTATTACAGTAAAAGACACGTTACCATTAATCCCCCTCAAAATATCCCCGCCCCCTTGCTTCTAACACACTTATCCCATAGTTTTTCGCCACTTCCTGAAGCAGTTCTGGAAGTCCACTTCTGTGAATGTCTTTAGTTTTGCTGTCATGGCTGCCTTGAGGTCCTGAATCGATTCAAAATGTTTACCTTTCAGTGTCATTTTTACTTTGGGGAAGAGCCAGAAGTTGCACAGTGCCAAATCAAGTGAATAAGGTGGATGAGAACACACAGAAATTGCCATACCAAAAGCGATATGTAACATGGAGGTTTTCCATTGAGATCAGAAAATATCATGAATGCTGCTGCTGAGTGCCATCCAACGGAAAGGCAGGGATCTTCAATACAGGAAGTGGCATGAATGTCAAAAATAAGAACAGTGTGTGACAAGCTTCAACTTGTTTGATGCAGTCAGTCAGATGTAAGCTACAGTTGAGAGAAGATGTGTTTTAAAGTGTGTCGTAAATCATCCTCCATCATGACAACGTTCCGTGTTTGTTTCCTCATTTTGACTGCCTCTCTGTGTTTTTTTGCTATGTATTAGGTAGATCTACTTTTTCTAGTCTTGCTAGGTAGTCTTATGTAGTAGGTGCCCTGTGGGTCCCTGGCATAGTCTCCCTGGTCACCTGCTCTGGGTGCTCCAGGAGTGTCCCTTGTGTGGGTGGTATGTGCCCTCCTGTTATAGTTCAGCCTTGATTGTTATTGGCACATTAGTGGGTGGGATTGACCCTCAGGCTGATTGCCTGTGGGGTTTAGCCATGTTTGCATCTTATGGGCTGCTGTGCAAGGGGTTTACCCCATGGAGTGGGATTGGCACGAGCTGGCTATGGTGCCTATTGAGACCACCCTTCGGGTGTGCCACTATGGGGTAATTGGGTGGTGCTCTGCTGTAGCCTGAAGCCAACCTCCAGGTATGTGGGTTCTGGAGCTTCTTGGAAGGGGCTCCAGTGCAGGTCAAGGTCAGCCACTGCCTATGACAGGCTGGAGATTACTTGGTAGGAGCTACAAAGTGATCCATAGTTGGTTGCTGCCTCTGCTGGACCTGGAGTCACGTGGGAGAGACTATGCTGTGAACTGAGGATGGCTGTCACCAGTACCGGGTCTGTGGTAGTTCTGAAAAAAGCCCCCAAAATTTGAGGCCTGATGCCACCTGCCAATTCCTGTAAGGTTCAGCTACTGAGAAAGCCTCACATGGTAGTGGTATAGAGTTGGCTGTGGCAGAGTCTCAGTGAGTCACCAGGATAAAGTGAGCAGAGCTCACCAGACGAATTCAGATTCAGATTTGGCCATTGGTGTGCTGGGTGAGCTAAACACAGGAAAGATGGTACCTGCCTGCCAGCTGCATGGGAGATGGACCCCACACAGGGAAAATGGCAACTATCCCTCTAGTCCTTACCCCGAACTTACACAACTCAGTCTTTCCCCATATGTCTCTGATGCCTCCTGAGTCACTGTCCCTTTTCTAGAGGCCAGGGTGAGTTCCTGTAAGTGAGTGAGTCTGTGTGTGGGCCCTTTAAGAGGATATCTGGGTTTCCTGCAGCCTTTTGTCCCACCTGGACAATCAGAATCCCCACTGGTTTTCATAGCCAGATGTAGGGGCTTCTCTTCCGGGCACCAGCACTCTGAGCTAGGGAGCCTAGTGTGGGGCTGGGGTCCCTCACTCCTCTGGGGGGATCCTCTGTGGCTGAGATATCCCTCCCGATTTTCAACTACCACAGGGGGGTTTGGGGCTGACCCGTTTTGTGTCTCCAACCCTCCTAAACCAGTCTCAACATGGCTTCTTCTTTATATCCTTAGTTACAAAAAACTTCTGTTCAGCTAGACTTCAGATGGTTCTCCAGGTGACTGTTTTATTTGGTTGTAATTTTGATGTGTGTTCACAGGATGAGGCAAGCACAGCGTTTAGCTACTCCGCCATTTTGGATCTCCAGAAATCTCTTCTTGTATCCTTGTTCTTACTTTTGACTTTCAACATGCTTACATTTCATTGGTTTAAGAAAAACCAAGCTCAGCTTTAAGTAGTATGCACCTCCTCAATCCAACCTATGTAAAATTGCAACACTCTTTCATCCTCACCACCTTAAAAGCTCCAGCTTACTCTCAGTCAGGGCACAAGACTTCTCAAAATGGGTGGATTCTAACCCCCCCCCCCCCATATATACTAGTGTCTGCTTTACCTAATCACTGGACAAATGTGAATGTGAGTCTTTACTGATTATGACTTTTGTTTCACTATGGTTATAACTATAACTCTGACTCCATAACCTTTTTTATTATTTACTGAATGTAGCATACATATTTCCAGTGTAATGTTTGTTTTTCTGGCCAAACAGGGCCAAAGAGGATCCACACATGTGATATTTCAAAATCACATTGACCTTTGAAGTACATACATTAATATTCTAAGTAAAATAATTTTCACATACATGAAATAATGAAGTTTAAATGCCACCCTGCCCTAATATCTATCATTGTAAAGTAATGAACATAAAATACCATTTTTACGTATGAAAAATATAAGGTCAACGCAGCATTGGAAGTTTTTCTGGGTTTTTTGTTTGTTTGCTTGCTTTTTATCATTACACTTAAGTGCAATGTATGGAAATAGCACTGAATTGCCATAAAGGACCTGACATCTAGTTCCAGCTCTGTCAGTACTTCGTTAATTTATATTTACTTTGGCTCATTTTTCCCGTCTAAAATGTAAGTGTTGAAGAGAGTCTGTAAAATTCTGCCTAGCTCTAACAATAGAGGGAGGAAATAAAAAATGCAGTAGGGGAATATTATTTCCTCCTCCCCTTCAAACAGTGCTGACAAAGAAAAACAAGAAGAAATGGTGGCGACAAAGGAAAGGAGAAATAGGAGTGAAAGAATGCTTTACACACAGAGCAAAATTGGTAAGCGTGTGATGGAGTTGTCGTACACACATGGAACCAGCAGGAGAGTTAGAATCAATGAGAAATCTTTATCATCACTCCAGAGATTTACCTTTCAGTTCTCAAATTTTGCTTAAGTTTTATTCATCCTTACCTCAACTGCCTACGCCCTCCTGATTGTGTTCACTTGCTTATACTTGCCTCTTTTAATTGGAAATAAAGAACAGTAACCTCAGCCTGGTTATTCCAAATCCCTTACTGTCCCCCACAAGTGTTAGAAAGAAAAGGCAGAGAGAGTTTCAGTTTCAGGTGTGTACAGCTTGATTCCTGTAGATCTATTCTAGGGCATCGGTGCCTATGTTTATTTTCATGGCTGGAATTAAATAATTTGTAGAAGGTCCCACAGCAGGTTAATGATGGAGCCAGATTTAGCATGCACAGCTGCTGATTTCTCAGTGCGGGCCCTGGGCCACAGGGCCACGTGGCTATTCCACATGTTGTTCCAAATCACACACTTGTCAACTGCAAGGAACTTCCTATGCCAATTGTTGTGAACAAGTTTCATTAACCATAACACATCCAAAAGAGCCTAAACACCAAAACCTTGAAACTCTATAAATATTACGCATCTCTTTCAGTTCTAAACAAAAAAGTGGCACAGAGTATTGAACTGGTTTTATGAATGTCAGTGGGAAGAAACAGTATTACAACAAACATCAGACTTCACTTGATTACTCAAGCTCTTAAGTTAGAGGTCTGAACATATTTTTACAGGTCACAAAGGGAACTAACTTTAAGAATTGATATAATATCATTTCTCAGTGAGAGCCACTAGCCAGCATCTAATTTTTTTAGTTTTTTCCTGATATTTTCAAAGGATACCTTATATGCCATGTGTTTCTTATCTAATTCAGACTAACAAATAAAAAGCAGTCTTTTGTAATTTAATATATATCCTCATAGATTTCAGTGGTAAACAGTTCTCAAAGAGAAATGCTTGTTAAAGGATTAAGATTATCCTTGGAAAGCTGGATATAAGAACCAAAAGAATCATAATTATTTGAGCTCCAAAAAAGGGATCATCTTCTTAGTTCCACAGCTTTTCTCAAAAAAAGAAAGAAAGAAAAAGAAAAAAGGAACAAAGGAATATGCTAGTGCTCTCATGACAATATTCTGGAAAGGAAGAAATATAGCTCTGTAAGAAATAAAGCCACTTTATAACTAGCTTTTTTATTATTCATTTACATTTATGTATTATTAATGCTCTTAAATAATGCAATGGCTTTCTTCTAGCTGTACATTTCTAATTAATTTTTTTTTACTTTTATTATAAAATCAGATTCGTTTTCAACATAAACTGATTTCAGAATGTGAGTTTTACCGCACTGAATGTGGCAAACCTTTTAAAGTCATGTACCTACTGGAAAATGGTCATTTCAGAGAAGATATATTGAAACAATGCTCTATTTCCAAATGTCTCAATATAAATACAGAATCTATGAAAACAGACTCAAATTCCAATCCTATCACTAGCCTCCTTAGTCTTTCTTCTGTATTGTTGTAAGATGTACTTGTGTCTTTGCCTCCTTCATCCCCTCTACTTCACATAGCTGCCCGCAAACATTTTTGGTGGCTGATTGGCCTAGTTTCTATTGTTGGAGAGCAATAAGAAGTTTCAGAAATGTAACAAAGTTGGACATCATCAAACGAGTTGAATATTTAAAAATCTCCTTGTTGGTGGAGTCTACAGGAATAAAATCTGAGGGGGTGAGGCGGGTTGTTGCCATAAAGGGCACAGCAGAGCAAGGGTGTTGACTGAGGCAGGCGGCAGAGAAGCAGGAGCTGTCATAGGCCCCTAAAATCCAGAAAAGACAATGTGGTCCAGGCTATGCCCTAGAGAAGATGAGATTAAATCTCATGGTCAGGAAAGAAGGAAGCTGGACAAGATGCAGTGTGAAAATTTCAAGGCGAACATACACGTTGACCTTGCAGTTGGCTAAGGTGCATGGTGAAGGGTAGTTTTGGCCAGTCACAAGCAGATATCGATGTGATGAATTAGAGCATTCCATGATTGTGTAAGGAGGGTAGCTATGAGCACTTATTAGTGATTCTTAGAAATAATTTGGCAATGGGTTATCGACTTGTAATCAAATGACAACTGGAAATAAGGCTTGGTTATTGTTGTCATATTAGTTCCCAATCCAAAATGTATGCACATCATCTTGGCAAGGTCAGTTTAGACTGGCACATTAGGAGGGACTATGAATTTAGCTCTTGCTCTCCACTTTGTGCTATTTGTGTGTTCCCGCAGGAGGAAGCAGTTGTTTGAGTCCTAGTTAATAGCCACCAGTGACTAATCAAGTAGCAAATAAATTTTAGTGATTCTCTACTCAAAATTGGTTTCATTTTTAGGGGCTAGAAGCCGGTCAAATGGTGTTATTTCCCCTGGATAACTGTTCATTATTGCCACCCACCAACAAATTACCAGGCAGTTAGGTATGATAGAGAAGCTAGAATGTGGAATCCAAGCCAGTTAGTTACAGAAGCAGGAATAAGCTAGCAAATGCATCAGATCTTTAAATTTGGAAGTGGCATTCTGTAAAGTAAGGTTGTACATTTATATATTTCAAGCAAAGAATTTGATTACATGGATTTCTGTTAAGTAAGGGATACCTATAGTACATTTACCACCATTAAAAAAAATGGCTTCTTTGCATTTTTCTTTTATTTCCATAACTTGCATTTATGAAGCATTTCAGCACATTTTTGGCACATCATGCCCCTAGAAAATGTATGCAAATCACGGACTCAACCTAAAGAAATAGCTGAGAACGGAATTCATGTCATCCCCTCTATTCACCAGTCATACTGCTTCTTGTATGTGAGAAGAGCCATACATACTATTTGAAATACGACCAATTTCAGCTATGGCTAAAACAAAACAAATGATTAGCTATTAACCATGCACACAGAAGATCTGAACTATACTACTTCACTTGCCATTCTCTAAACCATGGTAGACTGGAAATATACCCTAAAATTAGAAGATTGTAAACAAACTGTTTCTTTTTCTAAAAAAAAAAATTCTATTTAATGTTTAATTTTAAAATGTCTATCTTAATTTGATTTCGCTCCTCAAAATAGTAACTGTTAATTTAGACTTATTTCTTTACTTTAGCAATAGTCTGGCTCTTCTCTGAAACTACCCTGAAATAGCAAAAGGCTCTTAATTAATACTCACACAATAGGATTTAATTCACATGCACATGCCAGCGGAATAATGTTTGTGCATTAATTACAGCAGTTGTAAAGTTCAAATACTACTAGGAGTAAGCGAATTTTGTGAAATACAGTACTGTACTATATTTCATAAGAAACTTGCGCCCTCTTTTGGATAAAAATTGTTAAGACGTTTAAATGTGAACTTTAAAATACAATCAATAGCTTAAAAATAAACAGTTTTGTTTGAAAGACTGTGGGAAAGGAGGAGAAAGAACAGATGGGAGAGACATTAGAGAGATACCATAGCGTTAACCGGCAAGGCAACAATTCTGTAACTGCAAGACAGATGGCCACAGGAAGGATTCCCAAACTAGGAATCTACAGTTTTCTTTTAATAATATGTTGGGGAATTTTGCCCCATGTGAAATTACAAAGTACTGTTTCTTAGGGTCACTACTAAGAAAACAGCGGTAAGCACTTATCTTTCTTTTGAGACTAATTTTTATATGGGTCGGGACAAGTTATCCCATGGGTGATCTTTCTGCCTGGATAAAGCAGATCTTAAGGAATAGTTTCTTTTAGATTTAGAAAAATGAACACATATATTTAAAGGTATCTTGGGGGACATTTTGAAAATTGTCTTCATTTTTCTTTTTCAACTATAATAAATATCTTGAAACAGTTATGTATTGTCACTATCTCTCCACCATCCCATTCACTTCTAAACCCCCTGCAATCTAGTTTCCTCCCTTTCTCTCTCTCCACTGAAACACGTCAGGCAAAGGTGGTAAGTGGCTTCATGCTACCTGATTTAGTAGACATTCCCATTCCTTACCTTGTTTGACCTCTCTGCACCTTTTGACACAGTTGCCTAGTTCTGCCTTTGTGAAATACTGTCTTCCTTTGGCTTCCATGACCCTACTCTGACTTCTATTTCTCTGCCTGTTCCATTGCTCTCTAGCTCCTCTTTATGGGCTGGTATCTCCAGCATTCTGTGCTTGATACTCATCACTGTCCACATTACACTCCTTCCCTGGGCAAACTGGTGGCCCCAAAATGGGATTATCCTTCTCTTGATGCCTCGTGGGTACTGTAAACGCAATTATGTCTAAAATCAGACCACTCACCTCCACCTCTGCTGCCCTCTGCTTCCCACCTCCCCCCCTTCTTCCTTCTGTATTCTTTGCATGTAATCATGGAGTTGTATTTGCTTGTCTACCCGCTCACTCCCTCAAGCAAGTCATGATTCCATCATGCGCCATCTTGGACCCCTCACTTCCCTCTCTACTCCACATCACTCCATCTGGTTGTGAACTAGCTCTTGAATAATTCTCACCTCTCCACACTCACACTACTCTTCCCAATTATGTCCTTATCACCTCTTCCATAGACTATCACTGTGGCGTCCCAACTGGTCTCTCCGCCTCTAGCCTCACCCCTTCTAAACCATCCACCATAACACTCCCCATATGATTTTCCTAAAAGATAAGTCTGATTGTTTCTCTTCCCTTTTTAAAGCCCTTTACTGGTTCTCCATCACCCACAGTGCAAAATCCATGTATTTTATCGTAACAGGATTTTTATCACACCCAGGGATGTGCTGCCTTCTCCTGCCACGCTGATTTTTTAGTATTCTGCTGGCATCACACCAAAAACCTTTCACAATGGTCCTCTGTGCAGAATATCTTTTTTTTCTTAATCAGACTTTCATTTTCATTAACTTTTCAAACGAAACACTTTCCTCTCCCAACAGGCCATACAGAATTAAAGTTTATACCTATTTTTCCATTAGACTGTGAGCTATTTGAGAGTACAGTCATGTGCTGCATAAGGTTTCAGTTAACAATGGTCCACACATACAATCGTGGTCCCATAAGATTATAATGGAGCTGGAAAATTCCCATCTCCTAGTGATGCTGTAGCCATCGTAAAGTTGTAGTGCAATGCATTACTCATGTGTTTGTGGTGACGCTGGTATAAACAAACGTACTACACTGCCAGTCACATAAAAGTGTAGCACATACAATTATGTACAATACATAATACTTGATAATGATAATGAATGACTATGTTATTGGTTTGTGTACTTACTATACTATACTTTTTATCATTATTTTAAAGTGTACTCTTTTTACGTATTGAAAAAAGTTTGCTGGCAAACAGTATGCTGTGTTCCGCTAGCAGCAGCCTCATACATCCCTTGTTGACTGCGTCTCTTGATGGCATCATTTTCTCTTATGCTGATTTAATCTCCTGTTATTTCATACAGTAACACGCCGTACAGCCTTGTAGCCCAGGAGCCACAGGCTGTACCATACAGCCTAGGTGTATCGTGGGCTGTACCATCTAGGGTTGTGTGAGTGCACTCTATGACGTTCACACAATGGCAAAATCGCATGATGACACATTTCTCAGAATGCATACCCACTGTTAAGTGGCACGATTCGAAACACAGAGTCTTATTCATCCTCACTGTGGTTCTCTTATAATCATCTTAGTTATCATGTATTGAATGCCAGGAGAAAAAAATCTTAGGTTTGGAGATATTAAGCACACGGTTCAAAGCTCTATGGGGCCAGTTAGTGGCAGAGATGTGATTTAATCCTGTGGTTTTTATGGTCAAAAATCTGTGCTGTGTTCAAAATAATGCACTACAATTTAGAGGTTTTCTGGTAATGATGTCACTACAAATAATAATTATAACTATTGTTGTGAGTCAAACATTATACTGAATGCTTTATACAATGATCAGTTTCTGAAAAATCAAGAATTGATTTGGTTTCAATTCTTTAACAGTTTGATATTCTTTTTATAAAAATTACTAAAGACATTCATAAATCTGACAGATGTATACTGAAACATGGGTGAACCAGATAAACACAAGCTCCCTTGCAACTTTAGATTTTATTATTCTACAAACATTTGCCTCATTTTGACTTTTAAAAAATATTTTCTTGAATTTATTCAGCTGTCCTGGCAGTAGATTCATATGGTTGTAACAATGCAGTTTTTTTCCTTTCCTATTGAGAGAGAAAAACAACAAACCCAACACTTCCTATGTGTCTTCCTATATAACAGATGCTGTTAATTCCTGGGGATGTGATTGGCATTGAAAAGAAAGTACCGTTTATTTGTCATGGAGTACAAAATCTAGTAGAAGAGACACATTATTCAAACGATCCCTCTGGTGACCATGTAATTATGAATCGAATCAAATCCTCTTGGATTTGGGACTACTGTGCTCTGAAGCTGTGTAAACAAAGACCCTGATTTGTGCTCTGGGTCAGGGAGAATGCCCCTGAGGAAACGTGCTGGGTCTGAGGCTTGATGAATGAGGTAGAATACTCAATCTCAGAGTAGGAGAACAGACTTGCAGACAGAGCCAACAGTCTGCAGGGACCTGCGGTGGGAAGGAGTCAGAGGGAGGTCAGTATGGAGGGAGGTCTTGTGCTGGGGCTACCCACCAGCACTGCTGGCCGTGAAGGCTCTGATCAGCATTTGGGTATTTACCTTTCACCTGCATCGCCTATAGGGACTAACCTTGCTCCAATGCCTGGGGATTCCAATGAGAGTGTGGGCCCTGCAATAAGATCTAGGTCTTCCATGGCTCTGTATCCCACAGGGTGTGCAGGTATTGAAGGCTCAATAAATACTTCTTAATTTATTTGACTAAAGTTTTTCCCTTCCACCTTCTTATACCTCTACAATTACTGAAGACACTCAAAAATACCAACCTGATTTATCTTTTAATGGATTGAACCAATTCGTCAATTATTTATTGTCAAGTCTCATCAGAAAGCAATTCTGCAAAATAACGTTAGGGAGTGCTGGTGTATCTGAAGATCACTGAAACACTAATTCTTTTGCTTAAAGGTCTTTTTTCTCAACATTTTTAATAGAAATGTATAAATATATAGCAATGTTGAAAGAATTTTAAAGTAAACACCCGTTGCTGTGGATTCAATTGTGATTCCCACCTCAAATTTATATGTTGAATCCCTAACCCCAAATGTGACTGTATCTGGAGGAAGGGTTTTCAGGTGCAATTAAGGTTAAATGAAGTTCTAAAGGTGGGCCATAATCTGATAGAATCGGTGGCCTTATAGATGAGTGATTTCCTACCTTTATTTTTTATTTGTAAAGAAAGAAAAATATGAAAGAAAAGAAAACTATGTATAGGGACAGATGTTAAATAGACTTACTGTGGTGATCATTTTGCAATATATACACATATTGAATAATTATGTTGTACATCTAAAACTAATATAATGTTCTATGTCAATTATGCCTTAAAATAAGAGAGGGGGAAGGGAGAGAGAGAGAGAGAGAGAGAGAGAGAGAGAGAGAAGAAAGAAAGAAAGAAAGAAAGAAAGAAAGAAAGAAAGAAAGAAAGAAAGAAAGCAAGCAAGCAAGCAAGAAAGCAAGCCAGACAGAAAGAAAGAAAATTCTTAGACTGTTCCTATTACAATAGGGTATCGTAAAGATCAGTGAGTTTCAGGGAAATACTTTAGTGAAACACAGGCATAAACAGTAAAAAATAAATGGCATGAGATAGTTCATAAAAACAAGGAGTTTTCATTGGACATCTGTGTAGCAGGTATTTATTTCCCTTCGTGTAGAAGCTTGAACCAGCATATTAACTTTCTCCTTTATGTAATTTGGAGTTTCTCCTCTGGATTAACGAAGATAGAAACCCTGCTCCTTTAGGTTGAATAGACTCAGGAAGGTGAGAGGGAACAGTGGATGTCAGTCTTTCTTAGCAGCCTCTGCTAAGCTTGCCAACCCAGGTGGATTTGCCTGCTCTTGATACTGGTAATTCAATAGCCTCTTTCCTTCCGGTAGGGATTGCCTGACCACTTACAGCCAGCCATGAGTCTTTGTCTCATGCAATTCATAAATGTTGTGGTTTAAACACAAAGAATTTTAACATCCTTCACATCCCAAAATAAACAGCAGCTCTGAAAATGTCATAGGGCTTTCATTTCACAGGAAATGGATTTAAATAATTCACAGTGAAAACGGTTCTGGTGCTCCCACCTCCGTCCAGTTTTCAAGAACAAATAAACATAAGTGCTGGGAAATGTGAACCTAAGAACACACTTTCTAGCTGGTGTTGGTAGGTATTAAAAATCATTATATGAATGTGACCTGATGTTTTAGTACATGAAATTTATACAATCCTAATATCTTTTTTAAATTTAAGTATAACAAACTCTGTGTTTTTTAATAATTAAAGCGACCTTCTCTAACAATTACATTGGATTTGACTCTAAGAAAATTTACAATGTTTTCCTCACAGTACTTATGAAAAGACAGTACCAAATGATCAGATCTAATAACCTAGTTTAAAGGGAGAGCTATCTCTTGCTAAACCAAGAAATAGCATTGTTAAACCCAAAACTATTCAAAACAAATAACAGTAAAATCAGAATCCTAATTGTATCTATTATTTGCATACAAGCCTTGAGTACGACCAAGGATTTTTACACACTTTATGCACAGAAGTAGGGAAAGAAAAACGATGATCAGTGTCCTACAAAAGACTTTTGGGGAATGGAAAAGGACTACTTGTGCATGAATGCTGCCTCATGAAGCCAAAAATAATGAGTTACAGCAAAGTCAGGTGACTAAATTATTTCAGCCTGGAGGCAGGCTCACCTAGGAGGCTAAGAATTCTCCTGGGAAGGGCTGGAGTTCCCAGTGCCCTTGACAGTACCAAAAAAAAAACCCCAACATATTAATAAGCCTAATGGTTCTTAACAATTCCTTTCAAGCCCTGTTTTCTATGTAACATAGCACTTTCTTTTGAAAGAAGCATATTTAATCACTAAAGTTAGTTGGAAATCTCACTTGCCATGAAGGAAATATTTCATAAGATCTGATGAAAACTTTCCCAGTCAGGGGAAAAGAAAGCACCACTCACTTACTTGTTGAAGAAATAAATCCATAAGCAAAGCAAACAGAGATTTTAATAGTATCGGTTGAATTTACCTCCCCTGATTATTTTGAGGACTTTGCTTTTCAGTTTAGAAATTTATAGGTAATGGCATGTGTTCTTATGATCCTATTCACGCAAAATATTAGGAAAAAACTAGGTGCAGGCTGTAGTAGCTCAGTGATCTAACCTGTCCTACATCTGAAAAGAAAATCTTTGTTTCCAGCTTTGTTTTCAAAATAAATAAAACATCCCCTCTTGGCCACCCACCAGTCATGTGTGTTGGCATCTTTTCTAATTCTCTGTAGAGAACCAATTCATGCTATGTTCAAGCTCTAGAGATCAGTTTGTGTGGTGTCTTAGTGACCTAGCTAATTACTCTCTTTAACTTTGTGTTACCAACTTATTGAATAAACCTTTTTTCTTTTCAATAAACTTTTTTGTTCTTGCCAACTGCCTATTTAATAAAATGGCCCATTAGTGCAGTCAAATGTCATTGACTGGTTTTGTTCTGGTGTCTGTACTTGTTTCTGCTGCCAGGATCTCCACACTTAACTGGTGGGGACATGCTCCCTTTCCTTAGAGTTAGCTTCCCTCAATGTGGCTGTCAGTCCTTTGGGAGAAGAAAATCATTGCATTTATTTCGATTTGATCTTACTTGTTTCTGATGCCTTATTTGAATTTAACATTGGCAGGTGGTTGGATCATTCATTGATCTCTTGGTTTCCTTTAGCTGATATCTTTTCTGCTGCACTGTATGTGAAAATTAAGAAATATTTGATACCAAAATGTATGATTCACTTGCATATGGTGGTATTACACAGATACAGTTACACAGTGGAAGTAACAAGATTTTAAGTGAAGTATGCAAATAACTACATGTAGCCCAAAAATACACATTCAGATCATAGCACCCAATTATAGAAACAAAATCTCTAGGTTGCCATTGATCTTAGATGTCAGTAATTAAGCATGCATGCAATTCAACCATAGCAGTTGATGAGAAAAATACTTTCTCCTACAAAAGCCACATTCCTCTTAGAATAAATGGCTGTATGCAAAGATGAAGACTTACTTTGCCTTTGCATACGCAGACTTGTACATGGCTATAGGGTGATACACATTAAACACAGCCTGTTTTTTTGTTTTGTTTTGTTTCTTTTGTGTTTTGTTTTGTTTTTGTTTGTTTATTTGTTTAGGTCAGAACTTTGAAGAGAGAAGATAGACTTCTGGGTAAAATGGCAGCCATACATGTTTACGCTTCTTTCCTCCTGAAACCCCACTAAAAAGACAGTAAATGGATTTTTAAAAAATATTGCATAAAACTATCAAGGTCAAAGAGGTGGCAGAGGAAACAAGAGCATAAAATTTTGGAATCTGGAAATAGGATTCATAGATGGTAAAATGCCTAACAGAACTGAGAGGGTTGCATCTTAAATTGTCAGTGAGGAAGGCTAAGAAACAACCCAAATTAAATTGTAGAACTGGCACAATTAAAAAGTCCTAGGCATCTTTGGATAAAGGAGACAAAAGTGGGGCTAAAAACAGGAGGGGTGGTTGAAAAGTTAATTCATAAGTTTGAGCCTCGTATTACCTACTCAATCCTGCTCAATGGGGCAAACACAAATGAGGTATGGATTATGGGAGGTACACAAAGCTAGATGCAAGTTGTTTAGCCAATTGTCATTAAGTTATTCTGCAGTCAGCAACAACCTAAGAATCTGAGTGGCTTTCAACAATAAAGATTTATTTCTTGTTCACATTGCATGTCACTGGGGATCAGCAGACAACCTACAGAATCAGAGGAAATATTTGCAAATCTGTTAAGGGTCTAGTATCCACAATATGTAAAGAGCTCTTATAACTCAGTAATGAAAAGACAAATAACCCAAATTAGAAATGTGCAAAGGATTTAAATAGACATTTCTCCAAGAAGATATATAAGAGGCCAATAAACTCATGAAATGATGCTCAACATTCTTAGTCATTAGGAAAAAGCAAATCAAAACCACAATAAGATACCTTTTCATATCCACTAAAGAAGGCTTCAATTAAAAAAAACAAAGAAAAATAACAGGTGTTGGCAAGAATATGGAGAAATCATAATGCTCATATATTTCTGGTTAGGATGTAAAATGAATCAACCACTGGAAAAAAACAGGCAGTTCCTCAAAAAATTAAACGTAGAATGATTGTATGATCCAGTATTTCCCCTCTTGGGTATATACCCAAGAGAACTGAAAATATATATTCACACAAAAACTTGTGTACAAATGTTCTTTTTGATAATATATATGAAATGCTTAGCACAGTGCATGACAGAAAATATCCAATATTAGTAAATTGCCTTATTTCAGTAAATAGGTTGTAGTGTTTCTTACCTTTATTGTAGTGGCAAAAAGTTTTCTAATGTTGGCATTAGATTTCTTATTCTAAAGCATTAAAATTTTTATTAAGGTTAAAACATTCCAAAAGGTATACCTTCTTACTTAATCATATGTCTACTAAAAGAATGATAGGCATAGAAATAATTTCATGGTCATAGTTTATAAAATTGAAGTACAACATTAACTTATCTAAATTTTAAAATATATGAATACTTATTTTAATGCTACAAAAATGGCCTTGGAATTTAAACTCCACTGTCCATCTTCATAAGGTAAGAAATCTAGAATCATTCACACAATGGAATCTTAACAAACTATCCTTGCCTTGGTTGGTTTCATCATGGTTTTCACTTGTGCTTAACTCCAGTGGACTACCATCTTGACCTCTCAATGGTAGGGGTTCACATGAAACTTTGCAAACTGAGTTGGTTTGTAAATGCTTCAGTCAATTTCTGCTACTTTAAACAATCCTGTGAGGTGAATATCATCCCCGTTTTACAGACGAAGAAACAGATGAAATAAAGAGTAAAACCATAATTTTCAATCCAGGAAGTTCTCTTTGATTACATATCCACAATTCTTTCTATCATGCTAGTTGTTTTTGTCTTTGAAGAAATGCTTTTATTAAACTTTATTTTTAAAGTAAGATTAATTTTTATGACAATTGCTAACTATGGTGATCTTTTATTAAACCTATTTTAAAATACACAAAATAAATACTGTTATTACGGCATCATTTGATATGAATATATATTTAAACATTAGAGTTGCTTAACTCATATCAAATGTAACATATAGAGGGTATCAAAAAAATGTATACACATTTTAAGAAAGGAAAAAGCTATTAAAATTATAATACTCAATATATACTGATAACGAAAGATGAATACAAGTCACGTTTGACTTCTGCAATTACAAGAGGTTCTCAAAGTGGTTACCATCAGCATCCAGACACTTCTGATTATGGCCAACTACTGCTTGAGCAACGTTGACCAAAGTATTAACATCTCTTAAAATGTGTATACACTTTTTGGCACCCCCAGTATATGTAATATACCATACAGAAAATCTATTTTAATATAGAAAATTTTACATAAAATCAATCTACCTGGACTGAAAGCTTTTATTAATCTAGAAAGCTTAGTGTGGCATTATTTCTGATTTTGTTAACATGGTGATATCTATTATCAGGCATGTGGATGTACTCAAGAACGTGCATTTTCATATACACACACACACACACACACACACACACACACTATATTCCTCAAACTACATTTTGAAGGAAAACATAAACTCATAATTGTAAAAGGAACTCTTTCTTTGAACTTTAGATTTTTGTTTTTCATATCTGATTTTCATATTGATTTCCATAGATGATTTTCATATATGACTCTCATTCACTTCCCATCTTAATCTTTGAGTTCTGCACCTCCCTTTCCTCTTCACCCTGGGTAGACACTGAGATGCTCAGAGTATTTCACAACACATTATTTTAATTTATATTTAATAATATCACCTTCCAGTAATCCCTATATTTGTTGTCTTAAAACTCATCCACATACCTACACCAAAGAACTGTTCCTTGTGGCAGTTTAGTATGGTGGAAAGAGTTATGAACTAAGAGCTAGAAAAATGATAGACTGAGTTAGAAGCCTGTTTCTACCACTTACTACTGTATGTCCTTGGGCAAATTTCTTCATCTTTCTAGCCTATAAAATGGAGGTAATACCTCCTGTGTCTACCTCCAGGGGTACCATGAAGATTTGATATGATAAACTGCTACATAATTAATAGCTAACTGCAGCAAAGACAGCCATATCAATTCTCCCTCTTTTAAAAAAACTAACAGAACTCAGATTTTGATATTCCTGCCTAAAGTACGAAGCCTGGAGGCAATGGCTGCAGCAGCTACCTTGTGACCAAACATGAGAGAAAGGCCCAGAGAGTTACAGAGAACTTCCTTTTGCTTTCTCAAGCCTCTTGACAAGTCCTGGGCCACCAACCTTCAGATGTCTTGTGTGGTAAGAGAAAAATAAACCCCAAATATTTAAGCCACCATTACCTGTATTATCTGTTACGTGCAAGCAAACTCTACCAGACACACTAACCTCTAATGAGCTTGTATTATGTCTCTAGCACTATTCTAAGCATCTGATATGCATTATACTCTTTAATCCTCATGATAGCCCTCCTACAGGATACTGAGGTTTAGAGAGATTAAGCAATTTACCCAATGTCACATAACTTTACTGATGAGACTGTCACAGACTCATGGTGCCCCAAGAATTGACTCAGTTATTTAATTATTGTCATAAATATGATACAAGATCATACCATAAATATGATACAAGATCATACACTATATATATATATATATATATATATATATATATATATATATATATATATATAGTGTATGATCTTGTATATATATATAGTGACCAACATCTGCCAGCAATTCTGTAGCTCTGGTCACATCAATATCATTGAGTTACCTGGGGTCCATTCTGTCTTAGATCAATCATCAGGAAGTTGCAATTTCAAAATCAGACATTCTATGTATGGATTTTTTTCTTCCTTAACAGCTGCAATTGGTAAGACCAGGTTTTGCAAATGTACCTATGTAACCAATTATGGATATGATTTATGACAGAACTTTGGGACTTAGATCATCAGTTTTTCTGGATGTTAGAGTTGACCGACCCAGCGCTTGGCCCTGCCCTCAAGGATTCTCTGTGAAGGGTGATAATGAAAAAAACATAGTGGTTTCTAAACATTTATTGAGCACTAAGTATGTGTTAGGCATGGTTCTAATCACTTCACATGCATTTACTCATCTGTCCTCACAACAGCTCTGTGGAAGGTTAATATGTTAGGTTGGTACAAAACTAATTGCAGTTTAAAAGGTAAACATAATTGCAAAACCACAATTACTTTTGCACCAACGTTCTCCATTTTTCAGGTGAGGAAACCATGGCCAAGAAATGTTAAGCTAGTTGTCTCAAACTACTTTACTCTTAATAAGTGACAGAAAAGGAATTTGAACCCTGGAAGGCTGACTTCAGGAATATGCCCTGTCTAATCAGAGAGCATTCACTGATTATCAAAGCATACACTCAATTTTTTAATTGGTAACAAGAAATAGCTACACTTCATAGTCTCATCAGAAAACTCCCACTGCATGTTATAAAGTGTGCTCCCAAGACAGAATATTCATTGGGAAATTTCTGAAGAATATGAAGTGTATTCATATTCTCGCCTCAAGTTGGCATCATCATTTGGGACTGCACGGTTTTGACTCCCCTTAGAAGTGACGTTACCATGCTTTGGCATTTTGCAGTGGACCTGCCTTGAGGAATGGTACCAGAACAGTTTACAAAACTTTTGTGTTTACTGTGATGATCTTTTTGGAAGTGTTTTCTGCTCCATCACACAATGTCAGTATATGGGTAAAGGAAAAACAAAACAAAAAAACCCCACAAACTGGCTAAAGCAAAATTGGAAGTTTTTGGTTCATGGAACTGAAAAAGTTGGCTCTGGATGTGCTTCATGGACGGCCTGATCCATTCTCTATTGATGTCTGCAGGATTTACCTTTTTCTCGTTCCATCTCCATTATCTTGACCACCTTCTCAGATGAGCACTGCTCTTGAGAGCTCTAAATAGCAGCAGCAATTCCAGGACAACGCCCTCTCACGTGCAAGTTAAGAATCTCTTTCCCAGTAGTCCAAGGGGTCTGATTAGCACCGATTAGGTCATGTGCTTATCTCTAAACCAATCCGTGGGGCGAGGGGAAGGCCACGCATTCAATGGTCTCGTCTGAGTCACATATTGAACCTGTGATGGGGGGGTGGAGCCAAACCCACAAGGTGTATGTAGATCATGGGGAAACAGGCGACGACTCCAAGAAAACCTGTATTTAGTTACTGGAGTAAGGGTAGGTGTACACTGGGCAGCAAAAGCAGCAGACTCCACTGCACTCCACTTTAGGAATATCTGTGGGAGAAATTCTATCTAGATTTTATTTTATGACCATTGTACTTGATTGTGTGTCCCATATTGTAAGATGGAGGCTTAAACTATATCTGCTGATCACCTCCATTAATTGTAAAAGACACGCGGGCAGTTTTATTTCATTTTCCTAATATTATTTTCTTCTTATGTTTATTACCTCATCCATTTATGTTTTCTTTTATATAGCTTAAAAATATTTTTTATAAGATGCTTTAAATTTTTTATTTTTTTGGAAAGGGAAAGTATATAAAGCCTTAAAACATTGTTTTTAATACTGGATATGTTAATACTGTCTAAATGTCCAAGCTAAAGATTCCAATAGCCAATATGTTCCCAGAAAAGATTGGAAGAGCTATTAATATGATTCCTATTTATATTTGCACCAGAAAAAATAGAACATATTTTAGTCTCTGCCTGAAATTATTCCCAACTATTCTCTACTTGTCTCACTGACCAGTTTCTATTTAGTTTTTAAGATTCAATTTAACTGTCAACTTTCTCTCCTTGATCGCACCTCCCTCCCATTGCCAGATCCCATAGATCAGTAGGTGTTCGTCCCACCATGCTCCTGTTATTTGTTTGTCTGCAGGGAGATCTTCCAGAGCACAGGGCTGCTTCATTCATATGTGCTAGCTCCTAGCACAGTGCAAGAGTAAGTGCTCAGTAAAAGTCCATGAAAGAAAGGAAGAAAAAGAAGAAAGGAAGTGGGAAGGAAGGGAGGGAGGGAAGGAGGAAAGAAGAAAACAATCTATTAATCTAGAGAATAGCTTCATCAAAAGTGACTCTATGGGTAAATACTGCCTATGTTTAGTGGAGGACTATGTTTAGTCCTGTATCTGGCAAAAAGAGAGACCTTTCCCTCATCATAAGTTCTGATTAGTTTCTTAATTTATATAGTAAAGGTTCATGAGCATAAAGATCTCAGGAAGATGGAATTCCCCTTGGAGCCATTCTATGCATAGTCATTTCCTTAGGTGCCTGACAGGTTTTCTTGCTGCCCCAAAGAAGTCCTTGAGAATGGCAGAGGGACCAGAATCTCTATATAGTATTTGGTTGCCTAATAATAGGGGCTCTAAGGGATTTGGGTAATTGGTTCTCTTTGGGAATCACTTTAGTTTCCCATTTCCTAGTAAACATTTTTGGTAAAAACATTATCCTCTTGGATTTCAGAGGAAGTTGAAAAAAAAGAAAAAGCTTGAAAGTATTCACAAAGTAATTGCTTTTGGAACATAGCCATTCATTTGAGTGTGTATCTCTTTAGTCTGAATCCAAATATTCCAGTCAACACAAACCTTAAGTTTACTGCTCCTTCCCTGTGAATCCTTTCTACTTTAAGCTATGATCTTCAAAGTTCTCAGAGGGTTTGGACTTGTACGTTGTTTTTTATACTTTATAATACTGTTTAATCTGTCTGAAGCTTTAGAATGTAATAATATTGTACAGATGTCATGGCTATGGACCAATTGATATCTGTACAAGATAAGAAATATTGTATCACTGTGAAGTTCTAGTTCTTTCCTACTGTTTGGTTGGTATACATTTATAGCAATATTTATTTGGATATTTTAACATATATTATTTGAAATTATAAAACAGATCTTAATTTTTAAAAACTTTAAAAATCAAGCCTGTCTGAGATAGCTGTCATTTCCCCCCATCCAATAATTATTAAGAACACATTTATCTGACAGTTAGAAAAGTCCCTATTATTCCTGAAAGGGAAAGCCTTATAAAAACCCCACTCGTACAAAATCTTCCCCGTATATCCTGCCAAACGCTCCTTATTCAGTACAAATGGACAAACAAACAACAAACTCTATGCCCTCCTTCATACAGTTTTCTTCTGGTGAGTTGAATATTTTAAAAATGTGTCAAACAGCAATATTGAATCCATTGTCTGCGTTGTGGCCACCAAGGACCACAAGAATTAAATCGTCAGATAAATAACTGGTTATTGGAGCAAGGAACTCAACATCATTGTCACAGGTAAGTTTCCTCAGTGTGGGGATTTTACAGCTCCTAGTTTAAGTGTTTCCATTTCAATGAATTAGAAGAACTAAGTTTCTCTCAGAAAAGTGGAGCGTTAAGAAAAGTAGACTTTTAAGCCAATTTGAGGGCAAATAGGCACAAGTTCAGCAAACGGCTAGAAAGAAACTGGCTGTTCTCAAGAGAGTCAAGGTCCAAGGTTTCAGCAGGTGGTGCTCCTTCCTCTGGGCCACTGCTGGACAAGCTACTGTGAAAGGAACCAGGCTACTGAGAGCAATGAGTGAGGGGAATGGAAGCCAGGATGAGCTATGGATCAGATAACACGGGGCTTTGTTAAATCAAGGCCAAGCATTTAGGTGTTCTTTCAAGAGAAGTGGAAAGTCATTGAAGAATTTTAAGAAGGTAAGGCTAAAAGTGTAACAGAAGTTAGAAAGGTATAGTGTCGTATGAAGAGGAATGAGTTTAAACCCCTCAAGCGAAATGATGTTTTGTCTTTATGTTAATTGGAAAACAAGTCTATCTTTAGTATAGAGTATGTCCTGCCTTTTGTTATATAAAATATAAAATTTCTTCTTCACCACTGTGTTCACTGCCTAGTTCAGTGCCTGGCAGAGAGGGGGTACTCAAATATTTATTGAGGAATGAATAATGTAGAAGCTCTTGACTTTGCATTATAAGGACCATTCTACAATGGTACAAAAATTCCAAATTCAAACTAATAAAACAATTATTAAGTACGTACCAAGTATTGGTAAAAAGAACTTTAGGTACCTTGTGTGCAGAAAGCTGGAGTTTCTGCATTCTGGTTCAGTCCATTCTCCCAAGTAAGCGCATAGGGGCAAAAGCCCAGGCACAGAAATCACCTCCCAGCTCATCTGAAAGCACAGGTGGTGGAGGTGGCACAGAGAAGGCGGCACCATGTGTCTGGCAGTGAGTGGATGGCCCAAGGCTGCTTCAGCCCTGTGCCCCTGGGAAATTCCCAAGATGGCATCATGTGTGGCAGAAACTAAGGTATTATTCTTAGGTGAAATCACCCCCCTCAAAGGGAGTTAAAACACTCACCATGACTGCATCGTCCATCTCTCCCTTTTAAGACTTGTCATGTGTTGACCAAACATACTGTTCCCGTTTACAAGAAAGAAAGAGAGAGGGTGGGGGGAAGGGAAGGGAAGGGAAGGGAAGGGAAGGGAAGGGAAGGGAAGGGAAGGGAAGGAGAAGACATGAGAGGAAGGGAGGGAGAGAGGAAGGTAGGAAGAGGGATGAGTGAGTTTTTACATTAAATAGCCTTTCTGAATTATACCATTGGTCTGGGTCTGAAACACCAACGAGAGAAATCTTCATCTTTCCCTTACCTATGACTACTACAGAAAACTCTTGCACAAAAGAAGGATTATCTGTGAAACCAGTTCCCTGCCCATCACACATGTTTCTCAACACTTGTTTCTGTTAATAAAGAATCATAGGTTTGAAAGTTCTCATAGTTTCAGACATCTTTTTTCCCTTTCTTTTTGGTTCTCTGCCATGCTGTTACAGGTTTTGCTTTTTTCACCTAAAGAAAATCCCACAATGGCTTGGACAAATGATACTAATCTGTATTTATAGTATCTCACTTTAGTTAATGCTGTTTTTGGTTCTTACAGCTGACTGACTTTCTGATGTATGAAAAGATTGGACAAGGTTCTTGTAAAACTGCTTGTCAAGTCCTAAATTTTGTAGATGTTCCAAGAATCTTTGAGTTAGACAAAATAGTACCTGCAATGCAAAATACTTATTTTCTGTAAAATTCTTATGCTTGTCAAATATTATTACATCATATTTATAGGGTATTTTTACATTAGAGTTCAACTACATTTATTTGGCTGACACAGGGTGTTGGCTTCCAATACCCTAAAAGCTTTTTTATTACCATTGTTTTATACTTGGAGGCCAGAGGCCTGAATAACTTGCCTGAGATAACAAGGCAGTCAGAAACAGACGTAAGTCTCCAATGAACCAGTATACCTTATTTTAATTTCCTAGTAACATAATTTATGAATTTACTAATATTGAAAGTGTGGATGGGGGTGATTGGTTGGCTCAGTTGGTTAGAGTGCAGTGCTCATAACACCAAGGTCGCAGTTCGATTCCCACATGGGCCAGTGAGCTGCGCCCTCCACAACTAGAGTGAAAACAACGACTTGACTTGGAGCTGACGGGTCCTGGAAAACTACACTGTTCCCCAATAAAAATGAAAAAAAGAGAAAAGAAAGTGTGGATGAAAAAGGGGCCACATACTAAACCTGACAAGTTCATGGGAGGCCCGCATGGCACGCCTTACAAACTCAAAGGACTGAAATTAACCACATAGGATGGTCTGAATATGAAAATTCCTAACAAAAAGCAGGTCATGGCAGGTAGTCACATACTAGGCCTGTAGCTTCCTTGACAAAGGTCAATCTTTACCTTAAGCGAGCCTGTCCATTGTCTTTTTGCATATAAGATAACATACCCTTGGAATGTTAGATTAATTCCCTTTTTCTGGACCCCATAGGACACAAAGTACCAGAGCAAGAGACCACAGAACACCTCATTGTTATCTTGTTTCCTGAATACCATCTCTATGTGCTGTACATGTTATTATTAACTATCCTGCACTCACCAATGTAAAAGAAGTTTGTGTCTCTCTGCTTTACTTTTTATCCAATCCCACAGATTTCCCTGCTTTGCTTCCTCCCTCCCCCTTAATCTACCACTAATGGATTTCAGTAACCCTCCTTATATCTCCTCCTTTAATTCTAATGTATAAAATAAGCTGCATAACTGCCATTTTCTGGAGCATTTTCTCAATCCATTGAGATTTTGCTTCCCAGCAATTACCATCAGTTTGGCTCAAATAAACTCACAAAAATTCTCTACAGGTTTGCATGTTTCTTATGTCAACAAAAGATTTCTTTACTGTGCAAAGACAGTTTACATGACTACACAAATACTTAAATTTTCTTAGTATATAAAAGGAGATATATATATATATATATATATATATATATATATATATATATATATATAATCACCATAAAAATGAAAGTGATTTTTTAAATCCAGGCCCTAGTAAAGATTAGGGTAAGGTAAATCAGGGAAGGGCTTAACAAATAAGCAGGCCATTAAATGTCCAAGAATCAATTGTATATAGAGATAAGATACTTACCCTTAAGAAATTTACTATCAACATGGGAAAACAGAGAACAAACATTCTCTAATTGATGCTGGTACAATGAGCTAGCATCTTTGTGCAAAATCAAAGGTTTGCGAAATGGCTAAGGAAGGAATGAATTCATAAATATTAAAAGGCTCAGAGGGTCAGGAAAATCACAGGTTTCTAATAGGAGGATAGTGAAAATGTGCATTAATAGGGAAGGGGAAGATTGGCCTAAGCAAAACTCAAATGTAGACATTTCCACATTGTATCCCTTGAGAAAAACCCTCCCTTGTGTCCATGTCATTCCAGTATCCCCCACCCACCAGGGGAAGGGGAAGGAACACCACCACATTCAGTGTGACTCATCTCCATTTCAGAAGCAGTGGTGTGCTGGAACTTGCTTGCAAAGGTTTGGAAGCGCTTTCCCATTGTTAAAATTTTAGGAATTTTGAGAGGTCATTATACAACATGTCAGCTGTTGGCAATCTGTCAAGGTGGGAGTATTTGCACCACAGAAATTATCAAATGCTACAAATAAGCCTCCATGCCCACCCCATCCACCAGGTGTTAAACGTTTATCAGTTTACACCTGAAAGACATTGGATAGTTAGGGAGCTCTTCTGGTAGTTGTGTGTGAGGAAGGAAAAGGAGATCAACTGGAGGGAGCAGAAGAAATAAGTAAGGAGCCAGAGGTGGATCAACAAAGACAGGGTGGCAGGAACTTCCAATGACCTTGAAGAAGAGTGAGGGAGTGACTTGGGCATCAACTGGAAAGAGATGAGACTAAAGGACAGTGGAATCACTTCCTTTATATCTTTATGTGAAAGGAGAGTAGCTCAGAGCTTTGTATTGTATGAGTGCTGAATGAAGATTTGTAAAAATCTGGTTACATTCTGCCTCACTCCTAATATTTTTATGAAACTAAAATTATTGTGGCTTTGCTATACATATGGCCACTTCTTTCTCTGTTCATTGGAGCAGATCCAGAACAATTCTTAAAGAATTTTGGCCCCACCTGAAGACACTCCTGCTGCTCACCTTTGAATTAAGGTAGCAATGATCTCATTGCACTCAATTTTCATGGAAGAATGTCAACTCTGTCCTCCTGGCCTGATTTCCGTTAAGGTGCATAGGTCCATATTTGACTGGCCATATAGTGTGGCTGACCTTCACATACTTGCCGTTGTTGAACAGACCTTTTCAATGTAATCAGTTATTACATTAAATGTAAATGAACCAAACATTTCAATTAAAAGCAGAGATTATTAAACTGGACTTTTAAAAAATTCAAGACCCAATTATATGCTGTTTATAAGAGATACACTTTAAGTATAAATACACAGACAAGTTGAAAGTAGTATAAATATGGGAAAGACAGCTATGCAACACTAATCATAAGAAAATTAGGGTAGCTCTATTGATTTCAGACAAAGAAGACTTCAAGACAAGGAGAATTACTAGAGATGATTAGGGTCATTTCATAATGATAAAAGGTCAATTCATCAAGAAGACCAAGTAAATCTGCCCTTGATGATATCTCCTTCAAATGTCACCTCCTATTTTGTCTTATCCCTTGGCTCAGTTCAGTTCTCTTGGTTCCTTGGCAGGATGTTGTCTCTCCTACATTCCAACCTATCCCAGCTCCAAAGTTCATTTTTAAAACAAAAATAGGATCACTCCTCTAATTAAAATCCTTCGATGGTTTCCCAGTCATTAGCTGGATAAAATTCAGACCCTGCCCTTAGCTTGTTATACGCATTTCACTGGCTTGTCCCAACCCAACTACCCAGCTTTGTTTCTCATTGATCATCACTCATCCTTGACCACTTTCATAGCCATAACTCCTGTTCCAGAATAATCAATGCTTCTTTCTGTGTATACTTTTTCTACTTGCCAGAGATACCCTCCTTTCACTTCCTCCACACATTAATTAAGCATCCTTTCATACTTGGCTATAAGCTATATATGAACTGGCCCGTTTTCCTTCCACTTCTCCCTCAGTCACTATACTCCATCCATAGTGGCCTCAAATATGCCATATTGCCTCCCACTTTAGGATCTTTGCATTTACTGTTCCCTCTTCAAGGCATGCTCTCCTCCTTGATCACTGCATGGTAACCCCTTTGAGCCATTCAGGCCTCAGACCAAATGATTGCTCTACACAGAGTCCTTCCCTAACCTGTCATTCTTAAGCAGCACCCACCCCATCACTCACTATGCATCATGCTGTTTCATTGCCCCCACACTTCTCATCACTACCTCAAATATCCTGTTTATTTATTTGTTTATTGTGCGTCTCCCCACCCATTAGAATGCACACTCCATGAGAATTGGGATCTAATGGGTTATATTCATAGATATATCCTTAGATCCTACAACAGTGCCTGGCACATAGTAGGCAGTCAATAACAATGAGTGATGGTAGGTAGATAAGGAGATATTTGGTGTAGGGGAACTTTTAACTAATGTTAAACTCCTTTCCTAGGTTTTAGACATGCTTTGTCAGTGCCTTCCAATACACATTCTCATGGGCGTGGCTCCAGCTGCTGATTCCATTTGCTGCCCATTTGGCAGTTTCCCTCCCTGACTTTCAAGCTTTCCTGTAGACCCTCCGTCTCCACTGGCAGCAGTGCTGCTTAGATCTACATCAGTGTCTGTCTGCCTGCCTGACTGCAAGACTGCAACCTAGATCAGTTAGATCCTGTTTGTTTCTAGCGCCTGCCAGAGAGGGTCTCAAAGGTGCCTAATAATTGCTGCTGATCATGATTTGTGAAACCCTTTTAAGCATGACACCACACATTTTCATGGACTCCTTAAAATGTATTGCCTGGTCCATTGACAGATGAATGGATAAACAAAATGTAGTACATACAATGGAATATTATTCAGCCTTAAAAAAGAAGACAACTGTGACACAATATGCAACGTGGATGAACCTTGCGGACATTATGCTCAGTGAAATAAGCCAGCCACAAAAAGACAAATACTGTATGATCCCACTTATATGAGGTATCCAGAGTAGTCAAATTCATCAAAACAGAAAGTTAATGGCATTTCCAGAAACTGGGGGAAAGGCAAGTGGAGAGCTATTGTGTAATAGGTATAGAGTTTCAATTTTGCAAGATGAAAAGAGTTCTGGAGATTAGTTGCACAACAATATGAATGTACTGAATACTACTGAATTGTACACTTAAAATGGTTAAAATGGTAAATTTTATGTGTGTGTGTTTTTACCACAATTTAAAAAAACACAAAAATAGTGAAGGAGATAAATTTTACGTTACGTATATTTTACTACAATTTATTTTTTTAGGAGAAAAATGTATCACCTATACACATATGTGTATGTACTTGTACTGGAAGCTTTAATTCTCTTCAGAACACTTCTATTGTGATGCTACTTGAGGTATATCTAAAGTAAGGGGATCTGAAGTTTGGCATTATGGACGGGGTAAGGATGAGGGAGATGCTAAAGATTCTAGGAGATGAGAGCTGGATTGTGAGTTCAAAAGGAGTTCTTGCCTCAGACCATGACTTTCACCTTTTAGATCATTTCTCAGGAAGAGCCTGACTCCGCAACTCTTTGAGTACTCTAAGGATCTCTAACAAAGAATCTCTGTCTTTGTTTGATTATATCCAGAAGTTAATAGATTGCAAAATTTTCTCCTGGTTGCCTTTTAAAAATCAGCTTGAATATATTCAACTTCAATGTCATCTGAATTAAAGTTCAACATCATTTTAATTTTCTTAAGACGTCCCTTCACTTCTTTGATTTCTTTCCCAGAATTCCCCCATCTAGTATTCATTCAGTGGCCTGCTTTCTTTTGAGAGAAAAATGTTTGGCAACTCACTCTTTGGCTGCAAAAATGCTGAACAGGTTTTAAACACTTGGGTTTCCCGGCTGGCACTAATCCCTCGCCTTGTTTCATAAAGGAACCCCATACACCCTTGAAGTTCCAGGGGAACATTTGTGTTGAAGTTTCACTGCTCTGGGATTATTGGGTAAGACAGATATTGATGTGTAATTGCTGTGCACATTTAAAGATGACGTGAACGGCAGTATTATTTACTACAAGTATGACTGTGTCTGCATGGAGCACAGGGTGATAGGCAGACCTGCCTCCCTCATTATGCGACTGGTCTGTGCTTTGCAGAATCACACTCTCCTTTCTGCCAGGTCTATGGTGCTTGGCACAGAATCTTGGCACCAAGATCAGCGGCTCCTTCTCTGCAAACCCAGCCACACTACTCAGATTGCTGTTTCTTTCAGTGCTACATTGCCCTCTAGGAGCCTTCAGTCTAAAATAGAGGCTTGATCTGATCCCAGTAGTAAAATTCAATATTCAACTTAAATGTAAATTAAATATGGTCTTGTAATAACTGTTATTATCAATATGGTTATTAATAATTGACACAACAAATTTTTTATGTATATAATTCATTGTCAATAATAACATTACAGGAGTATAGCTAACTTTTTTGAATGATTACTCTGTGTTGCACTCTATTGTTCTGTATTGACTCATTTAATCCTCACAACAACCCTACAAAATAGGTACCATAAATATCCCTGTTTTATCAGATGAGAATCTGGAACAAGGAGAGATCAAGAAATTAGTCCAAACTCCTACAGCGAGAAAGTGGTGGAGCTAGGATTGAATTTGGGTAGTTTGCTTTCCAATTCAAGCAGTGTGACTCCAGGATCTGCACAGGAGTATATGTCCCAAGGCTTAGTCCATATAACACACCACAGACAATGCAATGATAAAAATGAAAGGGAGTGTTATGGACTGAAAGTTTGCATCCCCTTAAAATTCATATGTTGAAGCTCTACCCCCCAATGTGATGGTATTTGGAGATGGGGCCTGTGGGAGGTAACAATGTTTAGATGTGGTTTCTTCTCTCTCTGCCATGTGATGAGACAGCAAGAAGGTGGCCATCTGCAAGCCAGCAAAGGAGTCCTCACCAGGAACAAAAACTGCCAGCAGCTTGATTTTGAACTTCCCAGCCTCCAGTATCGTGAAAAATAAATGTCTGTTGTTTAAGCCACTCAGTCTATGGTATTTTCTTATAATAGCCCAAGCTGCCTATGACAGGAGTGGGTGCTCTTTAATTGAATCAGTTTTGAAAATGCTTTATACTTGCTCCCTGTCTTAAAGGACAAACAATGTCTATTAGGAAATCAAAGGCTCAGAAAAGTCCTGCAGTAAAGAAAGCTATTTAAATTTGGTTAACCAGTTGCTTCTCAACCTTTCTTGAATATAGAACGTCCCTCACTTATGAACACTTGACAGAATACACTTGGAAAGTGCTACAGAGAGTGAATACCATGTCTCAGGCATGGCTGCATGTTTGTCTTCCAAGTGGACTGTAACTGACCAGTGAAGTCAGAAGCGTGTGTAGGGGAAGGTTTGGTAGGTGAGACAAAGAGGAGAAAGCAATCAGGCAGAGCCTGAGGATGACAGAGCAGGGGGCTGCATCCAAGAGGATGGCAAGTGGCACTGCAGGAATAAAAGAGCCCAGAGATTCCAGAATATCTGCGAAGATAAGGAGAAAGATCTACTTACCACCAGAAAGTTGTTCCTGGGGCAAATCTGGTGAGAACTCACTTTCAAGAGCAAAGTTTAGGGCCTGCCCTGGATGGAGAATTTGATTTTAAGAGAGAAAGGGCATTCTGGCCTTGAGTGTTAATTTGAATATAGGAGGATAGGATAACAAATGACTCTCAGAATTATTGTCATCTGCTGGACAGAGCCATAGCTGCTTTCCATTAGAAATTTAATACAGGTTGATTTCCTAAAATTGTCTTAATTTCTTTCTAGGGATTACAAGGTGTGATCAAGTAAAAGACCCAGTTGAGCAAGAGACAAGATCTTGTCTGGTCATAGCAGTACCCAATAAACGTTTGCTACATATATTGAAAGGACAGAGAGGGGAGGATTAATTGTACAATGTGGGTTTTGTGTCTTTAAAATGAAATATTAATTGCTGAGTAGTTAGATATTTTTAATAGTTTATTCCTGTTGTAGGGCTGCAGCAAAGAAGGGGAGATCGCTGGCAGAAAGATGCCAAATGTGCACAGGAAAACATCAAATTGCTGTGTGAGGGCATGATGAGATTTCATGTCTACTGTCAGCTGATGGGCTCGACTAGAGGGCCTTAAAGATTTCATCCAAATCTCACATCCTGATTCCTTGTGCTTCAGAACATTCCAGAGGAAGTTTAATAAAGAAACTTTTACTCAGAGGTAGGCACACTTTATACAATTCAGACACTGTACAGAGGGTGCCAAATAAATGTATACACATTTTAAGAAAGGAAACTGTATTAAAATTGTAATACTCAATGCCAATAACAAAAGATGAATACAAGTCACGCATGACTTCTGCAATTATAAGAGGTGCTCAAAGTGGTTACCATCAGCGTCCAGAGACTTCTGATTACAGCAAACTACTGCTTGAACAATGTTGAATAAAGTGTCCACGTATATACATTTTTTTGCCCCCCCCCACCCTCCCCCGTATTTGTAATGGGTATTTAACACATAGATCAGTTGTGAAAATAGATACCATTTGCTTTTTTCTTAAGCCAAAAATATGAAAATATAAGTGACCTCAATCATTTGACACTGAAAATGTTGCCGTTGTAGAGGTAAATCTCAATATATACGAGTGGAAATGGGCTGTTCATGCTCTTTATTTCAAACAAATTGAAATTTGTTTGACATTAATAATTTCTTTGGAATTAGAATGTATTGAGGTTTTATGCATAATACACAGAACAGGCTATTTTCCATTTTTGTTGTTCATATATTCACTTATAATTGCCAACTGCATACAAATGATATTTTCTCTTGTGTAAATGCCAAGTTACACAAGTTAGTAAATGTCGTGATTATTAGTGCCATCTACTGGTTAAATGTAGTATGGCAACATTTATTGGGCACAAGTCACTGAGCTACTATGGGGCAACGGAGTAAAAGGACAGACTAGAGAGGGATTCTGTATTTAAGAATGATGGTGAATCTAACTTTTATGAGGCAATTAGAAATTCAAACACTGAAAGGGTATTTGATGATATTAAAGAGTTATTGCTAACTATTTTTAGGGGTGATGTTGCTATTGGGCTTATGTTAAAACACCCTTATCTTTTAGAGATTTGGACCTCAGGCCAAATCCAGTCCAGTCTCGGTCTCTATATGGCCTGTGAGCTAAGAATAGTTTTTATATTTTTTAAATGGGTGAAAGAATAAAAAAAAATATTTTGTGTCATAGGAAAATTATAAGAAATTCAAATTTCAGTGTTCATAAATAAGGTTTTATTAGAACACAGCCATGCTCATTCATTTACTTTTTGTCTACGGCTGCTTTCATGCTACACCAGCAGAGCTGAGGAGTTGCATGGAGACCATACGGCCTGCAAAGCCTAAAAATGTACTCGCTGGACTTCTGTGGACTAACTTGGCTGACCCTGCCTTAGAGCTTTGCTATTATTCTAAGCATGTCCTGTGGACCAGCAGCATTGGCTCTCTTGGGAGGCTGTTAGGAATGCAGAATCTTGGTCTCTACCCTGGACCTACTGATTCGGAATCATCAGATCCCAGGTGACGCTTACCCACATTAAAGTTTGAGAAGCACTGGTTTAGAGGGTCTTGCTCTGGTCATCCTCTGGCTGTACCCTGGGTCCCCACAGTTCAAGCAGCCAGGGAGGACAAGGGAATGTGTCACCGGGAGTCCCCCTCCCCGTCCTAAGCTGAGTACCTACAACCCTAGAATTTCTGCTTCCAGTGCCAATGAAAGCCTCCTTCGTGGGGTCCATCTCCAAGACCTACAGGTTGTCAAAATACAGCATTTGTGGGGTGTAAAGAGAGCGGCCTGAGCTTGGACTTACAAGCTGGGTGCCTCTTGCTTGAGCAACAGATTCCTCATGGTACAAAGAGGCTCAGAGCCAGAGGCAGGAAGAGAAGGGGGAGGGCCGAGGGATTGGGGTTCCCTCTCCCTGTGCTGTTACCTTCTGGCTTGGAACTCTAGCGTTCAGAATCCTAGCCTGCCATGTAGTTACAAAGGCATACTTGATAGTTTGTTACGTGATTTATAACTTTTATAAATTTAAACATAGAGTATGTTTTATTTATACTTCATTTATACTCTTGACCTGGGACCTGTAAATGTTAATGGTGGGTCTGTTGAATGCTTCTCAAAGGGTGTTCCAGGGATCATTTGCATCAGAATTCTTAGGGGCTGTTTATTAAAACTTTAAACCCTAGGTTCACTTGTAACCCCTTAAATCAAAATCTTTGAGGATGGAGCCTAGGAATCTGCATTCTAACCAGCTCCCTTGGTGACTCTGCCCCATAACACAGGTACAGGAGCACTTGTAACCAGGGCAGGGTGGAGAGGAACTGGCCCTGAGTGCTTAGGAAGCTTCAGATGAGGAGAGAGGGAAGCAGCCAGGGCAGAAGACGATGACGATAACAAGCTTAAGATGCTTCCTTCTTCTCTCATTTGTTCTCTTCATCATCTGGCCTGAACCCATCCCCGGGAGTTGGCTGCAGGGAGAAACTTTCTGCCAGAACTGGGCAAACGTGTCCTGCAGCCAAATGTGGGGCTCTCGGGGGCTGTCCTGCAGAAGGAAGTATCTGAGTCAATGCAGAATAACGAGCAAAAGGAGCTGTGGGCCCTGGGAGGGACCACAGAGTCTCAATTGGGGATTCAGGCTGAAGCTGCTGTGCAAATCTTTGGGCAGGCAAGACCTCCTGGGTCCCGCAGAGCATCTGGGAGGAGCTGGGAAAGTGTGCTGTGCCACTGGCATGGGTTCAGATCTTGCATCTATCATGTAAAAGTTGTATGACCTGGAGCAACTTACTTAAGTTTTGAAAGTTTGTTTCCTTGTCTGTAAGATTCCCAACACCTTCTAGACTTGTATTAGAATCAAACGTGATAATTAAGTAAAAACACATCCTTGCCACACAGAGCTGAATAAGGGGTGACGGCTGTTTATTATGAAGCTTGTTACCTCATTCCTCTGCACGTCCTGATGTTTGATTTCATGGTCACTTGCCACTAGCTGATAAGATGAATTTGCTCAAATCCAAAGGACAAGAAGCCACTTAGTCTCCAGTTGCAGCCTTGTGTTAGATCAGTGGTTGGCTAGTGACCTTGAACTCCCTGAGCTTCCCTGTGAAGGCGCAACTCCTGAAGTCGTTGTCAGGCTGCTCATTGTGTACGATTCCTAGGATTTCCCTAGGCATTCCAAGGAGTACCCATACATCTTGGGACTCACTCTCATAGGTTTGTGATGAACGCTGCATTTATATGAAAACCTCCAGTGACAGCTGTGCCATACTGAAAATCACCACTAGGGGGAAGCAGAATCCAAGCATCCGTATGAGGAGAGTGGAAAGGCTGTGAAATGCCTCTGGGCCAGGATGGCCACCTGGGGGCAAGAGGCATTGCAGAGCCTAGTCTCACCCTCCGGCCGCCGCCGCACCCTCTAGACATATAAAAGCACACTTCTGATCCTGCACTCTAATCACCTGATCGCTGTTTCCTCTGTTTCCTTGTCCAGGTACACTCCATTATGTCTTAAATATGGCCAAGGCCAGTGGTTCGCACACTTGGCTGCAAGTTCGGATCACCTGGGGGGTTCGTAAAATCCCAGTGCCAGGGCCTTGTCTCAATTAAATCAGAATCTCTGGGGTGGGGAGATGGAACCAACACATTTTATAACACCACGGGTGACTCGACCTTGCAGCCAAGTTGGAAAGCCACTGTTGTAGGCAAAGATCTCATTTCTCCCCAACGTTAGCCGGCTTTCATCGTCACAGGCCTCTTCCAAGAAGCCTCCCTAACTACACACACATTCTTCTCCTCCGTCTGTCCACGGGTCTGTCTGTAGTAGGTGCCAGTGCTTTTTATATTTGAATGTGCATAACGATCATCTGGAAAGATTGTTAATGTGCAGATTTGGACTCAGTAGGTCCAGGTGGTGCCGAGAGTCTGCATTTCTACTAAGCTGCCAGCTGCTGCCTCATTGCTGTCCATGGACCACACCTAGCAGGGTTTGTAGGACAGCTTCCTCTGTTTCTGCACATGAACCTTAGTGATTGTTCTAGCTATTTTATGTTACTTTTCCGCCTTCCCTGCTACAATAGGAAGAGTGACTGGTTTCCAAAGCTTTCAAGGCCTGCCTCTCATCCTAGTCCACTCAGGTCCTACTACATTGCCCGTTATGTGAATACCAAGCCCAAACACGCACAGAAAAGAGCTTTATCAATAAGTATTTAATGAATAAATGAATACATTATGGGGACAGAGCCAAGAGTGCAGTTTCCAGGCTCTCGGCCTCACATAGAAAGGTGCTGGCTCAGGTAGTAAATGGCAATCAACTGTGATTGGATGGCCATCAGCTGTGGCTAGTTGGCCGTCAGCTGTAACCAGTGAGCCATTGGCCACTAATATAACTGCTGTGGCTAGGCTAGCAGAAAAAAATGGGGGCTAGCAAGAAGATGATGCTGAGCTAGCAAGCGGAGGAGTGCAGGTTGCAGATAGTGTGGCTCCTGCTTCCTGTGTCTCCAACCCAGCCGCCAGTGAGACTATAGTGGTATGACTCCCCTATCTATGGCTCTGTGGGTGTTTCTTTTCGGCCTCACCATGTCCTGCGTTCTTATGTGGGGAGTGGGACTAGAGACCCCGCCTGTCACCCGGCATGACACACATGTAGTGAGAAAAGTTCTGAACTTGGAGTTTGAGACCTGGCTCTGCCACCTACAAGCTGTGAAAATTTAACCAGCCTCTCTGAGACTCAGTTATTTCACATGGTTAATTTATTTCATAATTTCATTTTGAAAGCCAATGAGATAAAATATGTTAGAGCTCATTTTCATCAGTATACTAGCCTCCTCCCTTCTCTCTCTCTCGTTTGTCACCATTGCCCAGGATTCCAGCCTTGCCCTCACACACTCCCTGGGAGGCCCTATCTTTTCCAAAATCTCCACATCTCAACCCCCAACACAGACTTGCCTCTTGAGTTCCCTATTTCTAACCAAACACCTACAGTACTTCTCCATCTTGTCAACCCATATGTAACACATCAAAAATCAAGTTTATATTTTGTTGCATCTCGCAAAACACCTCGTTCTCTCATATAGCCTATCACCATTAACTCCCAGAAGGGGAGTGGCACATGGAGAGGGAAGAGGTGATCTAAGGTGGTGTGGAATAAGCTGGAAGAAATTTGGGATGAGCATAGAAGCCCGCCCAGTACCCTCAGGGAGGCAGCCATCGATAAGTCAAATCATGGAAAGGTTATGGCATTTGGGGGGAAAAACATCCAGGGGACGTTGATCTGTGCAAGTGGCCTTGGGATTGTGGGAGCACGAGAGGACAACCAACCCAGGATTGAGACCCTCCCCACAGAAATGGAGTTGGAGGACATGAGGTGGGAAAGGAGCCACCTTCTGGAGCTCCAATCTGGGTGCCCCTGCGCTACAGTACAGGGGTGCAACCTCACCAGAGGCCATGAGACCCTCTGGGAAGGAAGCACTAAACTCTTTCAAACCCTGCTGGCCACTTTCCTGGCTGTGGAGAGGAGTGGGGGAGCCAACAGATGGCAGCACTCAGTAGAGGCAGCTGAGATGCACCTGGCACGAATTCTGGCACTCTATCTCAGCAAATGTCTGGGGCCATGGAGGCTCATCTCCTCCCAACTTTTAATAGCTCATCAGAGGGCTGGATCAGCACATTTGCTAGTTCCTGTTACAGGTTGCACTATGTCTCCCAACCCCAAATCATATGTTGAACTCCTAATCCTCAGTAGTGCAGAATGGGACCTTGAGTGACTGCAAATGTACTTAGTTAAGATGAGGTCATTAGAGTGGGCCCTAATCCCACGTGACTGTTTCCTTATAACAACAGGAAATCTGGACACAGGGAGAACACCACGTAAAGATGAAGGCAGTGACCACAGTGCTGTGCCTGCAAGCCAAGGAGCACCAAAGGCTGTCAACAAATCACCAGAAACCAGGAGAGAGGCACAGAACAGATTGTCCCCACAGCCCTCAGAAGGAACCAATCCTGCCCATACCTGGAGTTCGGGCTTCTGGTCTCCAGAACGGTGAGAGAATACATTTCTATTGTTGAAGTAACTCAGCCTGTGGTACTTGCTATGGCAGCTCCAGGAAACCCATACAGCTCCCCCAGAAGAACAGGCTGGCACCACCACTGAGCTCCTAATGCTCCCCCTTTCTAAGCAGATCCCTTCTCCCGTCAGGGAGTTTCCATCATCACTTAGATGTTCACTGATCTCTGTTCCTACAAACATGCAGAGCATGTGGGAGCAGGGAAGAGAGGGTGGGCTCTTTCACACTGGCCATGAGCCGCTGCTATCTGATCTAAGCTGTGGACCACATCAAGTACACTCCGATGCTTCCCAGCTTACATGGTGCCTCCCCCATGCAGCACTGGTGGTGTGTGTCCTTGACTGCTTAGCAGAGAGGATCCCACTCACCCTGCTAAGCCAAAAACCCAGGGACCTGCAAGTTTTTAACACTCTTCTCTATCAAGACTCATGACATATACTAATATATCCCTGGGATAACGTCAGCCTCATCCTTTCTCCACCTGCCTGCTCCTACCCAAGCTCAGGACCCATCCCTCATGTGCACCACTGAATGGCCTCTAGCACATTCCATTCCCACCCCTATGCCACCCCCATCTTTATCCTCCCTGCCACTAGAATGAGCTTCCCAAAAGGCAAATCCGATGGGTCACACCCCTGCTCAGATCCCTTTATCAGTCTTTGACAACTCTTCTATACTCATTCCTGGTCACTTTCTACATGTGTTTCCTCCCCAGTTCCATGGAGACACAGGCCATTGCCCACGGGCCTCCTCCCTTTCTGAACATGTGGCTCCTTCCTTCTGGTCTTGCACCCACTTCCCTCCCTGCTGGCAGCAATGGCTAACCCATTATCACCTACCACGGCCTGATATGGACCATTCCTCTTCTCTGCACTCATAAAACCCCTCCTAACCTCCATGAGAGCCTTGTTATATTGCATTGCATTATAATACTTTCTTTTTACTTCCGTTGCCTCCACTAGTGGGTGAGCCTCTTGAAGACAAGGATTTGTGTCCTCCAGAGCTTAATAGTCAGGCACACAGCAGGCCCTGGAGCAGTTTTTGTGGAATGAGTACATCTGCAATTCTTAAAATAGGGTCCTGGACCAACAGCAGCTGCAGCACCTGAGAACATGTTACAAATGCACATTTCCAGCCGTGCCTCGGACATGCTGAGTCAGGAACTCTGGGTCCCGGGTTTCACAAACTCTTTAGGTAACTCGGATGAACACTCCAGTTTGAGATCGCCTGAATTAAACAAATGAGTACTCAATGAAATAGGTTGTGAATGGCCTTGGCTCTTATTTTTCAGCAAAGAATCATGGCAGGGGTGGTGTCTGGTCGCCATCACTAGGAATCCCGGGGCATCATGGTTGCCTGGTGTGCCCATTGCTGGTATCTTCCTCAGCCCTTGTTATGTGCCTTGTTCTATTGTATCTCATTCTGATGGTGTTGTTAATATACACGAAGTTCTTAGGACTATCCTGAGGAGAAACCCAGTGACCAGAGGGAGCCCTGGATTCTAAGTGCTGTGGTTGGTACAGTCGGCTTACCTGTGTGGTCATGGTGCCAGGTTTCTCATTATGACTGAAACTAATATAATGTTATATCAATTAAATCTGAATTTAAAAAAATTTTTGTCAAGGGAATTAGAACCCCATTGCCTTAGAGTTTCCATTTTACCTGTAATGATAAGTATCCCACTCTCTTTTCAAATTTAGTCTAAAGGAGTTAATTATGTGTTCCTTTTAGCCTTTAATTTTTTTTGTCTTTTGGTTCTTCGATACATTTGTTATGGTTAATATCTGGTGTTTTAGAAAGAAAGACAAAACATTATTTTAGGAGTTTCTTAACGGGAGGGCTGCTTGTTTTTAATGTTATTCTCCCATAACCTACCACCATGTCTGGACCATAGTAGGTGCTCAATAAATGTTGGTTTTCGATTAATCAGTGACAAACTCTAATAGATGTTAAGAAGCTGGGAAAGAAGTCCTTAAAGACTAAGTAATATCCATAGGTCAAATTGGAAATTACTGTGAGCAGTTTTAGAGCGTGCTGTGACAAACCCCTCCAACCATCTGATTCCTGCCTTCCTCTCTTGCTTCATCTCTACGTTACATCTGTCAAACCTATGCTCCAACATGTCTTACCCTCTTTGATTCCTTAAATTCACCAAACTCTTTTTTGTTCTGGACCTTTGGACCTGTCTTTCGTCGGGCAGGAAACTCCCCTTTTCTCTTTTATTAACAGACTCTTACTCCTCCTTCAGGTTGAAAGTGAAATATTACTTTGACCAGCAAGACTCCTCCTCTTCCAGGAGATTAGGACCCTACCTTTCTCTGTCCTCACACTCATCAACTTTCCAGTATCTGATCCTTTCTCATCTCCTTTCTTCCTTTAGCCGGAAAGAGTAGCAACTGCATCTCCTTCATGTACCCCCAGCACCTATCTCAGAGCTTGGCACACAGTAGGGGCTCAAGTATTTGTTGGATAACTTTGAAAGCACACAGGCTTTAAGTGAATAACTCCCAAATTTGTCCACTTGCTTCTTTTTCACCCTTGGACTGAGAACTTGACTGCTAATAAACCTCAGGTAGGAGGGGGTTATTAGAAGAGACAAGTGTATATGATTTAAACAGAAAACCATCGGAGACAGAAGGGAGAAAAGAACTTGGCATGGAAGTTCTCAGGACATGTATCGCCAATAGGAAGTTTCTGTAATTCCCACAAAACCTGTCCCTTCATTTGCGAAGGTGTATCATCTCTGATATGTTGAGTCTCTATGGGCAAATTTGTAAATAGAAATTGACCTTGGAGGAAAAACAGGAAAGGAAACACATGTTGTGTTTCTGTATAAATGGCTGCTACTCTCTAACCTACACAAGCCACTTTAATTGGGATGTCACACAAATTATAGAATAAAAATCTCTCATCCAATCTCAGGATTAGTAGGGACCTTGGATGTCACCAAATTCCATCCTTTGACTTCTGCAGGAATCCTCTTTGCAGATTTCTGATAAGACCTCCCAAGCCCTCACTTCCCCACTTCACTAACTTTCAAGGCAGCCAGTTCCGTATTTAGAGAGTCTAATCGTTGGAAAATTCCATTTAGCTCAGTGCCTTGTATGTGATTAGTGGTTTATTGAATTAGATAAACAAACACAGAAAACATTTACAGTCAGGAGAGTAGGTATTATTTTAATGTTGTTTTTTTGTTTTGTTTTGTTTTTGATAAAAAAAGTGTGGGAAAATGTCATAAATATATGAAATGGAGTCTCTAGTCTTCACATTGTACCAGATACGTGTTTCTCCTATTTTTATTACCTGGACAAGTAAAACAAAACGTACACAATAAATTCTGTCTTGGTATATACTCAGAGCCAGTTACCAAATATTTACCCAATGACTGAAGACGTTCTCACAAACATTTGTTGATATCTTAAGTCTTCGGATTAAACTTTCAGGCTGGCTTCCTTTGCACATTGCAAAAATGATAATCCCCTTCAGCATTCATGCAAAGGAGCAGGGAACAGTGTAATGGAAGGGAGAGGGCATATTGGTTTCCAGTTCTGTCCCTACTGCTAACTAGCTGTGTGATATTAGGCAAGTTACTATACTCTGCTGGATCTTAGTTTCCTCCTCTACAAAGTAAGTTGATTAACCAGGTGACCTGTAAAATTCAGCAGCACTCAAACCCTCTATAGCTCCAGGACTTTGCACTTCCCTCCTAAACATCAAAGCCTCATGAGTGAAATGAACTCTCAGCTAGTTGAGGAATTGATCATTAGCAAGGGTCTTACTCCTACTAAATATAGATGGTTAAGTTAAAGCAATTATTGAAAATCAAACTATGTACATGTCCTTCCCTGAATTAGCAGAAATGGGAGTTAATAAATAGTTGGCTACAACACTCTCCAGCATGTATCATTTTTGCCTTCAAAGTTGGCTGAAACTCCCTGGGTGTCAGCTGAATCTGGATTTTTTAAATGCTTCTGTTTTTAAACCACAGTAATTGGACTGTATAGCCCTAGTGGGTTTATGCCAAGGAAACAAAGAAAACATGGGACAATGCCCAAACTGCAAGGAAATTTCTAATGGTTTTCAATAAATTACTTTTAGCATGATATTTTTCCTTGATATTATGCTATTTTCTGACAGTAAAATACAATTATAAAACAATAACATATTTAGTAGCAAAGAAAGTTAAGTTGTTTTTTTTTTTAATCAGGAACCAAGATTTTCAGTGCAAGAAGTAAAAGATACAAATATCAAATCAAAGAGGTTAAATAAAAAACCTGTTTGAATTAAAAATATTAGTAATAGTACATATGTATTTTCTGTTTTTTAAAAAAACTCTAGCTATGTCTGTTGAAAAGGCCTAAATACCTTGACTAACCCATAGCAATAAACACCCGTAAAACCCAGATTGTGCTTTATGAATGATGTATCCCCCTAAAAGGGATAGAGCTCCTTGGAGAAATGGCTGATTCAAGATCAGGAATGAGCCTGAAACATCTTGTTATACCAGCAAGCAAGGAATCTATCAAAGACAAGATCATGCCCCAAAGACTTAGGAACCAAGTTGAAGAGCCCAGAAGCCAGAAATAATACAATCTCAGCACCAAAAAGGATAACTGCAAAGGACTGAAACACACTGAAAATGCTAAAAATTTGAGTTTCTACAATTACAACACACAAACAAACACCTCTTTGAAGGAAGCTAGGAATCCAAGTCAGTATTCTAAAAACTGGGAAATAAAGAGAAAAGCAAAATAATCACTCCTTTCTTCTGCAGAACTGTACTGAAGTTGCTATTTATTGAAACTAAACAGTTCAAGGAGTAAATTTCTTTTTTTAGAATTTGAGCTAATAAATGCAGAAGAAATAATACAATTGCAATGTCACCATTTCGTAACCTCTAATGAAATAATGAATCAACACAAATGGTTTTCAGTGGCCACTGAAGGTGAAACACTGATAGGGCATTTTATAATGAATGAACGGGACTGTGACACCTGAGCCCAGCAATGATTCTTAACGTGGCAAAAAAAGAAAACCTGGCTCCATGAACCTCCTGATGTGATGCAAGGAGAGCACACAACACTGCCTATGCAGCATTCTTGCAACAGCAACAAAATTAAACCAAATCTGATCAAATAAGCCTGTAGATCTTATTACAAACTTACAGGAAATATATCCCCATAAGGATATGATTAACAAAAAATGGAGTCTGGGACATTCTACAGGCCCTCAGAAATTATTGTTCTTCAACAAATTGCATTAAAAAAAGAATGGGGGTAACCTATAGATTAAAACAGGTTTGAGAGCCATATCAGCCAAATGCAATGTAGTGGTCTTATGTGGATCCTGATTTGAGCAAACAACTGTAAAAAGCAAATTATGAGACAATCAGGGGTATTTGGAACATTACCTGGATATTTGAGTGTTATGGAAATATTAATTTTTTGGGTGCAATGATTATGTGGCTGTGCTTTTAAAAGGCCTTATGTTTTAAGATATATATTGAAATATTAATCAAAATTATAAGATAATTTTGATATATGGGATTTGCTTCAAAATAACTGAGCAAGGGTGGGAGTAAAGATGAGGAATAGAGGGGTATAGAGGAAACAAAAGTAGTCATGTGCTGATAACAGCTGCAGAACAGAGGATCAGAACATGGCAGCTCATTACTTATTTTTCTCTACTTTTGTATTTTATTTCCATAATACAGGTTTTTTTTTAAGCAAATCCTTTTTCCAAATGCCTACCTCTATATTGCATTATATTTTTAAGGCACCAATCAAAACCTATTCTTTTTTGTTTATTACAAATATATTTTCTTTTGCCTCTTAAACTATATGGTTTTAGCTCTCCTCCTCCATTTCATGAAGAGTAAGAATAAGTATTACTCATGAATAAGTAAGTCATATTTACTTACCTGTAGTGATTTTTTTTTAATGATTGAAATGCACATTATATAGTAAAAGTGCTGATGGTTCCAATTGCCTTGCTATAAAATGCAAATACCCACTATTTTGACAAAGCCCACCATAATCAAGCTCCACCTTACATGTCAGACAAATTCTTCCAAAAAGAAAGGAAATGCTTCCCAACCCATTTTATGAGGCCAGTATTACCCTGATACTAAAACCAGGCAATGACGTCACACACAGAAAGAAAATTATAGACCAATATCCATATTCAATGGATACAAAGCCCGTCAGCATAGTACTAGCAAACTGAATCTAGAAATATATAAAAAGAATAACACACTTAAAATGGTTAAAATGGCAAATTTTATGTGATACATATTTTACAATTAAAAATCAAAAAATAAATAAAAATTATACACCATGACCAAATGGGATTTATCTCAGGGATGCAAGGTTGCTTTAACATCAGAAAATTAATTAATGTAATACATCATGTCGATAAAATAAAAACAGAAATCACACAATGATCTCAGTAGATACAGACAAAGCATTTGACAAACCAAAGTTCAGGGACCCCAGATTAAGAACACCTGTTCTAGAGCAGTTCTCAACATACAGAGATGACAAATAATAATGAAGAAAAATCCTAGGGCTAGAAGCTGGATGGCCCTCAGGGGTTGCTGCTAGAAAAAATGTTTTCTTGAATCTACTGGGGGGAAAAAATCTTCTTGAATTGGCCTTAATCACGAACAATGGTAGCATGAGGGACATATCCAAGCTCTAAGAGGAGTACAAAGTGTAAAATCTTAAAGAGTAGAAAGTTGTGTGTATTCCTTCTTTGCTGCTGGCGTAATTATTCACTTTTGTTGTGCTGTAATTAAGAGCCTTTGAATGACCTGGATGTTTAGGGCATGTGCTCTAGATTTAGGCTTACACTACCTGTGTGATTGTAGGCAAGTTATTTAACCTTTAGTCTTAAGGTTGTTTTGTTTTGTTTTGTCTCTAAAATTAGGATTCCAACACCCTAAGATGAGATGTAAATGATAATACCTCTGAAGTGTTTAGCACAATGCCTGGGCCATGGAAACACTCATCATCGTGAACAATACCCAGGACTGTTAAGTCATGGGTTTGTCTTGAGGCTGTTATGTTTGCCACTTAGATAGATAGATGTTAAGCCAAAAGACGTCATAGTACCAAATTGAAAGGGACTAATAGTGTTGTGTAAGGATGAGATTGTTGCTCAAATAACCTTGAACACTGAAGAAAAGATGGGTCACAGAATGACATTTATGTCAGACAACTTCAGCAATCGTGCATTTAAAGTAAACACATAACTGACACAAAGAACAGGTAACACTGGCTGGATGATGAAGAAAACAGGATTTTGTGGGGCAAGTCTTGGGCTTATATTTCGGGTCATTGCCAAAGAGCGATTTTGTTCTTACAGGGGCAAAGTTTGAACTTATTTTAGTTCCAGTGCTAGCTGACTGCTATAAATAATGTCACACCAGTAAATCTGTATAAAAACTGCTTAAAGACATAACTATTAGTCAAGCGTGAAAACACAAATGCTTCCAAGGGCAAAACAACTGAAGGAGGCCATATGGGCTATTATAGCGACAAGGGGGTCTGTCATTGGAGGGTATGCCCTATCTCAAAGCATTTACATTCCAAATGTTTCAGAAGCACCAACTAACCAGACAAAAAGGTTGTGAAGGCCTCAGTCCTTGCAAGCAGCTTACAATCTCTGATTAATGGAACAGGCATAAATTAGGTATTTCTCTTTTGTATCCCTGAAACCATAGATTGTCTTTTTCTTTCCAATCAGATAAATAACATGCAGGAACTGAATTGCTTAAAATTCGTAATTGTAGCCTCACAGAATCTTTAGAGTTGATTATCTTTCCCCCATCTCTGGTTGATTTCAGTTCCTTCACAAATCTTCCTCTCTTTTCTAGCTAAAACTCAACTGCTCTTTAGCATAAAGTGGTACTTGACCACCTTTTTTTTCTTTTTTTGGTCATTTCTGAGCACTTAATGCTTCAAACACTTTAGTGTGTTCTGGCCTACAAGCCGACTGCTCTGGCAAGCAATCAGCAGGCCCTGATTATTTTGTTTCCTCTTTTCATCTTCTGAACCACCTCTGCAAAGTGGTGTGTATGATAGAACCATACCCGACATTTGATGCTACCGATATACTCATCCTGGGCCTCAAGGAAAGCCTTTGCCTTTAACACAGTTATTAACTCCTGAAAAATATTTAGAAACTGGTCAAAGGAAATCAATTATGGTGTTAGTAAACTTTACCATATGTCTTTACAGGATGAATGAACAAAGTAAGTGCAACTATAGGGATTATAATCTGAAAGTAACTCAGCAATGTAGTATTAAAGGGTCATTTTTAAATAGGTAAAATCATGACTCTCATACAAATATAAAATTACCACCATTAATCCATTGAGTGTATTATTATTAACTCCTGATGAAGTCAGTCAGATATAACTGGTTTTCTCTCTCTCTTTTATGTTGCCATGAATAGGGATCTTAGCCCTGCTATGACCGGGAATCGCCTGTACTGTTCTCAGTGTTCTACCAGTTAATTTCAGCCCTAACAGTTGTAAAATACCTAGTGAAAGACAAAGGCGCTCACCTCTATAGGATAAAACAATCCAGCGTGTGATCACAATCTGGCATTCCACTGAAAAGATATTCTGTAAATTTTCTTTTAACATCATTCATAACTTTTCCATTCAGTTCTAATCATTTTATTAACTTCTTTCCATCTCAGCTCCATCCTTATCTGTTGCTTCTTCCCCCAACTCACAAGAAACCCTAGGCTCGGGTAAATGTTTTCCTTGCATATTAGGGACTTTGTGAAAATGTTGGGAAGCTTGTAACCATTGAACAAGGATGTGGGACTGCATGTAAAGTGTTTTATAAAGAACAGGTTTTGCTGTTCTATATCTCACAGAAGTGCGTAGAGTTAAAGCATTTGCATTGTAGTCGGAATGGTTAGCTTTGATCTAAAAAGAAGATTTATCTTCAGGAATTTGGTTTAGGATGCTGAAGTTTTTTTGTTTTTTGTTTTTTTTTAAATAATTCAGATCTTTAAAGGAACTCTGGGCTTCACAAACCGTTAACATTCCAGAAAATAGTCACACTGCTGATATAAGGCACAGTGTGGGAGAGTAGAAAGAACATTGAGATAGAATTCTGGAAACAGGACCAGAAAACAATAAAAGACAAATAATTTGGGGATGAGAGTAAGTGGTAATCAATGGTGAAGGAAAAAGTTTACTTTTTTTCCTGTAACTTTTAGCATAAATAAAGGCTTTGGGAATGTCTGTCTTTCCCTCTATTCAACAACTCCATTACAAGGGGTAGTAATCAAAGACTTGTGGAATGGTGAGAATTAAAGCTACTATAGTATTTTAGCTGAAGTTCTTCAGTCAAGGTCACACTGTTAGTTGAAAAGAGCAAAGAATGCAAAATATCAAGAAAGGAGAGAAGGATTGAATAGAGGTCACTGCATAGATATTCTTTCAAGTGTCATATATTGCATTAATGGCTCCAATTCTTCACTTCTTACAATGAAGCCCTTTGTCACCTGAATTTGCAGTTCCTCCCATCTAGTGCCTCTGAGTTCAGCCATATGACTTGCTTTGGCCAATGGGTGCCAGAAGACATGACACAAGAAGAGGCCTACACAACTATTTGTGTGATTAGGCTTGTTCTGCTCCACTTTTGCCATGAAAAGGATATGTCCAGGCTAGCCGTCTATGTTTAAGAGGTGGGCAGGTACAGCAGAGTCAAGTCATCCTAGCCAATCCCACCTAATATCAGCCAACCTCGATCAGATCAGATGCATAAGCAAGATCTCTACCTGCAATCAGCAGAGCCACCCAACTTAGCACAGCCAAACTTCACAGATGTGAAAAATGAATGTTTATTGTTGTTGACCATGAGGATCTGTGCTTGCTTGTTACACAGCAATTTTCTGGCAATGGCCAACTCATTTTCATCAGATGCTTATGAGATAAGAGATCTCTGTGGATACCCATAATTAACAGCTGATTCTGTCTGGGAAGTTTTCGTTTTCCATGGGGTTATTAGGATGGAAAATGGTCAGAAAGCATAACTACAGATCGGAGCTGCCTTTTCTGTTTGGGAGGAATCCCTATTTGGAAGCCATTCAAATGCTAGGCAAGTGGCATCCCCAGGAAAAGTTAAACTAAAAAATGATGCCTGGTAACTGGAAGGAGTCACGGTAATTTCTAGCCACGGAGTATTTGAAGCTAAAGTGGGAGATGAGAAAATGAGACATACAGTAATAGCAACAGGAAATCCCCCTACATCAGTATTGATTCACTGGTCACAGTGCAAGGTCAAACAGATAACCAAGCCTCTCCTGTAAGTTATCAAGAATGTGCAGAGCACAGAGCCCGAGGCACCTTTGTTTTGATTTTCCCTCAGCTACATACCTGGCTTCTTAAAGAAAAAGGATCCACTTCCATTCAAAAATTATTCTGCAATATAGAAAATGGTTGTTTCATTGGAAGCAGATTTTTATAAGTTTGCAAAACTTTAAGAATTTAACTCAACAAATATTTCTTGAGTACCTATTTATGCTGAAAACTGGAGTAATCTCCAGAGATGTGAAGGTGCCGAGGAGCCAGATCTGCCATCATTCTAGGTTTAAAGTATAATCCTCCTCAAGAGGCAGGCAAATGCATGCATGACAACAATAGAGGTGGACACAAGACAGATACAATAAAATGCTACTGGAAGACAGAGGAACAGTTGTGGGACCATGACAGCACAAGAAATGCCGACACAGAAAGTGGTTTTGTGAGGGAACATGACGGAACATTGGTTTGGGACGTATTGTATTGTGGCATGGTAGGACCTCTACATGTCTTATATGTATGTGTATCAGCTCCATCCTTCTCCTAATTCCCCTTCTGCTTCAAATTGCCTTCGAATTTAAATCTCTCTTGACCAATAGAAACAATAACTTGGTTTTCTTTTATTTGCTCCCACAAACCAAGCAAAAGGCCTTACACATAGAATTTATAGATATTTGTTGGATGGATAAATGGATAGATGAATATTCAAATATTCTTAAGCAGATATTTTACCTTTGCTTCTTGGGGTCCCTTAGAGCAAAGCGGGGCAGGATAGGAGAGTAGAGGTTGGAAGATTTGTGGGAACAACAAACAGAGGACAAAAGATAAGAAAGAAGAGTTGGCAGAACCTAAAAATCAGTTGTACTTTGGAAAGCAAGAAAAGAGAGTAAAGATGCCTAGATCATCTACTTGGTGAGCAGACAGCAAATGTGGTTCTATTTTTAAAGGATATGAAATTAAAGTTTAACCCCAAATGACACACAATTTTATTACTCACAACATCATATTAAATAAAAGCCTCTTCCAGCTTGTTTGTACTTGTCTCTGACTGTTTGGCCTGAGGCGGTTATTTTTATTACGTCAGATAGCATTTGTTTTCCTTATCAAACCAGAAACTTTCTGCTAAGTCATCCGGAAGTCTAACTTGACTTGCACGACATGCTGTTTCATAATTAAATTAAAATCACAGGATGTTTTGGATTAGAGGAATCTTCCTTCAACCAGACCTGAGGTTAGTAAGAGACTGTGACCTCTCTGGGATAGAATTTCCTCATCCAAAACATCCGGAACATTTCACTGGGTTAATTTGCAACTCACTAGGAGATTTTTGGTCCAATTTGCTGCAGATTTTCTGTCTGTGTCCATTTCTCTTTTCAATTTAGGTCAATATGCATTTATTCATCTCTCTTATTGAAAATGATCTGAAAAGTATTACAAAGTCCAAAGAATAAAGAAAATGGCAGATAAAATATAAGGAAGAAAAGTAATGAGTGTATAAATAAGTTCGTTCATGAATAAAGAATTTATTCATGAATAAATAAAGTCATTCATCCAACAAATGAACTTACAGTCCTATATGTAACATGCACTAAGCTAGGTAAGTACTGTGCAACGCAGAGAGGAATATAAGTCACTATTTCTGTTCTTCAGAAGTTTAGAATTTTATTTTTTATAAAAAGTTTGCCACTGGACAGTTTAAATTCAATTTATGGTGGTGTTTTAATCCAATCAAAAACTTCACAAAGAAATAACCATGAACAATTTTCTTGCATCTTTAAGAAGATGTTGAACATTCTGTGTGGGAAGAGGACAAGATCATATTGCTCCACTGGATAGGATATGTGTGTGTTGGTTGGATTGAATCCCATGGACACTAGCCAGTAGGCTCCAGGAAGAGAATTTTAGAATGTGTTTTTCCATTAGGGACTGTAGGAAATAATCCTTGGTACAGTATATCAAGTATACTTTTTTCCTTTGAGCATTGTCATGAGCCTATGTATCTTTAGAGGGAATTATCTTTAACAAAAACAAGTTGACAAGTAGGACCAAATGTTTGTATAGTTCGGAAATGTATTGCGAAAATTTCCACTTTATCCATCTATGCCCCAACCTTGGCTCCCTGTTTGTCAAACTGTAGTTCTTCAAAATTAATGAAACAAAGTACAGAAAGCAACAGAAATGCCATGATGGTGTGTTACTGAAAAGGTGGAGAAGGGGAAGCTGATGAACATTCATACAGAAGGGATGATTATTACATATGGCATTTAAGGGCTATTCCCGTGTCGTAGTCAGTGGGAGCTGCTGTTACCAAGCAACACAAACTGGATGGCTTCTAAACAACAGAAATTTGTTTCTCACAGTTCTGAAAACTGGCAGTCTGAGATCAGAGGGCCAGCTTTGTTGAGTTCTGGTGAGAACTTTCTTCTGGATTGCAGACTTCTTGTAGTCCCACACAGTGGAGAGACAGCCAGCACTCTCTTTTATAAAGAGGGTTTTTTTAATAAAGACACTAATCACCTCCCAAAGACCCCCACCTCTTAATATCATCACAGTGGGGGTTAGGATTTCAACATATGAACTGGAGGGGGGGACACAAATATTCAGTGTATTGCACCCCCTTCATTTCCTCCCATTCCCACTAGAACCCAAGCTCCATGAGGGCAAGGATTTTGTTTCCATTGTTTTCTGCGGTGTCTCCAGTGCCTAAACAATGAATAGTACATAGCAGGGGCTCCATTATTAGCTGTAGAACAAATGAATGAATAAATGAATGTCTCTCCTGTACTAGATACAAGACATGTTGAATCCAGTGTTGAAGACCAAAGAAAGAGACCCTCCTTGCGTCATTGGTGACTCGTGATCCTGGACTTCCCTCTAATGTACCTCGTGTATCCAGCCAGCCAGTCAGCAACTTGCACTGAATCTGCCTTGTTTTCCTGGTAATCTGCTGCTAATTGGAGTTATAAAGAGGAAAACGATAAGGTATGTGATCTCAAAGAGCATGCAATCTCAGTTCTAAGAGAGGCTTCTGAGGAAAGGTAACAAGAGAAGGGAACTGATGCATCCTGTCAGTGAAAAACAGAACTAGGAGTGTTTCTGAATCTAGAGGAATTACAGAAAACAATAGTAAGTGAGGTGAACTGTGATTGGTCAAAGGTAAACTGTCTGTCATAGAAAAATGGGGAGGTCTAATCATATGCCCTCACTCCCAGAAGTCCAGGACCATAAGTAAGACTGAATTCCAAGCTATAAGACATGAATATGTAACGGGACAAATGAAACAAATGTGCAAGTCATAGTGAGACACAAAGTAGTGGGAGGTTGGAGACATAGGAAAAGTCCGATAACCTATGAGATAGATGCAAAGGAGGAAACATATTCTCTCTCCCTTCCACATTATCATATCCTATCTGATAAGATGTTGTGGGGAAAGCAAAGGTAGTTAGAGGCTGGAGCCTGTCCTCCTTCACCTATAGTCTAACAGGGTAGATAGAGTACATGCATCCATAACCAAAGGTGTGCCGAGGCTGACTTGCTCTGGCTCATACCTTCTCTCAAGAGTCAGTTGCTTAATTTTCAGGAATTCTGCAAGCTTGTCTTTAAACACAGCCATTTAAAACATATAAAAGTTTGTAAATTTACAATTAAATAAAATATATTGAAAACAAAGGTAATAATACTCAAAACTCATCACTTCCTAAGTTATTATCTACACTCTTGAGGTTTTTGGGTCTATTATATCTGGTACTGTGTGCTATTGGCATGTCTTCCCAACTCCTCATCAGTGACATGTTGGTAGCTTGAAATTGCCATAGTTGAAGTATTTACACCACATCAATTGGCAAATGCTACACATAAAGATTTAGTTATTTTAATTTTCTAGACTTAAAAAAATGATGGAGAAAATGTTAAAAATGCAGATTAAAACTAAAGGTGTGTCATGTCTAAAGTCATTACATTGTAAATAACACAATAAATTGAGGAACTATTGCCCCAATTATCCAATACAGCAAAAAAGGTGTTATGTCATTGACTACCAAGTGATATACCAATATGCTTCTTTATTATGTTGCTTTTATGTGACTTGCTATATATCAAATATAGATATATGTTTAACAATCATGTCAGAATTACACTCATTCACTAATTGCAACCCATTAGTTGGCCATGGATACAAAAATATTCAGCAAACATCAATAAAGCATTCTGTGAGAATCAATTGGCTACATGAAATTTATCAGAAAGAACATTGTGCATTGTATTATTTGGAAATTGTGTGCTATGAATTCCTTATTTAAAATTTATCATAAATATATTTACATATGTGTACATATATGTGTATGTATCTATAGCTACATCTTTATATCTGTATTTATACATTTTATTTTTATTTATTTTTATTTTTTTGAGCACTGGTTGTTAGCAGTTACCAACACACCACTGTCAAAAACTAAAACAACAGGGTGGAAAGTAATAAACGCCACAGAGAGTTGCATGGGTTTACATAAGCAGACTCCCTAGGAGATGAGGATGGCTATCACAGGCTTCGTGGAGGAGATGAGAACCAGTGGAGGCCTGAGATAGAAGAAATCAAGGGAACCATTTCCTTGGAGACCCTTGACTTTGCTTGTCTAGCTGGTCCCTGAGGGGAGAAAGGAGGTGCCTTTCTAACAATAATGAGGCCACTGCCTGCCTGAGACTGTCACTGTGGTCTAATTCCTGAGAACAAGAATGGGATGTAGGCTCTGAGAAACAAAAAGACTATATAAGAAGATGGGATGAACTCAGAAACCATCAAAGCCTCCAGAAACAGGAATATTCATCAACTTCAATGGCTCCAGGGTCTGGGCAGTACAGAACAAATTTCAGAGAAAACAGGAAGGTCTCACTAGCAGAAAAAATCAACTAGTCAGGGATTTGTATAAAAGGACATTTTTTTTTATTAGACTTGCAGACTTGGAATTTGAACTTTATTGTGAAGTGAGGGGTGAAATTAGGCCCTAAAATATCCTCTTGCTTCTAAAAATCACATACTGTTTACAGAGTTGGACAGCATCTTTGCTGTCAATATCTATTCAGATTCACAAATTTTCATAGGAATCAAGTTCTCTGAAAGGAACTAGGGCCCTGACACACACCCCCCCCACACACACACACACACACTCTTTCATCCTTCCATACTCACACCACTCCCCTCTACTACCATCTCCACTGAACCTCTAAGATGAGGTCAGAGTGTAGAAAGGACAACACTTTCCTTCTCACCCCGCAATCAACTCCATAAAAGAGTGGGGAGAGGTGGAGGGAAGCCTCTAGCCATGACCTAGTCTTAGCATGACCCTTCTTTAAATTGCTGCAGAGGCGTGCAGGATGCTGGACCACTGTGGCAACAACACTAAAATGTATCCTGACTTGGCCATCCTGGTGTATTTTGAGGGAAACATCTACCCATAGGTGAATTGAAATTGTTACTTTGGGACAAGTCTATCTACAGTTAACAGAGGGAGGGAAGAAGGGAAGGAGACAGGGTGGATGCAAGGATGTCAGAGGCCAGAGATGTCAGATGGTGGAATACGACCTTGAGGGAGAAACGATGGCACTGGAATTTTAAGTGGGGAAGAACTCATGAAGAGCAATGTTATTGGGAGAGGTATACGCAGGGGCCGTTTCTAGAAGCTATGTTTGCACAGAAAACATTGTTTTTACTCTCCTTGTGTGTTTATTTAGAAGAAAGGCTGATGGAGTTTGAGGGTGGAGTTTGAGAAGAGTCCAAGTTCTCCCTGGAAGATAAATAGCAGGTAGGAGGTGAGGTAAGTACAAGCATTACCAGGAAGCTGAGAGATATTTATGGCAAGGGCTACTGGACAAGTCGCAGTTTCTGCCTGGATTCCATTTGAACTAGGGCATAAATGTAAAGATGATAGCATTTGTTCCCATAGGCTGGTGTAGTGTAGAGCATAATTTTTACACATGGGAAAAATAAAATAAATAGTATGAGCTATACGAGAGGTTAAGTAGTTTAAAAAGTGCATATTGATTAAGGGAAAAATCAAGATTTAGAAACAGGAAGAGAAGACCTGTCAATGACATTAATAATAAAAAGAAATTACAAATATTTTAAGAAGCGAAGGTAATGCCGTTGAGTTGTGGGGTATGTATGTGGTCACAGAACATGTGACTACGAGAAAATCGTGACAGGAAAAATATTCAGGAAGGAAATAACTTATTGTTAGAATATGATTTCCACTCCTTATCTTAACCATTTGAGTTAAAATAAAGTAAGACACATGAAAGAACAACTATTTCCAAAGCAATCATCTTCAGATGTGTTTTGTAATATAGATAACCCAAACCGTACCAGGCTATCTCGAGGAGGTTATGACTTGTAATTTAGTCTGCTTTCAGTGAATGGCACTTTATGTTTACCTTGCACTTTTTGCTGAGTTGTTCATAACAGGCGGAAACTTGAACCCTCATAGAAATGGCCAAGAATAGTCCAGCCCCTCTTCAGAACCCAGCAGTTGAGCCGAAGAGAGGTCATTTTTTCTGCCGACTGTGGTCACGCATGGCTGGATGATTTATGGACACGACCAACAGACACATCCATCTCTCAAGGTCATGAGCTACCAAGAGAAGGACTCAGCCTAAAATCACTCAGAGGAAAAGAGTCCTCAGAGAAAGAGATTGTTTGAATAATCAGAATAATCAGAGCCATTTTTATCTCATTCTGATTTCTCAGCTGCACCTTTTAAATACAAACTGTTTTCTATGTCCCAAAGGGAACATTGTGAATAGTACCTGACTTTTCATAATGTTATCATCTGAATGAAAGGACCAGATGTAATCTTAGAATGAAGGCAAACAAGACCGGGAAGAAGGTCAGGGGAATGTCCCAAATTTCAAAAGGGTACATTTCAGAAATCACCATTGGTAAGCTTGGTAGCAAACCCCAGATAAATTCTAGAATAGATAATTAAAGAGATGGTTTTCAAGCTCTTCATGAAGAAAGAAGCTCTCGTTGAGAGCCAGCATGATTCCCTAAGAGCAAGAAATGCCATCTTAAACACTTCCTCTTTTGATGAGTTTGCTAGGATGCTTCGCAACTTCTATCACGTTATGCTGTTGGCCAAGAAGGAGAAACATGGGCCTGACAACCATCCAGATAGACTCAATAATGACACCAAGAATGGTGAACCTGGAAATGGTGTGTATGCCCTGTGGTCCTGTCCTTGCTCCCATTCATTCAACTCAACAAATAATTCACTAGTTCAACAGACAACTATAGAGCATGAATTTCATGTAGGGCATTCTTCTAGGGAAGTGATAGAAAGAAATTGCTCACACCCTGTCCTCATGGGGCTTATAATCTAGTGATAGGAAAGTACAAGTACATAAATAACCACAAAGTAGCAAGTGCCATGGAGGGTAGATGAAGACAAAAGTTTCTTCCAGTTAGAAGATAAAAATGGCTTTGCATGGGAGATGGCATGTGAGGTGGAGTTTGAGTGAAGAGATGGAAAATGATGAAGGAAGGCATTTGCCCCAAATGGCACGAGCATAGGCACAGACTAGAGAAAAGGTTAAGCACACAGCCCAGTTTTATTGAAGTAGGGAGACTAGAAAGGAAAGTCAGGACTGCTGTGACACACTCCTCTTGCTGGGAGTCCCTGATGGGAAGGCAATCAAGTGTTTGGGTTCAGGAGTCATATAGTCTGGCATTTGGCTCTTGCCATGGCCACCACATTAGCCACGACATTGAGCAAGTTATGGAACTTTTCCAAGCTCTTGTTGCCTCACCTATAGAACGGACATAGTATACTGCTTAGCTCACAGGGTCACTCTGGGAATTAAATGAGATGATATGTCAAGCAGGGCCTGACACAAAGTACTCTCTACATGGCAGCTGAATAAAACCCAGAAGCCAACTGGAGGAAGCACTGCCTTTGCAAGTTGGATCTGGCAGTTTTGGATAGCCTTGATTAGAGCAAGTCGAAGGGCAGAAAACGTCTTTCTAATATTTGTTCCCAATTTAATTCAGCAGGGAGAGCCTGGAGGCTGAGCTCAAGTTGGCAATAGGTTGAGCTAGAGATAAAGCAAACCTCCCAGGAGGAAGAAGAGGAGGGCAGGGCAGGCAGAGTCTACAGGGTTTGGCAATTGACCAAGTGTGGGGTCAGCATTTTAGGCAAAGCAAGGAGGAGAAATGATGTACTGCCATCCTCCCAGATTTGGAAATCTGGGGGCAAGTGTAGGACGGGTAGCAGATGGGGGGAATTCTACAGAGACCACAGAGAACATACGGAAGGTTTTTAGGTGATGCTAAACTGGGAGATCAGTTAATACAAAGCCAGGATTCAAAGCAGTCTTGAAAGGATAGAATTGTGGGTTGGAGCAAACAACCACAATTATAGCTAATTCACATATTAACTCATTTAATCTTTTTCGTAAGGAAGAGACTATTATTATTTTTATTTTACAGATAAGGGAACTGAAACCCAGAGAGGTGAAGTAACTATACCAAGGTCACACAGATACTAATGGTAAACATGGGATTTAAATAGGAAGTCAGGTTTCAAGGTCTGTGCTGTGGAAGGAAGGAAAAAAGGAAGGAAGAAATGAAGATGGAAAGAAGGAAGGAAGGAAAGGAGGAAAGAAGAAAGGAAAGAAGGGAGGAAGGAAGGAAGAAACTGATCATGATAGAGTACATACAATGTGCCAGATTCACCCAAGGGAATACTTTGGAAGCTGGAAGACCTGGAAGGAGGTAAAGTATGTCTTAGTTGACAAACATGATGGTGTGATAGAAGTCTATGTCTAGGCGCTCCAGTCCTGTGAGAGGCATTTGCGGATGAGGCAGGAAGCTAAGTTTTCTCTGCTGTTCCATTTCAATATGAATCACTTCTTACTATGGTGCTGACAAGCAGCAATCCTCAACTGTTTCTGTTCATTGGGTCCACATTTCTGTTTATGAAAATCTTGGTCGTTAAGTCTGTCTTTTCACTCTGATGGCCATAGTATGTGTTGTGTGTGTATATAGTGTGTGAAGTGTCTGCATGGTGAGCAGTGTGTGTGTGTTTGTGTGTAGTGAGGTGTGGAGCCTACGTGGTTATATAGGGGTCAGTGGATGTCTGTGTGTGCGGTGCCTCCACGGCAAAATGTGAGTCTGTGTGTGTGCATGTGTGTAGATGTGTGTGATTGCATGGCAGGTGGTTGTATGAGTGCATATATGTAGCCTGCGTGGTGAATTTGAGTCGTGTGTGTGTGTGTGTGTGTGTGTGTGTGTGTGTGTGTGTGTGTGAGATGTATAGAGGTGTCTCCATGGTGAGAGTTGTATGGAAGTATTGTTAGCTATAGAACCAGTTGTGTCTGTGTGAGTGCATGTGCCCACGTGGTGTGAGCACTCCAGTGTGAATTTGGTTTATAATTCTAGATGGAATTGGAGCCAGACCTGATGGCTCACCATCCTGGACAAAGGTAGACCACCCCCCATCACTTCCAGTAAGGACTACTGAAGTCACAGGGAGCAGAAGCAGAAAGAGCATGACAAAAAAGCGACTGTCGTACTGCACCCCCAAGAACCTGTGGGGGCCCCCTACAGGACAGCGTTGGAGCTGCAGCTGGAATAGGAAATTTCCTCCAGAGGGCGCTATCTTCTCTCAGGCGCAAAACCTGCCCATTACTGACTTGAGTCTGAGATAAAGAGAGTCACTAGGATAACATGGATATTTTCCCAGGAGATATAAATGGATTTCAGATAATGCAATAATAGCATCTACTGGCTCCTCTTTGTGAGTCAATCTCCTACCAAGGCCACGATTAACTGCATTCCTATTTGTCAACTAGGCAGTGGATGTAATTCCTGCTTTCACCCCCTTCTACTCCCTTGTCCTTTCCTTCCAAATTCTCACAGCTTGGAGACATGCTGCAATAGCTCTTCCCAAGGCACAAGGTGGGAGAAGAGCACGTTCAGGTGAGGAAGCACAACCAGGAAGGCAGGAGAAATGGGTTAGCCCACAGGCAGATCAGTCAAGTCTGGAGCTTAGAGTTCAAAGCAGGTAATTAGGTCAGGACGGAGTGGCCCAGCAGGCAGGAATTAGGGGATAGGCCAGTCATAAGACAGGTCTACTGCCTGGAACCCAGACATCAGCTGCCAGAACTGAGAGGTCTGAGGTCCAGGTTTAAACAGGAGAGTGGGCATCAGCTGATTTCCAGGAATTGGGAGGCTGAGCCACGCAGGAAGAGCACGGAGCCAGGGCATAGGGCCAAGGAAGGATCTCGACCACTACAGTGGACAACCAGTTTAGTGGGGACATTTATAGGAGTCCTACAGATTAGACCCAAATCCCCAGATATGTCTAGCTCAAGGTTTGCTGGTGGAAGTAAGTGAGAACATGTGGCTGTAGTAAGATAGGGAAAAAATACCTTCCATTTCACCCTGTGCACCTTACCAAAAGTCCAAATTTTGTGTTCTGGAGAAAATCAGTCTCCCAGTAGGATGATTGCTGTGGTTATTTTACATGTACTATATTTGGTACATATAAACCAAAAACATTGATTCAAAGAAATTCAGTTAAAGTCAGGACTTGTCCTCTTGTATCACCCTAATTCCATCACTCAGACCGGTGCTTGGATTTAGAAGGAGTCATTTCTTTCCCCAGCAAAGGTTAAGACCCTTAAAATATCAATTAGAGATAGAGAATTACATATGTATTCTGTGAATTTTAACATATTTAATATATTGGTCCAAATAAAACAACATTAATATAATATATATAACGTTCACTATTTTCACCCCTGGTCCCTTGCAAGCTGTGCACATCTCCAGGGCAGAGACAAGGTCTTTTTGTTGCTTGTGATCCAAAGTTCTCAGCACAGAGCCCACTAATTGTCCAAAAATATTTAAATCAAGAGTTTCAATTTTTAAATATTTCTAGTGGCTTTTTTGCATGTTCATAGAACCTCAGATCTCTCAAACCAGAAATGACTTTAGACATTATCTACATCTCGTCCGTCTTCCCAGCTGGTGCAGGAATTATTTCTACCATCTTTTGAGCAAAAGATCATTAGCCTCCTGTGGATACTTCTAGCCAGTTCTTCATGAGACAACCTGTTCCATTGTTAGGCAACTAATTGAAATTTCTTATTCACAGTGTCCCTAAATCTGATTCCCTAATAACATCTATCAGTGTTCCTACTTGTCTTCTTCCCACTTCCCCTATTCCCAACACTATTATTTTCCTTTTCTTCAGGTACTACAATTGCCCATGTGAAGTTATTACAAGATCTCTCATTCTCCTAGTCACCTTCTTCTAAAATTAATGAATGTGGTTTAAAATATGGCACCCAAGCCCAGTACTATGCAATTTGACTACAGAGTATGGCAGGGGAAGGGGATAGCGATTACCTTCCTAATTCTGATATTTTTATGCTATTAATGGCACGTAAGATTGCACTAATCTATATAACTGCTACATTTTCCTGTTGGTTTTCATTAAACATTCAAAAAGCAGTTTTTTTAAAAAAAATTAAATTCAATCAAACTATTCCCTCTCACTCTATATAACTGATTTTTTTTAAAAAAGCCAGACATTAGTTTAGAATCTGATTGCTTGAAATCTTGTTATGTATTGAAAAATACTGTACTAGGAGAAGGGACTGGAACATTGGTAGGGACCTGATCTTCAACCAGCTTTCTGTTTCATTGCCCACCAAGTCTCTAGGCAGGCATCCTTGACCCTTCTCATCCCTCATGAGTCTCCGAGTTACTAAGTCTCATCAGTCCTATGTCTAAATATATGCCTGTCTGTTTCCACTGCTACTCTCTTGATTCATGAAATACTGCAGGATCTTTCTAAAACGCAAGTTCCATCAGGTATTCTCTGCTCAAAATGTTTCAATAGCTTTCCAGCTCCTCCCTTCACGGAGCTTAAAGGTCCCCTGCAACCTGAAATTTAGCATCCGCCTGTACATTTCATGTTTCAGTCATTTCAATACGCTTGCTGTTCCCTCATGTACTTGGCTCCTTCCTGATTTGAGGCCTTCACTTGTACGTGCCAGGCATCGCTCTAAATGCTCTACACAAATTAACTCACTTAATCCTTATCACCACCCTCTGAATTACTCCCATTTTACAGATGGGGGGGATCATATGTTAAATGTTTTGCCCAGAGTCATGCAGTTAACAAGTTGTACAGCTGGATGCCTCTCGTAGCCTGAAATGCCTTCCCTTTCTTTCTCCTTGACAAACTCCTACCTATCTTTCAAGACAATTCAAGCAGTAGTTCTTCTGGGAAGTCTGCCTACCCCCTGATCTTAACCAGCAGGTAGCATTTGTCATTCTGGGCTAATTGTTTGCTAAATGATTGTCTCTATCTCTCTCTAAGTAGTACCCCCACTGAGGATAGGCACATGTCCTACTCTTCACTGAGTCCCCAGAACCTATATTCTGTGCCAGGATTTTAATGAATGCATTGATGAAGGGACTCATTAATGAATAAATAAATTAACTCCTTACAGGGTTCTTTTTGTAGTTGTAATATGGCATCATAGCAATTTGCCAAACTGTCAACTTTTGGTCATCAATTTTTACTGTAATGCACACAAAAATCTGGCCAAAGCATAATTGTAGACCAGCTGTCTCCTGAATATCAGCTCAATTATCCCAAGTTTATTTAAGAACAAAACAGATTTCTGGAGTGCTCTGGAATGATCCAAACATGCACAGTGGCAGGAAGTTTTTAAGTCACTAATTACTATTTGTTCAGATGTCCTTTGAGTGTACATCTCCTTTAGAATGAGAATTAGTCTAAGAGTGAGCGATGGAATCTGTGCAGAGACTCAGGAGTGCTGAGTTGCCACATGGATGGTCAGATGGGCAATGAGCAAAGAAAGGAGCAATGAACCCTGTGAAAAGTAAACCTGAAACTTTTCTACGCAAAATATTCACCAGGAGAAAACAAATACTGAAACTCAGATAAGCATGTGAAACCTTGAAGGAGAGGCACAATAGCAAAGCACTTGCCTTGCTGACCCACCTATGCAAACACCACCAAAGGATCTAGTATCCATACTGTATTAACTATATTTTCTTATGTTCTGTATTCTCAATGCTCTGGCATCTAGGTCCTCTATGATGACAGGAGGGGAGACTGCCTTCCCAAGGCTAGCCACTTCTTAGAGATAACAAACAAGTGTACCTTTCACAGCAACAAATCCAAAGCCCACACCCCCAACTTCTTTTTATCAAGCTTTTACACATCAATCAATATTCCTCTGCCCTAGTCAACCCAGGGCCAGATACCAGATAACTCAGTAAAATCCCTTTACCCCCGAGCCAGCTGAAATTATTCAAACTAGCCAGTCCTAAACCTGCTTAGCCTGGTTTCCCTGACTTGTCCATTTCTTCCCACAAAAACCACATACTTTCATCTCCTGGTACTTCCTGGTCCCAGGTATATCCACTTTAAAGCTAGGAGACCCACAAAGCCGGTTCCATGCCTGAGAAGACCAACATTGAACAGCAAATGTATGGTAGGCCCGCCTTACCGGGGGAGACACTTTCCAAGACCCCCGTAGATGCCTGAAACCACAGATAGAACCAAATCTTATGTTTACTATGTTTTTTACCTATATTCACACACCTATGATAAAATTTATAAATTAAGTACGGTAAGAGATTAACAATCATAAGTAATAATAAAATGGACCAATTATAACATTATGTGGTAATAAAAGTTATATGAATGTGGTCTCTCTTTCCCCCAAAATATCTTATCATACTGTACGCGCCATTCTTCTTGTGATAACGTGAGATGACACAATGCCAATGAGAGAAGATGAAGTGAGGTGAGTGATGTAGCGTTAGGTCACTATTGACTTGACAGTATGTCAGGAGGAGGATCAAAACTAGCATGGGTTTCTTTTTTCTTTACAATTTCATGGATAGAAGATTTGTTGTTATTGTAGATCTCAGCAACCTCAGCCTATGATTTTTTTTAATTTCCATAAGTCAAGAACGTTCAGCTTTTAACTTAAAGAAAGCACTTTATAGCTTCTCTTAGTCACATCCAAATTGCCAGCATCATTACTCTCGCGCTTTGGGGCCATTATTAAATAAAATAAGGGTTACTTGAACACAAATGCTGTGGGATGCGGATAGTCCATCTGAAAACCAAAATGGCAACTATGTAAGTGAATAACAGGTCCCGAGCTTCTGCAGCTGTGGAGACGCCAGAGAGAGGGATGATTCACATCCTGAGCAGGACTCGCGAGATTTCATCACGCCACCCAGAACGGTAGGCAATTTAAAACTTATAAATTATTTATTTCGGAAATTTTCCATTTAACATTTTTGGTTGACCCAAGTTAACCAAAATTTCAGAAAGTGAAACCACGGATAAGTGTGGGGCGGGGACGTCTATATATTAAATGTTATGGTTTAACTCAGTGAACAATTTCTTCTTCCTTTTGTTCAATCCACAAACTTTATTGAGTGCCTGCTAGGAGCAAGCCTCAGGATTCTGAGGATACCAGGATAGATAAGATGGGATTCTGGGCTTTAACAGAGGAGCTGTTGATGGAACCAAGCTGTCCTGAGTATCTGTGAGGCTTCCATGAAAGAACACCCTTCAATGACTTAGGATTCCAAGTCTAATCACGGGTTACTTGCTTTGGCTTCAGTGCCACCTTCACCACCATGAGACAGGGGCACATGTCAGCATTGTGCATTCCAATTTCTGGGCACAGAGACAATTTTATGGGCTCATCCTGTCCAGATTCTACCATGAAAATACAATTCACCTACTTTGGGTCATACAGTATGTTTGTAAACATATCAAATTATGCCATTTTTTGTTGGCACAAGAACACAGTGACTGTTCCTTAGGTTTATTTTGGGAGTGAGAAATGCCAAAGACAAAACAGGTTTTTCTATACACTTTTAAATAACTTTACATGTATTTGAAACATGGCAAGAAAATAAATCTAGAATTGAAATTAATCTTAAGCTTATTTATTGAAATTAAGTCTCAGAAAGCAGTCAGAATCTTAGCAAATGGAAATTTCTCCTGAAATTAAAGGTAAATGCCTTTGATGGATGTAGAGATCTATTAAATGTATTATTTTTGAAGCAACTAAATTATTAAAGTCAATTTTCCCTCACTGACAATGTAGTCAGTTTTCATGTATTTATTACTGTTGTTTGAGATTTATTTACTACTGTTATTTAACCATGAACTAAGGCACACATTTCAATTAGCAAGAAATCTAAAGTTATGACATCTGATGGCTCCTAGCTATTCCCTCTATGTGAATAAACAGCCACAGAAAACCCCTTTTTGTCTAGCAAATGCCGTTCCTTTACCCCCATTCTTATGGTGTAGATGATAAGAGCATAGGGAGAGAGAGGTGAAGGAGTTGGGAGGTGAGGGGAGAAGGGTTCATCCTATAGGTAGCCAGCATCATCTACATGCCAACTCCCAGAATAGCATTTGGTTTCATTCCACTGAAATCCTGGCACCTTTACTTGGGTCATATGGTCATTTGAGGTCGTTTAAATCTATCTCCATCCAGATGCAGATAAGATGCTAAACAGTCAAGAACAGAGGAAGCCAGCCAGCCAAGATAATAGATAAGGAGAGGGGAAAAAGGGCTAATCTCATGAGCAATTACATTAGAGGAGCCTTTTCCAGCTATAATTCTTGGTGAACTTCTACTGAGAAGTGATGAAGCATTGTGATGCTCTTGAATTTTACTTTAGGTTGAAAGATACTTTGAGGGACTCTTGGAGTCCAGCTCATTCAATTTATGGAAGAGGAAATTTATGAATGAGGCACAGAGTTTCATTGCCAAAGTCAAAGTCTCACGCCTAATTAAATAAAAGGGTCAGAACTTGAAGATCCATCTGTCAATTGCAATCCAGTGATCTTCCTTTTTGTTGCCTAAACACATGTCTTAAATTGCTCCTCAATTCATGACACTCTAGCCTTCCTCCAGTAATACAATTTTGCCCTCAAGATGAGCTATCTGTCTCACTCATCATTTTGTTCATTCATTCATTTTCCAAATATATATCCAGAGTCCAGTATGTGCCAGGAGCACAAGGAGAACACAACAGATCAGGTCCCTGTCCTCAAGGTAACCACAATTTAGCTTTAATTTCTCCTTGTAGCAATGCTTTTTGGATCCAGCCTTCCCCACCATAAATTACTGCTCCTCTTTCTATGAGGAATACTTTGATTCATGGTTAAAACACACCTATTAACATTGACACAAGAGAAGAAAAAAACACAACAAAACAAGTGACACAACTGTTAAAGAGAAAAACCATAGGCCCAAAATGGAGTCACTTGTGCTAAAAAGCACATGACACCAAACCTAGATTAATAATACCTAAACTAATTGCAGTTTCAACCTTCTCCAGGAATGTAATATTAATTGTTCAATCTGGAATTTTCTGGTCAGCAGCAATGAAGTAATCTGTCATGTGGGCCTTCTTCATCCTCCTCAAAGGAAATTGAGGCAGTCTGCCTAAGACACCTCCTACCCCCTACTCTGCACATTCCCCTAAGAAAAGGTAACCTTACCTGAAATAACCCTTTCTTTTCTTTTACTAATAACTTCTTTGTCCCACACAAGTTTTGCCTATAAAAACCTTCCATATTGTACATCTTTTCAGAGCTCTTCTCTCTCTGCTTGCTGGATGGGATGCTGCCCAATTCTTGAATCACTCAATAAATCCAATGAGATCCTCAAATTTACTCAACTATGTTTTTGTTTTTTTATGCAGTCTATAGTGGATAGTGCATCTATAGTGGACACAGTCTATAGTGGACAGTGAAGTGCTTTTGAAATTGAGTCAAGAAGCTTTCAGGCCGCAGTGGGGATTGAATTACAAGTGTCCCTATGGTGTTTTCCTGAAATTTATTCCACAGAATTGTAGTTGAAGGGGGCCTATATTTTTCACACTAACTGTAAATGCTCCTTGTCCAAAGAGGTGCTGGCTTACATCAAATCTTTAAAGGATGTAGTCACTATTAATCTAAAAGAATCCCTAAAAAATGTGGTTATGCTGGGGCACCTAAGAGGGTTAGCAAAAAGAAAGTTATGACTCTGGCAATGAAGTTATGTAACCAGCAAAGGAAAAAAAAATCCAGTTGCTTAAAATGTTTTCTGTTCTTTTTTTCTTAAAGGAGGCTTAATCTGGCTTAAGTCTAAAAAGATTCATCTCAAATTGACAATGTAGGATTAAATAGTTTATTATTTTGAAATGTGATATAACCATTTTCATTCCTCATTTACTTCTGAGTTCTTTTATCAATTTGGAATCATTGTGATGTTTGAAAACCTATTGGTATAAAAAGCTTTTTCAACACCCCCACTGTTATGTTTTCAAATAGGAATAAGGAAAAGTAATCAGCATTGTCAGCAATGATTCCACATAAATAAAGAAACCCAAATTTGTGAGTCCCCATTTCCTTTGGAAATATGAATCAGTCTCCTGATGTTGAAAATAGATTTCTGTAGTAACTGTATCTTTTATAAAGATTTTGATTCATGATGAAAATAGTAGAGAGATTGTGTTAATTTTGCATATTCTAATTGAAACATTGTCAATGGACAAAAGTTTTCAAATTATTTCTCATGTGCAGGGCACACAGCAGATATAAAATACATTAATTTTACTATCAAGCAGCAACATTAGGAGGATAAAATATTAAGGGTAGAAGGTCCTAATAATTCTACCCTTAAAATAGGTAGAATTAGAACCCTCCTAATTAGGACCACCATGAACATTATATAATAACAAAATTTCTAACCCCATGTTTTCTAAGATGCATTTGGGGAAGTAGTCACTGAAGTCATACAGAAATCTACCGTGTTCTTTATCCCATTTTGGAGCTAATGCTGGATGCCTATTTTTCCAAATATCTGGGTTTTGTTAAGGAATATAAAATGAAGGATAATAAGGCAAAATATTTTTTTTTAAGACTAAGCCAGTAAAGGACAAAGAAATAGATTTATCCACATGACATATCTTTTACTCACTGCCCAAGGTGGGAATGGGCCAAGACGGGGCCATGGAGAAAGAACGACCATAAGAGGTGTGCAGAATGACAACAGTGTCTCCACAACACTCTTCTTTAAAAATTATTCCTTGTACCTAGGGAAGTCTTCCATAGCGGAAGGACCAATTTTGAAATATCCCAAAGAAAGTTAAGAAGTTGGGACTGAAGAGAGACATAGCATCAATTCTTCAAATGAGTGCAGGAAAGTCCATTTTATTTGACAGCCTACCTGGAGTATCCAAGCTTGAACATTTCCATTGATTGTCATTAGAAAGCTCCTGGCTTTAGCTAAGTATCTCTCTTTATCCTTTGGCACGTACTGTGGACTAATGACGTGAATACTTGACACAAAATTCCATAAAATATTATGCTTTAGTAACTTCCTAGTTAAAATTTTATTGCATTTTCTTTACTGAGGCCAAGGTACAGTTTCGCCATTTGATCGTGAAACATCTCTATTTTATAAAATACCAGGGGCGATTTTTAATATAATAAACCCACAATGTGTCATAGATTTGTAAACATATCAAACAGGCAGAAAGCAGAGGCAGACAGTGATTTTTATAATGACAGAAAAGCAAGTAATTGTTTCCCTGGGGGTGTCCTGAGGTATGAGCAAGTCTTTTTTTAAAAAGTTCCCTCTTTAAGATACATATACTTGTAACAGTTTCTAATATGCATAACCATGAAAGCTTGCCTACATATTTTTTAAATAAAGTCAAATAACAGGGAAAGTTCATGGGCATTTTCCTCTACTTAACTACTTTTAGAATTCTTCTAGCTCTGCTATTTTATCACTAAACATAATAATATGGAAACCCCTCTGAAAATTGAATTTCTTCTTCACTCAGTGCTGTCCTTCTTGTCACTCTAAATATACAGAGGGTGCCAAAAAAATGTGTACACATTTTAAGAAAGGAAAAAAACTATTAAAATTGCAATGCTCAATATATACTGGTAACAAAAGATGGATACAAGTCATGTTTGACTTCTGCAATTACAAGAGGTGCTCAAAGTGGTTACCATCAGCGTCCAGACACTTCTGATTATGGCAAACTACTGCTTGAGCAACATTGACCAAAGTGTCCACTTGTATACATTTTTTGGCACCCCATATATATATATATATATATATATGAATCATTCTGAATATATATATGAATATATACACATATATATGTGCATGTACATATGTATGTATGTATTTCAGGTTTAGAGGGCTTGAGGAAGCATAGGATAACCTGTGACTTGCTGACAGCATAGATAGATAGATAGATAGATAGATAGATAGATAGATAGATAGATGATAGATAGATAGAGATATATAGATATATATATGAATGAAAGAGTCCTCCATGACACAAGATGGAGGGAAATTGAAATTAGCTTTTGAAACAAGCCAGTCACTTCCACCCTGTTTTTTTCTTCTTTTTTTTTTTGGAACCTATCATTTGCATTAGGTAATTCTGAAAGATCCATAAAGCTATTCTTAACTTTCCTTTTCCATACAAAAATATGATTTAGTTCTTTCAGCCAACATTCATACACCCCATCAATCCTGGGCAAATCATGGCACTTTAATTAAGCGTTCAGTCTTTACAGAGTTAATTGACTGTATACAGCTACTTCAGCATAGTGATGAGAAAAGTGACACTTTACTTCCACCCCAAACAAAGCTATTATATTTACCTTCTACTTTGAAGATAGTAAAGTGCGGCCGGCAATGGAAAGAACCCAACGCGTTACCTGCGCAGTTCATCCACAGACCCTGGTAAACCCAAGTAGCGGTTATCACCGAAGATGCTCGGGTGGTTACTTTCCACTCATTGGACGCGGTGGCAGCAACGAGAGCTCCAAACCCTCCAACACCAAACACCAAAGCCGAGATCTGTGCCCTGGACATGTCGCTCAGCCTCCAGTGACACTGTCCAGACAGAACACTTTGGTGGTCTAGGCATGCAGCGGACAAATAACACTTGGACAAGTGTTACAGCAAGTTAATGTGGGTAGGTGGCAATATTTCATGCTCAGGTGTCCCGAGGAAGTACCAGAATTCAGAATAAAGTCTGATTTACCAATGGCATTTTAAAGATAGCCTAGATGATCTTTCTAATTTACTACATGATGTTTCACCAAAATTTTGTAGATGGAGTTTAAAGGTTTTAACTTCGCAGATTTTTTTTCCCCTGGCACCATACATAGTTAATGCTTAATTTTCTGTTAGCCAGAAGCTTAACGAACCATGCAACTACCAGATATTACAAAGTACAAATTATACAGTAACAGTTAAGGCTTTTTTGACCAATTGCTTTAGTCTTGCCTCCTTCTGAATCTTTATATAAATGGAATCATATTGTAGGTATTCTTCTGTAACCTATTTTTTTACACAATATTACACTTGTGAGATTTATCTCTGTTCAGGAATGTAGCTATCATTCATTAAATATAACAGCTGAACACAATATTTTATTAAGTGAATATACTACAATTTATTTATCCATTTTTTTCCTGGAGATGAACATTTACGTTGGTCCCATCCTCCAACAGCAATGGATACAGCTATAAACATTCTAATACATTTCACCTTGTGCACATATGCAAGAGTTTCTTCAAAGTATATCCTAAGAACAGAATTGCTAGGATGTAGGACATACTCATCTTCAACTTTATAGGTAATACTAAATTGCTTTACTAAGTAGTTTTAGCAGTTTACCCTCCCGCTATCAGTGGGTGAGTCCTCATTCCTCTACTTCACAATACTTGGTACTGTGGTGTCAGAATTGTTTATTTCTTTTGGCCACTCAGAGGAGTGTGAAGGTATCACATTATGATTATAATTTGAATTTTCTTATTATTAATGAGGTTGAGCATCTTTTCATGTGTTTATGGGCTCATTGTGTTTTTGTCTACAAAGACATTTGTAACTTTTGCTCATTTTATCTATTGAGTTGTTTGACTTTTTAAAAAGATTTTTATTAAAATATAGCCAATATACAATATTATATTAGTTTCAGGTGTACATCATAGTTATTTAACATTTATACATCTAAAGACATGATCAGCATCATAGGTCCTGCTACCATCTGACACTGTACCACGTTATCACAATATTATTGACTATATTTCCTATGCTGTACATTACATCCCCATGACTTATTTGTTTTATACCTGGAAATTTGGACCTCTTATTCCCCTTCACCTTCCCCTCCTTTTTAATTTTTCAATTAGAGTTGACATCCAATATCATTTTATATTAATTTCAGGTGTACAGCATAATGGTTAGACATTTACATAATTTAAAAAATGATCCCCCTGACTAGTCTAGTACCCACCTGGCATCATACATAGTTACTACCATATTATTGACTATATTTCCTGTGTTTTATTTTACATCCCATGACTATTTTGTAACAATCTCTTTGTACTTCTTAATCCCTTGCCCATTTTCATCCTGCCCCCTTACTCCCTCCAATCTATCATCCTAACAAACCTAGTACCCATCTGCACCATACATAGTTAATACAATATTATTGACTATGTTCCTTAAGCTGTACCTTACATCCCCATTACTGTGTAACAACAGATTTGTACTTCTTAACCTGTTCCCTTTTTTCACTCATCCCCCAATCTCCCTCCCATCTGATAGCTATCAATATGTTCTCTGTATCTATGAGTTTTTTTTCTGTTTGTTGGTTTATTTTGTTCTTTAGATTCCACATATAAGCGAAATCACATTGCATCTGTCTTTCTCTGTCTGACACTCCACTCAGCACAGTACCCCTCAGGGCCATCCATGCTGCCACAGATGGTAAGAACCCATTCCCTTCCCTGCCCAAACAATATTCTATTGTATATATGCACCACCTCCTCTTTATCCATTCATCCATTGACAGACACCCAGGCTGCCTCCACATCTTGGCCATTGTAAACAATGCTGCAATGAACTGTATGGATGCAAATGTCCTCTCGAAGTAGCATATAATTTTCTTCAGATAAATACCCTGAAGAGAGATTACTGGGTCCTTCTTTGTCTCTTGGTATAGTCTTTGTTTTAAGTCTATTTTGTCTGGTATAAGGATTGCTACCCCAGCTTTTTTTCCCTCCAATTTCCATTTTCATTACATATCTTTTTCCATCCCTTTACTTTCAGTCTGTGTGTGTCTTTCAATCTGAAGTGAATCTGTCGTAGGCAGCATATGTAAGGGTCTTGTTTCCTTTTCTTTATTTTTTTTAAAGATTTTATTGGGGAGGGGGAACAGGACTTTATTGGAGAAGAGTGTGTACTTCCAGGATTTTTTTCCAAGTCAAGTTGTTGTCCTTTTAATCTTAGTTGTAGAGGGTGCAGCTCAGCTCCAGGTCCAGTTGCCGTTGCTAGTTGCAGGGGGCGCAGCCCACCATCCCTTGCGGGAGTCAAAACAGCAACCTTGTGATTGAGAGGACGTGCTCCAGCCAACTGAGCCATCTGGGAGCTCAGCCGCAGCTCAGCTCAAGGTGCCATGTTCAAACTTAGTTGCAGGGGGCGCTGCCCACCATCCCTTGTGGGACTCAAGGAGTTGAACCGGCAACCTTGTGGTTGAGAGCCCACTGGCCAATGTGGTAATCGAACCGGCAGCCTTCAGAGTTAGGAGCACAGAGCTCCAACCGCCTGAGCCACCGGGCTGGCCCAAGGGTCTTGTTCACTCATCCATTCAGCCCTCCTATATCTTTTGATTGGGGCATTTAATCCATTTACATTGAAAGAAATTGTTGATAAATATGCAGCTATTGCCATTTTATTATTCATAATTTTGATCTTTTTTTTTTTCTCGTCTTAAAAAAATCCCTCTTACATTCCTTGTAATACTGGTTTGGTGGTGATGAACTCCTTTAGGTTTCTCTTGTCTGGGAAGCTCTTTATCTGCCCTTTAATTCTAAATGATAGCTTTTCTGGGTAAAGTAATTTTGGTTGTAGATCTTTTCTTTAGTCTGGCCTGCAAAGTTTCCATTGAGAAGTCAACTGATAATCTTAGGGAGCTCCCTTATAAGTTACTAGTTGCCTTTCTCCTGCTGCTTTTAGGATTCTCTCTTTGCCTTTAACCTTTGCCATTCTAATTATAATGTGTCTTGGTGTGGGCCTGTTTAGGTTCATCTTGTTTTGGGACTCTGTGCTTCCTGGACTTCTATTTCTATTTCCTTTGCCAGGTTAGGAAAGTTTTCAGTCATTATTTCTTCCAGTGATTCTCAATCCCTTGCTCTCTCCCTTCTCCTTCCAGTACCCCTATGAAGAAAACGTTGTTACACTTCATGTCACCCCAGAGGTCTCTTAAACCATCCTCGTTTTTTTGGATTCTTTTTTCTTTTTATTGTTCCAATTGGGTGTTTTCTGCTGCCTTATCTTCCAAATCACTGATTTGATCCTCTGCTTCATCTAGTCTGCTGGTGCATTTTCCTCCTAGTGCATTTTTCATTTTAGTTATTGTATTCTTCACTTCTGACTGGTTCTTTTTTATGGTTTCTATATCCTTTTTTTTTTTATGCTTGCTATCTCTCTATTGAAGTTCTCACTAAGTTCCTTGAGCATCCTTATAACCATTGTTTTGAATTCTGTATCTGGCAGGTTACTTGCCCCCATTTTGTTTAGTTCTGTTTCTGGAGTTTTCTTCCATTCTTTAATTTGGGATCTATTTCTCTGTTTCCTAATTTTGGCTGCCTCTCTGTGTTTGTTTCTATGTATTAGGTAGATCTGCTCCATCTCCCAGCCTTGGCTGGGTGGTCTTATATAGTAGGTGCCCTGTGGGGCCCTGGCATAGTCTCCCTGGTCATCTGCTTTGGGTACTCCAGGAGTATCCCTTATATGGGTTGTGTGTGCCTTCCTGTTATAGTTGAGCCTTTATTATTCGAATGTCAGTGGGTAAAATTGATTCTCAGGCTGATTGGCTGTGGGGTTTGGTCGCATTCACAGCTTACAGGCTGCCATGTGCAGGGCTTACCCCACTGAGTGGGATTCACCCTTATGGGCTCTGGTGTTTGTTGAGACTGCCCTTTTTTTGCTGCTTGTGGGGCTAATTGGGTGGTGCTCTACTGTAGCATGAAGCCAACCTCCAGTTATGTTGGTTCTGGGGCTTCTTGGGAAGGGCTCCACTGCAGGCCCAGGTCACTCACTGCTTGTGATGAGCCGGGGTCTCTCTGGTAGGAGCTATTAGATTGGTGCAAAAGTAATTGTAGTTTAAAAGGTTAAAAACAATTGCAAAAACTGCAGTTACTTTTACACCAACTTAATACAAAATGATCCATGGTTGTTCACTGCCTGTGCTAACCCTGGAGGAGCATGGAGAGGCCATACTGTGAACTGAGGATGGCTGCCTCCAGTATCGGTCCTGGGGTAGTTCTGCAAAAAACCAGGACACCAGGAGGCCTGCTACCACCTGCCAGCTCCCTTAAGCTTCAGCCCCTGATAAAGCCTTGTGTGGTACACAAGAAGAGTGAGGCAGGGTCTCAGGGAGTCACTAGAGTGGTAAGAGTTGTGGACACCAGGTTAATGTAAACTCTGGTTTGGTGACAGTCCTGAGCCTGGAGCTACTCAGCAAACATCTCAGAGCACACCAAGGCCAGTCACCACCCACCTGGGTCCTGAGGACTCTGATAGTTATTCAAGAAAAGGTGCAATCTGAGTGGGGCTGGCTGCTTGCTGAGAAAGTGCCTCAGGTGTTGGGGGAGTTTGGTGTGGCGTGGTCCCAGTGAGTCAGCAGGGTGGATCAGCAGAGCTCTCCAGACCAATCAGATTCAGATTTGGCCTGTGGGGGTGGGCTCAACACAGTAAAGATGGCACCCATCTGCTGGCTGCATGGGAGGAGGAATCTCACACAGGGAAAATGGTGACTGTCCTCCAGCCCTCAACCTGAAGCAACACAACTCAGTCTGCACCCTGTAAGCCTCTAACACCCCTGGAGTTACTGTCCCTCCACCGGAGCCCAAGGTGAGTGCCTGAGAATGAGAAAGTCTGTGTGTGAGCCGTTTAAGAGGACGCTGTGTTTCCTGCCACCTTCCATCCCACCTGGATGGTCGGAATCCCCACTGTTTTTCACCACCAGATGTTGTGAGGGCTCTTCTTCCTGGCACCAGTACTCTGGGCTGAGGAGGCTGGTGTGGGGCTGAGGTCCTTTGCTCCTCTGGGAGGAACCTCCGTGGCTGAGATATCTCTCTCGGTTCTCAACCATGACATGGAGGTTTGGGGTTAGCCAGATGCATTCTCCACCCTTCCTACCAGTCTCGATGTGGCTTCTTTATATCCTTAGTTATAAAACTTCTGTTCAGCCAGACTTCAGATGGTTCTCTAGGTTGATTGTTCTATAATTTAGTTGTAATTTTAATTTGTTCACGGAAGGAAGCAGACACAGTGTTTATCTTCTCCACCAACTTGGATCCGTAGTTGTTCAACTTTTTATAATTTAAATTAGTTCTATATATATTCTGGATAGTAATCTTTTGTTGATTATGTATGTTGTAAATATTTTCCCCCAGTTTGTGGTATGTCTTTATGTGGCCATTTGACAGAGTCTTAATTTTAATGTAGTCAACTTTATCAAGTTTTTACTAAATGATTTGCAGCTATTAGTCTCTTACTTTATATGACAGAATTTTTGTGCACTTTGATATTTTTCAGTGTAAATACATATTAAAGTCCTCTTTCTAACATAGAGATTCAAAGGATTAGAATCTGAAAAAAAAAAATAGGGAAATACCATCTGGGTGAGTCTGCAAATTTTTGGGGCATCGGACCACTTTCCTAGTTCACCTCCCCCTGGGGACGAAAGAAGAGAAAATTTCACTGGAAGAATTTAGCCAAACTTTGTTCATTATTCCATTGTCAAAATTACTAAGAGATACCAAATTTTAAATGTTTTTTATCTTTTGTAAAGCTTCCCGGAATTCAAAAGGTAATTGCAGGAGGTAGTAGGGAAGAGTCTATTATAATTAATCATAGAAAAAATAAAAGGTAGAAGAATTAAGGCTGCAAAGACAGAAATATTCTAAATAGCCTGTTTAAATCACAAAACACTCAATTGAGGGATGGCAGTGGGGATTGTAAATGAAGCTATAATTACATAATTCTCTTTGAAGGGTGGTGGTAGAAATCTGTGAAGTCTTCCAGGTTAATAAATTTTATTATATTCTATAAATACTTCCTTCCTAACTCAGTATGAGGATTATGACATAATACATACAAAGCACAGCTAATGTGGTAGAGAAATGTCATCTATTGTTATTATTATTATCCTAAAAAAATGAGGATGCTGAGATTAGGGTGACCAACCCTTTTGGTTTGCCCAGACTGTCTAGGTTTCAGCTCTAAATTTCCTGCTGAAACAAATAGTTCCAGGTTTTCCGCTTTTGTTGCAGTGGGGGAGGGTAGAGGAAACTGACTGAATTCCTAGTTTTCACCATTAAATGACAATCTCCTGTCATAGGCCCAGGAAGTTTCCTGTTTCTACCCTATCTTCACCTCACACTGCCACCTGCCTGCAAAAAGAAGTTAATTCTTGGAGGCAAGTCTGAACATTGCCCTGAGGAAGGCTGGGTAGGGCATTATTCGGACTTGGTGTTCTCTGCACCATTCGGCAGTTGCCAACAGACAACACATTCCAAATTACCTGGCTAACAGACTGTATTCAGAATTTCCCTCTCCTGAACCACTTAGAACTTCTGCCTCCCATGAAGTTGTAGTACCTTGCTCTTCCAAGCGAAGATGTGTGCATCTTACTCTCACCTTCTCTCTCCTTTCTTCCATCTTTTTTCCCCCTCTCCTTGTCTTGCTTTCATTGCTGATTTGAAATGCAGAAGGGTAGGTTAATCATACACCTCAGTGCATGACATAACATCATCTTTGCATCATATGAAGATGCTCTCTTGTTTAATTTATTCCTTTTCTACCTCTAAAGTCTCCATTTCTCTTTTCCTCTCTTTCATAAACAAACAACAGATCTCTAGTGTCTACTGTGACTTCTTTTGTTCTGTATTCTTTAAAACATATGCATGTTTGTTTTGTGTGCAAGTTTTATTAATTTATAAAAATGATATATATCTTGTTCTGTTAATGTCTTGCTGTGTTGTTTTATCTTGACACTATACTTTTAAGACTCTTCTATGTTGTTCAGAGCACATCTAATGATTCTAACTTGTTGCTTCTAGCAGTCACAGAATATTCCATGCTGTGCATCCACAGTGTCTTCTGAGGGACATGGGATTGCCCCCAACTCCCCCAACCCCAACAACACTCCAATGAACACCCAGTGTTTGTTCCTTTATGGACTTATGAGAATTCCTTTGGTGTACACCCAGGAAATGAATTACTAGGTCGTAAGGTCTGCATTCCCAGTAGTCAGTTTGCTGAAGCGTTGCCATATTGCTTTTCACAATAGCAGCAGTTACTTATACTCTCTCCACAGAGCACAGGAATTTCTATGTATCCTTACATATCGGCCAACATGCAGCATTATACAATTTCCAAATTTTTGTGAGATTCATTAGTGTAAAGTAATATCATTGCTTTAATTTGCATTTATCGAAACACTTGAATTTGAGCATCTCTCTGCATGCTTTTCAACTTTTAGTTTTTTTCTTCTAAATTTGCCCATTTTTCACTGAGGATTCCTTATTCATTTGCAGGCATTCTTTATATAGTCAAGATATTAGTGCCTTATCAGTTTTAGGCATTTCAAATATCTTCTCCCAACCTGGCATCTCTAATTTGTCTATGGCGTCCTTTGTGAAACAGACAAATTTAATTTTAATGTAATCAAAATCCTCAATATTCTGTGCTTTTCAAGTTCTGCTTAAGAAATCCTTCATTGCTGTAGGACACCAAGATATTCCCTGTATTTTCTTTAACAGTCCATAATCCCTCAGTCACCATTCTGAACCCAGTGATCGTCACAATGAAGAAACTCAAGTTCAACACTCCCACAGCAATCCTTGGTGGCCCAAAAGTCCCTGTCGTTTTTAAAGGTTGATTTTGCTATTCATGTATCAGAGGTGGATTTACCATGAAGAGCAAGTAGCTTGAGTTTCAAGTCCCACATTTTTACATACCTGTGGGGTTCCTGAAAGTCGCTGGGAGTCACAGAATGTTCTAGGTGGATAAAGAAAGGTAGGTTGCAGTCAGCCAGCATATCTAAGTAAGCACATCTGGTAAACTGCATAAAGAGATCTTACAAGGAAGAGACCTGAATCTCCATGACTCCAGTATTTTGCTGTGATTTGTTTTCTCATTTTAAATAAATATGGACTTTCACACATAATTTTGAATTTCTCCAAGAGAGCCCCCAAAATTGTATAAACTTTGATTCAGCCCTGCCCTAGGTGGACATTTATTTTCCTACACACATTTTATAGTAAGTTTATTAATTCTTCACCACGTCATAGTATAATAAAATTTTTAGGCATCAATAAGATGAAGAAAGGGGACAATGCAAATGGAAAGTAAACCTCTAGACGTACGCTTTCATTTTCAGGTCTTGAATTACCTGAAAAAACTTATTCTCTTGATTATGCTTGGACTTGGGTAAAAGTTAATCTCTTAAACCCTTTGTGCAAGCTATCACAGACATCATATATTCTTGAGTGAAAAAGTCTGATTGAGAAATAGTGAGATGTTGACACTAGGCGTATAGGAAGGCAGATAAAGAGGTATTTTCCATGTTCCTACATCTCCTTTAGAGAAAATTGCCATTAACAATAACTATATCTCTTATTTAATGTCACTGAAAATTATCTAAAATCAGGAGGTATTGCTGTCCCACATTTATTTCTCTGATATTATACTAATGTAAACAGAGTCATGATTATAGTTTTACTGCAGAAAATTATAAAATGTGTTTTCACTTTGGTACACTCATTTTAAAGTAGCTTTCAAAGGAAATATAATGAATGGACTCATTAAATGTGGTAAATTAAATAGAGGTTTGCTAAAACCATCCGTGCTGGGGTAAATTAAGGCAACACAAACAGGATTGTGGTGGATAAAAAAGTGCTGTTGAGTTATTTGTCACTTTATTCAACAAATAATATGATGCATGGTATTATGCACATAGCAAGACCCAAAAAGTTCAAATTTATGGATTTGAATTGGATTTTCCAGAAAGCCGGTGTCCTCACCCAGTTCTTACTCCTACTTTGAAGTTGGTCAGTTGTCACCACGGGCAGTGAATCGAATTGCTTGATTTGGCTTTTACTCAGGATGGAAAGACTCATGCCTTTCTACTTATAAGTAAACAAACAAAATTAGGAGCAGTTGTTCCAAACACTTGTTTGCCATAAAGTCAGGCAAGATCCTTCATTAGGTCCAGACAAGTGTGAGCTGTGCTGGTTCTCCTGAGGTTTGATGTTGCTCAAATTTGCCTTGGAGCTCACAGTATGGAGACTCTTTGGGTACATTCCTCCTGCACGTCCCCAGGAGGGTGGGTGGAAGCTGGAGCTAAGCTGACACTTCAGACTTCCAGCCCCAAACCACAGCATTAACATAATCACCCTACAACTGCTGAGGAGGGGGAGACACTACACCAGCTATCAGCCTCATCTTCAGCTCCTAGCGGAACTGCAACGTGGTGAAGATCAAACACAGCAGGAAGGAGTACACGAAACAATCATAAACACTCCCAGTCCCACTCCTTAGGCTCAGGCAATGTACTGTTTCTTCTCTTTGTTGTGAAATATACCACACCTACAGGAGAGTGTCTAAAATATAACATACCACACTGTTGTGAATGGGTGGGTAACATATGATTGCTATGGGATTCCAGCTGTCGTCCTTTAAAAAACGACTTTGCTCTCATCTTCATTAACGGCTTGCCCTTTGGTATTTAGCATTTGCCTCCTAATTCCAAGTCCATTTCCAAATTGTTCTTCTTTATGGATATCAGTTATCTGATTGTTTGATTTGATTTTTTTTTTTTTATGTGGGTCTGAGGTTAACTTTTTTTAACACATTTCAGACCTCTTTCCTCCATTGGACCTTGCTTCAGGCCAACTCCCCAACTTACCCCAATAGGATGGAAGCCTGGCGAGACTACTCCAGATCTGTACGTGGTACCTACACCTCCCTGTACAGATACAAAAACAATGCGAGTTGTGGGGTGTATTGGTGTCAGCTTGCTAGCCCACAGAAAACCTCCTTTACTTCCCTTGAGAAACTTTTTGACTTCTTTAGGAAGATTAAAGATCTTTCAGAGCAAATGCTCATGCTAGCTCAATATTTTGTACCACTCAACAGCTCCTTCTAAAGTGAATCTCCAGATTACTTGTCAAAACCTCATCCTCTCTGCACATATCTTTCTGTATTAATATGGATTTCAATAAATACTAGATAGGATTTTTGATGATAATTTCATAACCATATCATCACGTGGTACTGGAACTACCTTTTCTTGATTATTTTGTAGTGATTCACAGCTCGACCTAGAATTTAAAAACATACTTCTATTTTATATGAAGATGGGTTGGCATTTGAGGCTCGTCTCATTGTCAAACCATGTGTAGCATCGTACTATGAGCAAGAGGCTTAGGGACGCTGGGGTGAAGAGGAGGAAAAGACAGATGTGGCTTTGTCACCTTCTGCTTCTAGTAATCACCTAAGACAGGTGTTAAACACAGAGTACTGTGGTGGTGAGGGATGGACAGGGGTTTGGAGCCAGGCAAAGCTGGTTGGCCTCACACTTACTAGCAGGTGTGACCTAAGGCAAGTTTACTTATTTTAGCTTTTAAAGAAATTTGTGGTAAAGTATAGGTAACATAAAATTGACCATTTTAACTGTTTTTAAATGTATCATTCTGCGGCGTTAAGTACTTTCACATAGTTGTATGACCATTGCCACTAACCACTTCCAGAACTTTTTCATCTTCCCAAACTGAAACTCTGCACCGATTAAACAATAACCCTCCACCCCAGCCCCTGGCAATTCTATTTTCTATCTTGAATTTGACTATTCTACATGCCTCATATTAGTGGAAATATACAGTATTTGTCCTTTTGTGTCTGGTTTATTTAACTTAATTTAATATCCTCAAGGTTCATCCATGTTGCAGCATGTGTCAGAGTTTCCTTCCTTGTTAAGACTGAATAATATTCCATTGTATGTGTACACCACATTTTGTTTATCCATTCATCCATCAGGGGACACCAGGGGCTTCCATGTTTTAATCACTGTGAATAATGCTGCTATGAACACGGGTGTACAAATATCTGCTTTTAATTCTTTTGGGTAAATACCTAGAAGTGGAATTGCTGATCATATGGTAATTCTATGTTTAAATTTTTGAGGATATTTTTAGCTTTTTACTGATGTGTAGATACTATCAGAAAATCAACACAGTGTACTGTTTGTTGAGTTTCCACAAACTGAGCCATCCAATCAGAACACAACAAGCACCACACAAGCACCACCCACCATGCTCTCCAGTTTCTACTCCACACCATTAATCACCATTCTCCCAACTTCTAATACACAGATCAGTTTCGTTGTCAAAGAGTATTTAAATTTTTTAAAATGGGGATGAAAATACAAACTTTTTAGGGTTATTGAGATGATTCATTCAGCAGATATTGATGGAGGGCCTACTATGTGCAGGGAGCTAGGAAAGATAAACTCTCTCATGCAGTACAATTCATAAGTACATGTGAAAAGCAAGCATGGTGCTTGGCATGTAATTGATATCAAATAATTGCTCATTGTTTGCTCTCTGACCTCCCTAACCTACCCCTAGTTGTATCATATAAGCAACCTCATCTCTGCCTTCAAATTGGTCCCTATCTGGCTGGTAGATAAGCGATGCCACCAGGGTCCAATGAACACAGAGCAATCCAGGCAAATCTCTCATCTGATAAATGTCTAATTCGCATACCAGCCGCGTTCTGTGGGGGCCAGATATGAACAAGTGTCTAGTCTGCATGTGCACTTTCCCCAGGAGCATGGAAGGGCTTCAGAATTGCTCTCTGGGTGATTCCTCTCTCTTTTAAACACTGCCTAACAGGTTTCTGGTACCTCACACTCCTCACGGCTAACGGCAGAGCCAAGGAGTGCTGGATTTTTAACCAATGTGGATCATTTGCAGGAAAATTTGTTCGATCTCTGCAGACAGATTGTGCTGGGCACCTGGCACACATTGGAGTCCAGGGTGAGTGCTACAGACACCCCCCCCCCACCCCCAGGAACTTGGGGAATGTGATATGTATCAGGGTGTCCATCACAACTATGTTTGATGTCCATTACAACCTGAGAGAAACTGTAAATTTTTAAACTTCTAGCTGGGAGGCCCAGAACACTTTTTTTTAAATAAAATTTGCCAGATGTGTATCAGGACCCACATGAGTCCAGGATATGATTTAGGTTGTGATTTTTGCCTTTCCTGGGTTCCCAACCTAACCATGGCCATCTTTTCCTTGCCCCTCCCTTTTTGTTGGTGGCTTCCCCAGTCATCAGCGTCCCTCCCACAATCCCTTCTCCCCTTCCCACAAACTCCAAGCTTCTCTCAGGAGGAGGCTGCTATTATCTGTAGGTCAGTGTGGATTGAAGTCTTTGTGTACACCTCCCAGGGATAAATGTTTTTCAGCCAATGACTGATGGTTTAAAGCTGCCTCTCATTTTAAGACCACTGGAGACCACACTAGATAAAGTGTTTTGCTAAGTAAATGCCACTTCAAGACAGACCCCTAACATCTTTTCCAACAAATTGTTACCTCTCAGAGCCTCCTATATAGAAATTATGGCATCTCAATGGCTTAACCCTTATGTACTTGTGTAGTAAGTTACTTGAATGCAACGTTAGCCCCTAAGAGCACCCCTGAGGCAAGCTACCCCTGGGGTCATCAAACAGAAAGACTCATGGTCCAAAAGGTACACAGGCTTAAGACAGGGTATAAGGGGTATATAAGGACCACACTGCCTGAATCATGCAAAATACATATGTTATCTATCTATCTATCTATCTATCTATCTATCTATCTATCTATCTAATCTCTGTCTCCCTCTTTCTCTCTCTCTGCTACATCAGCCTCCTGGCAGCACAGAAGTGAGGACCAGTGTTGCAGTTCAAACAAAGGGACCCAACAGAAGGCCAACACACCACGTGCTCTACGGAGACGCACAGGGCCATGCCTACCTGACCACAGCTGGAGCTTTGCAGTCAGCCTGCTGAACAGCTCTGAGATTTATCTCCCTTTCCTTGGGCAGAGCAAACAATAACACCTATGCATTTCATCCACCCTGCCTAGTTTTCTGTCTTCTATAGCAGAACTTACTATTGCCAAATTATACCACAAACACACATGATAATACTTGATAGGCAGGCTTTGGTCTCTATCAATGAAATTCCCAGCATTCACAATCACGTAGCAGAAGTTTTCAGAGAACAAAGCACCTTCATATTATCCTGAATTCATCCTGAGCGGGAAAGCCAGTCATAACTTCAAAAGAGAAGTCACAGAACACCATCAGATGTTCAAGTGAGGATGAACAAATATGGAACCAGGTTTTGATATTACTGTCTTACATTGGACATTTATTGAAATGGGGACTATGGAGAGGTCTGTTATCACAATGCTATGTACTTCTGAAAAGTGCTACTATCACAATACTTCATGTATGGTTGTACGTCCATGTCTTTGAATAATACTAGAAAAAGAGACGTCTGTTCTATAGTAATAATAAAATGTTCCTTGCAACCCATTCTTGTTCCTCCGATCCTCCCCTTTTCTATTTCTATTGACACGTGCACTTCTTGTTCCTGCCATATGAGTCAGTTAAAATAGGAACACGAATTTGCTTAAGCAGATGTGAATTAATGTTACTCTGTTTAAAGAAAAGGAAGAAAGAAAAAGAAACCAGCGAGAGAGCTCTGTTGTCACCCAAAATCAATCACTGATGTGTCCCAAATAAATGTAATGTGGAGCCCTGCAGCTGCCAAATTTGGCCACGAGATGGCATCATGCACCAGTCAGACACTGGCTGCCTGCTGAGTCAGGCGGTTCTGCAAGCTCTGGTGCGCTGCAGATGGATCAGGTGGAGGGTTAGTGACCCTGAGAAGGAATGCCGACAGAATGATGAACCTGAGGAAGCGAATGAAGGCTGACAACAAGCAGGTAGCGTAGAGTAGAGGTTAAGGATGTAGATTTGGGGATCAAATAGCTTCTTTCCAATCCCAGCTCTACCGCCTTCCAGCTCCGTGGCCTTAGCCACTTTACCTTTAGCTTTCTTATCGAGAAAGTAAGAGGACTTGCTCAGGATGTCTTTTGGTGAGAAATAAATGAAATGATGCTGTTGAGCACCAAGCACAGCACCCTGAACTCACTAGACACACAGTACTCGTCTGGGGCCTGGAACATGGTAGAAGTTCAAGACTGTATTATGTTTGTTGATGGGGAGACACCAGCGAGACTTTGTGTATACAAGTGACTTTTTAACTCCGTTATCTCTAATATTTCTCATTTTGTTCAAAGGGGAAATGAAAGCCTAATCCATTAAACTGATTTATCCATAGCCAGTTCATAAAGCCCCTGAAATGTATCCCTTTTTCCTTTCTCTTTCTCTCTCTCTCTCTCTCTCTCTCTCTCTCTCTCTCTGTCTCTGTCTCTCTCTCCCTCCATCTGTCAGCAACACTACTGGAGAAAGTATTGCCAAGATGAGGTGCTCATCTCCCAGGAACAACCTAGGTTGCTGAGGAGTGGGTTTTTTCTCCCGTCTCCTCAATCAACACGCTACACTGATGAATCTCTTATCAAAGAGAATAGGGAATTGCTTGAGGGAGGTTGTTTCAGGTTATCAGCTTAACGATTTATTTATTTTGAAGAAAAGGGAGGAAAAGAAGGAAAAGAAACCTCATGAGTTATACCTGGCATGACATCAATTTTCTTTCTTGTTTTCCTTTCCTTTTTTTTTTTTTTTGTTTTTTTTTTAAATTAAATTTATTGAGGTGACAATTGTTAGTAAAATTACATAGATTTCAGGTGTACAATTCTGTATTACATCATCTATAAATCCCATTGTGTGTTCATCACCCAGTGTGGATCATCTATAGATTCCCATTTAAAAATTAATTTAAAAACATTTTTGTTTACCATTAACAATTAACAGTATCATAGGCTCTAATAATAATCAGAAATAGAGACTCATAAGAAAAACCAATCTTAACTATGATTTGGTTGACATTGCTGATTTGTCATTCATGTCGAACGAAAGCTATGGTTTAGGAAAGAATTACATTGCTTCAAAAATAAAAAAGGTACTAATTTTTATATTTCAAGATTCTTATTTACTCGATTGTGAATACCACAGTACTGACTAGAGTGCTTGATACTTTCTTATCTGTCTGGTGGAGGCAATAGAAAAGTGATATCAAATTACAATAATTTATATAGGAAGAAAAATAAATCTTCCCCTTCTACACTTCACAATCATCTCCAAGGGTACTCTGGGTTTTGTTCAATAATTGCCTGGAGGTCAGGGCACAGGTGGATGGCAAAAACTCCATTCTCCAGTTTGCTCTGGGGTCAGGGAGCTACCTAAAGCCAGAATCCCAAGGCCCCTGCTGGGGTGAGTGTGGGCTCCCTAGATCACCTGGGGAAACCCAGAACTGCTTCATCTCCCTTTCAGTCCAGCCCACCCAGAATTCCCCCTCTTCAAGAGTTGATTCAATGAAAACCATATCTGTAATACACTGCTGTGTCTATGTGGCTTTGGGAGTGTATGTGTGTTCATAATATGTTGTAAAGGAGCTTAACTAGGAATTGTTGAATAAAGCACAACTGTATTTAACCCTTTCTTTCTTCAAATCACAAATTCCAAATAGTGATATTATTGTACACTCTTCAAAATCTGCCTAAAACAAATCTTTCGGGGTTTTCAAAATCCTCTTTCACTGATAATGAAACCAGCCTTTTTTTGATAAGGCTGTTGTAGTTTTGTAGGCAAAAGATGATGGCAGCCTAGACTATGTTGTGGCAAGAGACAGACGAGTCAAGAAATTGCTGTGGGTGGAAACTTTGGACTTGGAAATGGGCTAGAGAAGATAGGGAGAGAGAAGACTGTCAATAAGAATTACAATGTTTTGGGGATGTTTATCTGGGCATGTGACAGTACTACTTACTGATAGGAGGAAGAGAGGCAGAGAACAAATTTTGGAGGGGAGATCAAAGACTCAAATTTGGACCTAAGAAGTCTGAAATGCTTGTGCCATGTCCCAGTGGACAGGTCAAATGATTAGTTGGATATAAATGTGCAGAGCTCAGATAGGATGTTAGGGCTTTCTTCTGAAGGGACTGACCGAAAGTGAGAGGAAAAACTAGCAGAGGGTCTTATCAAGGAAGCTAGAAGAAGAGTGTGTTTCAGTAGACCCCATAGACTATAGTGCTGAATGCCATGAAAAGCCAACATATGAGGACTGGAAAATTGTGTGTGTGAGGAATAAAATTTCCTCTACCTTCAAGGTTCTTTTGGCTGGTCTAATAATCAAATAGACGTGAGATAGAAGCCATGAGTCCCTTCTGTAAGAGGTACAGGCTGGAGGCCTCAGTGGATAATTTTCCTGTATTTATGGAAGACAGGGAGGTGTATATATATGTGAGGTATTTTAACTGGTCCACACAGTGCAAATACCTTTAATGTCCCCAAGAAGTAGCCCCTTTTTAACATCAATCACTCTAATTAACAGGCCAATAGTTTTGCCAATAAAAATCCATTTCTTGACATCCAATATATTAATAAGTAAAGGGTCAGTTTTGGACTAAGATAGGGACAATATAAGATTTGTTGTGGTTTTGCTTGGAGTATGGCTCTTTCTAATATAATACTGGACACCCTGGACTGGACTCTTGTTTTTGAGTTCTACAACCCTTTATCAGTAACAAAAATAGAAGGTTTCTATTGCAAAACATGGGTAATAATTAACAATACTGCAGATTTATTAAATGTTGATATTTTTTAAATGCAATTTCTTTATTAAATATATGTTCATAAGTCTCCGAAAAGTGCACACTTAGAATGTGATAAATGCTTTACAAGTGCGATTCAAAGGACTGTCTATCACAGCTGAGCCTTTACATCCATCAGTTCTAAAATAAAAATATTTTGATGCCAGCCTTCCTTCCACTGCCCTAAATAAGGTAGCATTTTCTAATGAATTGACGTTAAAGAAGGATTATGACTTGTAAAGAAGAACATAGCATGTCCATTAGTTTGAAGTTTTGGCATTGTTTAAAAGTAGGATTGCTTCCTTTGTGAGGGCCGGGCTGGGACCCCAATCTTAGTGTGAAGACGTGCAGGTGGCATCCCGGAGAGATCAGAGCCTCCACGGACCCTGCTCCAGCAGCACCACTCACCAGTTTCTACATGGACTTGACTGGCATAATTCAAGAAACAGAAGCTCATATTTGTCCTAGTATTCTGGAGCTCCATAATAACATTTAATAACACCCCAATGGAAAGTTTTCCACAGATTATATTTGGTACATTTTTAAATAATTGCTAAATGATACAGAGCTTAATTGTTCCATAATATCATTATCCATTTTATCTAGATGTTCAGTAGGTCTATAACTCTCTCCCTGGGTCTGATCCTCACAACTGTAAGGAACGGTTTACCCCAGTGGTAGATACCAGAAGAAACCCCAAAGAGATTATTAGGATCTCCAAAGAATTGCTAAAGAGTCTCACCAAATCCTGCTCTTTTGATTCATGCTGAGTTCCACCCACTTCAGGAATAATGGTAAATCTATCCTTGTGTCATTTGATGGCTTTAGATGAATAAGGAAATGCACTTCATCAGGAAGATGTGGTATATATACAATAGAATACTACTCTGCCATAAGAAAAGATGAAATAGTGCCATTTGCAACAACATGGATGGATCTTGAGATTATTATGCTAAATGAAATAAATCAGACAGAAAAAGTCGAGAACCATATGACTTCATTGATATGTGGGATATAAAACTGAAAGCAACAAAGGAACAAGACAAACAAATAAAGAAACAAAAACTCATAGACACAGACAATAGTTTAGTGGTCAACAAAGGGTAAGGGGGGAGGGGGGTGGGAGATGAGGGTAAAGGGGATCAAATATATGGTGATGGAAGAACTGACTCTGGGTAGTGAACACACAATGTGATATATAGATGATGTATTACACAATTGTACACTTGAAACCTATGTAACTTTACTAACAATTGTCACCCCAATAAATTTTAACTTAAAAAAAAAGAAAATGCGGGCTGGCCTGGTGGCTCAGGCAGTTGGAGCTCCATGCTCTTAACTCCAAAGGCTGCTGGTTCGATCCCCACATGGGCCAGTGGGCTCTCAACCACAAGGTTGCCAGTTCAATTCCTTGAGTCCCGCAAGGGATGGTGGGCTCCGCCCCCTGTAACTAAGATTGAACACGGCACCTTGAGCTGAGCTGCCTCCCGAATGGCTCAGTTGGTTGGAGCGCAGGCTCTCAACCACAAGGTTGCCAGTTCAATTCCTTGACTCCTACAAGGGATGGTGGGCAGTGCCCCCTGCAACTAAAATTGAACATGGCACTTTGAGCTGAACTGCCACTGAGCTCCCAGATGGCTCAGTTGGTTGGAGCACATCCTCTCAACCACAAGGTTGCCAGTTCGACTCCCGCAAGGGATGCTGGGCTGCGGCCCCTGCAAGTAGCAATGGCAACTGGACCTGGAACTGAGCTGCGCCCTCCACAACTAAGACTGAAAGGACAACTTGAAGCTGAACGGCACTCTCCACAACTAAGATTGAAAGGACAACAACTTGACTTGGAAAAAAGTCCTGGAAGTACACACTGTTCCCCAATAAAGTCCTGTTCCCCTTCCCCAATAAAATCTTAAAAAAAAAGGGGGGAGGGGAGAAAAGAAGTCTTGATTTCAATGATAAACTCAGAACACAGAAAGAGTGGAATTTATTGAGTCCCCTTTGGCCTTTGCCTAAGTTGGCTCCAGGACAGTTTGTCAAGGTAGAGGGACATCTCATGGAGAACTCAGACTAAACAAACAGCTGCACAGAAGAGCTCCCAGGGGAAGCAGATCAACTGAGTTAAGAACTTGCCCTAGAGGTCACAGGGGAAATTGCTGGTAGGTGCAGCAAAATGCTTCCCAGACCTAGAATGGAGAAAAGATACTCTCTCTACAGACCTGGCCAAGAGCTATGTCTAACTTCGGGGAAGACATCACTACATACACTTTGTGAGCAGGCTTTCCCAAAAGAGACAAAGTGAATTCTTCACTCATTGTCCCCAGAAGAGCAGAACTGAGGCCAAGAGAAAGCTTGCCATGTCTACATAACCAGCCCCCTGATTTTTGAGTGATCTCATGACTAAGAGATAAGGAAGATGATGAAAAGAGTCTGAATGAGTGTCCTCCGGCCCCACAGCAGGTCCTCCCCCTGCTAACTTATACGGTGTTTAAACAGACATCCCTTGATATTTGAGTGGCTTTGCTCACAAGAGCAAGAATGGGTGAGGGGAGGAAGACCTAGTAATTGTCACTAGGGTCTGACGTGTTGATTCGTTACTCTTTCAGCTTTTAAACTGGGGTATGGAGCATATAACATTCGGCAAAAGTAAGCATCCTAGCATTTGCACCAGAACCAGATCCCCTACAATTGTGACAGGTGGGAAAAGTAGCTTTTGACAGCCTACGTCACCTCCATTTAATATCCTCTCCCTCCACTCCAGGCCTTTGGTATATTCACACTTCTCTTCAAAATTATTTTTAATTTCTGATTTCAGATGTTGGTAAAAAGCTATCTGATTATGTTATTGCGTAATAATGACTCAAACAAGGAATGGTATAAAGATAAGACTGAAGCTATTTAGTCAATGTTTCAAAGAAAAGAAATGAATCATTCCAGAAATTGCCATCAAGTAAAATTCCAAAGTGCATTATTAAACTAATGGCTTTTGAAGATTTAGAAAAGGAAGCAGTGGTCATTGGGACAACTTCTTGTGTTCAGTAAATAAACAAATCTAATGCCAAAATAAATGCATTTGCTTCTAAAGGTTGATGGAGTAAAAGAAAACTGTAGCAAGATCCTGCATTAAGAATTTAGCAGGCATCTGACAAACTTTACCATGATAGTCTTGAGAATATAGTACTGAATATATACACTGGCTTCTACTCAAGTCAGCTCCAGGATGACTGGATATTAGATAATGTTAGGGGGATTGTTAAATGTAATAGTGATACTGTGGTTATCTTTTTAAAGTCTGTGTCTCTTAGAGATGCATACTGGAGTATGTATGGGTGCAATTCTATGTATCTGGGAGTTGTGTTATATACTGCAGGCACCCTAGCAAAAGTGGAGAATTTAATGAAACAAGATCCTTAGTTGGGCAAACTATTTTACTATTTACCTTTTAGTGTCATTTATTTCTATCCAGATCCCTAGCCATAGTAAAAAGTTACTTTAACACTAGAGAAACAGGTGTTGATGGAGGCTGTTCTAAAAAAGAAACCCAAAAGAGTTCTGGGGAATATTTATCTAATTTTTGTCTATTATTGCCTTTGAATAAAATTTAATTAAAAAAAAAACAACTGTGAACTTTGACAGATTTCTGCTTCCAGTCAAAACAGAATAACAGGAACTGGATTTATGCTCCCACTAGAGAGAAGAAAAACAACAAATCAGAAAAATACGTGTGAAACTTAAAAGACACTAGACATCAGGCAATGAAGGGCAATGACCTCTGAGAGACAGAAAACTGACAAGGTGAGCCCAACAACTGACCCAGCGTACTGCCTTGAAATAGTTTCCAGGCCATGCAGGGAGTGGACACCCTGCAGAGCCCATTGGACTCTCTGAGACTAGGAGATGGAGCCCAGGGTCCAGGGAGACCATGGTGACTAGCTCTCCGCAGAGAGAATCCTTCAAGAATTCACCAGAATACTGATCAGCACATGCATGTGAGGAAACCCGGGCCTTGAGTAAGAATCATCTGAAAGGAGGAGGTAGAACAAGTCCCGACACTCACACAAGGCCAGGAATCATATCTGTCATCACCAGTCAGGTTGAAAAACTCATACTTCATAGGCATTAGGTAGAGTACTCAGGAAGATCTTGCCTCAGAGATAGGGAATAATTAGCTCGAGACTAAGCACTCCTCTAGAACTTCTTAATCAATTATAAAGGTAAGACCCTAAAGAATCAGATTTCCAAGACATACATCACAGAATAAAGCTCAAGAATATTTAGAGGATTACAAAAATATGCAGCCTGCAACACGGTAAATTTCACAATGGCTGGCATTCAATGAAAGATTATAGAAAAATACATTCAAAGATGTATAAAATACTACCTATATTGAGAAGAATAATCAATTAGTTGAAACATATCTAAAACTAACACATTAGAATTAGACAAAGACATTAAAGCAGTTATTATAACTATTTCCCATATGTTCAAAAGGTTAGAGACATAGGTTTTTAAAAAGACTCAAATTGAACTCCAATGATTAAACTACAATTTCTGAGGTGAAAAATAACGAGGTTTGGCAGATTAAACATTGTAAAAGAAAAGATTGTAAACTTGAAGACATAGTAATATGAACTATTCAAAATAAAGCACATAGAGAAAAGGAAATTAAAAATTTTTAAAATAACGAACATAAATAACCTGTGGAACAACTTCAAACAACATAATATATGTGTACTTGTAGTCTGTAAGTGGGAAAACAGGGAAAATAATTAAAGAAAAATTTTTCTAAATTTGACAAAAGTTTAAAATCCTTGGATCATAATGGATATACAATTAACCCCAACCACAAGAAATATGAAGAAAATTATACCAAAGTGAATCATAATCAAACAGCTCAAAACCAGTGACAAAGAGGAAAACTTACATGCATCCTGAGGAAAAAAGAGAAAAACACTGGAACAAAGATCAAGATGACAAGAAGGCAAAATACTTTTGCATACATACAAAAGCAGAAAGAATCACCAGCAGACTCACACTACAAAAATGTTACAGAAATTCCTTCATACATACGGAAGATGTTATCAGATGGAAATCTGAATCTACACAAAGACATGAAAAGGACTGGAAATGGTAACTACCATTTGAGTAAATATACACTAAGTACTAAATAATACTAAGTAATAAATACTGATTTTTCCTTAGTGTTTAGATCTCTTTAAAAAACAGTTTACTGTTTAAACAAATATAATACCAATGTATTATGGGATTTATAACATGTATAAGTAAAATGTGTGACAATAGCAAAAAGTTTGGGAGAGAAGAAATAGAAATATACAATGGAAATATTTTTATACTATATGTCAAGTGGTATAATATCACTTGAAGATAGACAATGATAAGTTAATGGTTTATACTATCAACCCTTAAATAACCACAAAAATAACAGAGTTATTGCATATAATCCAATAAAGCAAAGTAGAATTATAAAAAATACTCAGTAAAAAACAAGACAGAACATTAGGAAATGGAAAACAAAGATGGGATAAGTAGAAATAAATAACAAGATGATTATACTCAAACCTAATTATATCAATAATTATACTAAATGCAAAAAGTCTACACATCCTCAATTAAAAGCCAGAAATTGTACGATGTACACTTTGAATTTTTACAATTGTATTTGTGAATTATACTTCAATAAAGCTGGGGGGTGGGAAAGCCAGAGATTTTTAGACTGGATTTTTAAAAAGCAACTATCCATTCCCTATAAGAAAAACAAATGCACTTTATCTATAAAGATACAAACTGGTTAAATAAAAATAAAAGGGTACAAAAGGATATACCATGCTAATACTAGTCAAATGAAAGCTGGGGCAGCTATATTATATTAGAGCAAAGAATATTACCAGGACTAAAGACAAGAGGGTCAACTAATCAAAAGGACCTAATAATCTTGAGCATTTATGCCCTGGATGATAGAGTTTCAAAATCCATGAAGCAAAACTTGATAGAATTTCAAAGAAAATTAGATAAATTCATAATTATTGTCAGAGATTTCAAACCCCTCTCCTAGTAATTCATAGGACAAGTGGGCGATCAGCAAGGATATACTAGATTTGAACAACACAAATAGCCAACTCAACCTAATTGACAAATTGAGAGAACCCCACAGAACATTTACCAAGACAGACCATATCCTAAACCATAAAACAAGTCTCAATAAATTAGAAAGGGTTCAGTTATATTAAAAATATTCTCTGAGCACAACTCAATTAAATTAGAAATCAGTAACAGAAAGATATCTAGAAAATCCCAAAATATTTGGAAACTAAATAATACACTTTTAAATAACCCATGGGCCAAAGAAGAAACCAAAAGGGAAATTAGAAATGATGTTGAGCTGAATGAAAATGAATACAAACCATAATGGATTTTGTGGAATGGCAGGCAGTGAAGCATTCCTTATGGAGACGTTTATAGCGCTAAATGCCTACATCAGGAAAGGGGAAAAAGGTCTTAGCTTCAACTTTTCCTTCAAGAAACTAGCAAAGGTAAAGTGATCAAACCCAGAGCAAGCAGGAAAGGAAATAATAAAGATCAGAGTGTGAATTGATGACATAGCAAACAGAAAAACAATAATGAAAAGGAAATCAAAGCTGGCTCTTCAAGAAGATCAATGAAATTGTTAAAGCTCCAGCCAAATATCATTCCTGCATACTCTTTCCAGTATGTTATCAATGGTTCTGAGGTCCAATAAAATAATTTTGTGAAAAACTAATCAAGCTATGACTACAAAATTATTTCTAAATATCTATTATGCTGTGGTGCTGTGCTTAACTCTATAAATTAGTAATTCAAAATTGTAGGAACTTGATGTTAAGGCAAATTATTTATTGGCCATTCTGTTAGAATCCACAGCTAGTTCAACAAAGAGGAAAATGGAAATATTTGAGTGCAGAGTGTGCCCATTTTGTTTTTATGATGCCAAACCAACTTCCTGAAGATTTCAGGTGTTGTTTCCCATCCCAGAAAACTACAAATGGCAAAGCTAAAGCAAATATCCTGTAATCCAAGCTAAGATGAGTATTAAAAATATCTGTTAAGCTCATGCTATGCCACAGTGTGATATAAAAGCACAGATTCTGAAGCCGGATTTCTGTGTTCAAGTCCTAGCTCTGCCCTTTACTTAAGAAATTTCCTTAAACCTTCCGTGCTTTAGTTTCATCATATGACAAGTCAAGGTAATACTGGGTCGCAATGTAAAATATGTTTTTTACTATGGGTCCCAGTCAAATAAGTTGGATAGTGGAGCCTAGAACCTGGAGTCAGGAATCCACATAGATCTGAATGCTAGTTTTGCCACTTATATGTTATGAAAGTTTTGGGGAATTTGCTTAAGTTCTCTGTGCCTCGATTTTCTCACCTGGGAACAATCACAGTAATTACCTGAAAGGGTTGGGAGCTATATTTATAACCTGAGCTAATTTTTTGTTAAGCACTTAGATCATTACCTGAGATAAAGTAACTGAACTACAAAGAGTCACGTGCTGCATAGTGATGTTTTGGTCAATGACATATTGCATATACAATGGGGGTCCCATAAGATGATAATGGAGCTGAAAAATTCCCATTACTTAGTGACACAACTGTAGCCATGGTAAGCTCTTAGTCCAATGCATTACTGTGCTATTCTTAGTCTATCTATAGTGATGCTTTTGGCTAGAAATGCCTAGGGGCACTTACCTGGGCACCAGTGAGCTTCCCGCAGACATTTCCCCTTTCTAAACCAATGGACAACTGGAGCAACCCTTGTGGTTCTTATTAGTATGATTGCAAGATGCTCTTCGGCAATAACCAGTAGGAAATTTTAAAGAAAAAAAAATTGTTTATTACTTACAGGCTCTAAAGTATACAAGGCACACCGGGGGCACACAATGAGGTAATGGGGAGGGAGGGTTGGAGAGAGGGAGAAAGAGGGAGAGAGAGAGAGGGGTAGAGAGAGGCAGAGAAAGAGAGAGAGGGAGAGAGAATGGGCCTGGGCCCAAGGTTCTGCTTTTATTAAGGTCAAGGTTGGGGACCTGAACTTTCCCGGGCTCACTCTTCACTGATGAACTTAAAACGTAAGAATGGAAATTTAAAGTGTGGGAAGAGGAAAAAACAAGTGGACCAAATGGTCAGTATTAAAATCAACCAAGATCTCTAAAACAAATGAACCTCAGTGCGGAGAGTCGGCCTGGCTCTTTGTCTAGTCCTGGCTGGCATTGTGTTTATTGGAGATAGCCATCGTTGAAGCAAACACTTCTTTGAAGTGGCTGTCTACACAATCAAAGGTGGTTAGGCAACTGCATCACAAGAAGAAAAACCAACTGTCCGGACATGTACTACAGTTATTCTTATGTTTTTGGTGATGCTGGTGTAAACAAACCTACCATGCTGCCAGTCATATAAAAATAGAGCACATATAATTACAGAAGTAGGCTACACCATCTAGGTTTGTATAATTGCACTCTATGATGTTCACAAAAGGCAGAATTACCTGAGGACCCATTTCTCAGAATTATCCCCGTTGTGAAGCAGTGCATGACTGTATAGAGATTGTCTGTTTTTGACTATACAAAAATTAAAACCAGACCAAGCAAAAACAAAAACTTTCCAGGCAACACATTCAGAGTCTATTTTACCAGAACAATGCAGGTTTCCCCATCTTTACATGGTGCCCCCAACACAATGACCACTTGATCACAAGGTCTAAAATTTGTATTTCCTTTTATCTCTAACACTGAACACGGTAGTTGGTGTGTAGACTGTTAGTTAAATCCAGTTGCAAGAGCTTAAAATACAGTGGTGGCCAGGCAGTTAAATGTAAAGATTTGCCAAGAGGAAATAAGCAGACTACCTGCTTATGCCTGAGGGAGAAGGGAAAAGTATGTGTCAAAGATGACTGCTGTAGAATCTCAGTTATTAAGAGACTAGCTCAACAATGGAAAGAAAAGAAAAAAGAAAGAGAAAGAGAGGTTTGTCAAGAATGGCCTGCAGCTTGGCAGCAGGAAAACCAGTTCAGGAGTTTGAGATGCTTAGAACAGTGAAGGAAATGTCCAAAATTGCCCTCATAGTGTGAATTGTAAAGTCCAAAAGAAATGACAGCTGTATTTTCTAGAAAGTTAACCACATGGTCTTGCCCTACAGGTGGGATTCTTATAGATGTACTGAGTTTAGGGAAAAACAATGCTCAAATGCCAGGATCTGCTTTGGAAGCAATTTTCCTTGCACACTTCCCAGAGTTGTTCCTCCAGTATCACAGGCTGGAGTCATTGCTGTCACAGAGCTATGGATGCCAAACTAAGAGGGGGGAAAAGGTGCAGGGGAACCCCAGACTCACTTAGCTGTTTTTCCTACTACGTTGGCTTAGGGATAAAGTTAGGTGATGGAAACCTGGTAACAGCCCTGGCCTGGCCCCCATTTGTAAAATCAATGGAACCCTACCTTCTCCAAGGTTCAATGGGTATTCCAGGGCAGCATGAATGGCCTTGGCTCTCTCCCTGTAGGAAAGAGTCAGTTCCTGCCTCGCAGGGGTGTTGAGTTGGTGTCTTGCCTCTTGCCATAAATATGTTTTATGGAAAACATGAACAACAGTTTTAAGGACAACAGTTCCAGGAAAAAGTCACTTAGTGTTAGAGAGAACCACACTTCTGTTGACACACTAGCACTGCCAGAAGTCACTCAGGAGGAGGTGGTTGCCTGGTGCTATCAGTCATTGTAGCACTTTATTTTCCAGGTCAATGTAGCTTCCTAGGAACCAGACAGAGGTCCTAATAGGTGAGCCAGTATACCAGCTGCATTGCACCGCCTCACCGTGCTGCTGTCCACACCCCTCTTTTTATCTAGACAAAGCTTGTACACCTGGATTCTCTCTCCCAGAAGAGCAAACTTCCCTGTTGAATTACTCTGCATAGGAAACTAAGGGATGACCTTTGTCCCTCAATGTTTTAGCTCTGGGGCCAGCGATCAGTGTTTCCCACTCTGTTCTATACCCTTCAGACCTCTCCCACCACCTCCTCCACCTCCACCTGGACATTCCAGGGCATAACTCAGTTCTCAGATGGGACCCCATGTGGTTACTCTCTTTGGGACCCTTAATGCAACAATAATTCCATAAACCCTCCAACTGTTGCCCAGGCAAAATATAGGTCACCTCTCTCCCCTCTAAATCCTCCCTCAAGCTGCCTTCTTATAAAGTCTTGGCACTTCTGGGGCTGTCCTTGATTTTACCAGGGAGAGGTGGTAGAAATGCAAACACCCAGTATGACTTGGAGGACAAGTCTTTGAACCTCCCTGAGGGAGGATTGCACAAGGCTTTTCCAAACAGCAAGAGGATTCAGGCTTCACTTTGTGGACCTTGTGAGCAGTTCCTTAGTCCCTAGTCCAAGGTTAATCCCAGCCTTGGGGACCTCTTTTTGGTCCCCTTAGTGACACAGGACCATCTTGTTCTATGTTCAGGTACTGAAAAATTCACAGTTAATAGAACCTGCAAGATACCGTGTTTCCCCCAAAATAAGACCTAGCCGGACAATCAGCTCTAATGCGTCTTTTGGAGCAAAAATTAATATAAGACCCGGTGTTATATTATATTACATTATATTATACCTGGTATTACATTGTATTGTATTGTATTGTATTGTATTGTATTGTATTGTATTGTATTGTATTGTATTGTATTGTATTGTATTGTAGTCTATTCTGTTCTGTTCTGTTCTGTTCTGTTCTGTTCTGTTCTATTCTATTATACTGTACCCAATCTTATAGTAAAATAAGATCAGGTTTTATATTAATTTTTGCTCCAAAAGACACAATAGAGCTGATTGTCTGGCTAGGTCTTATTTTGGGGGAAACACGGTAGTTTTGCCTACATCTTAGCAATGTTGTTTCTACTTTATATCCTTATTTACATATTTTATATTGGGCCATGATTTGTCTTCTTTGAATGCTGTTGGCTTTCTGCTGGTATTTTATAGAAGACACTGATTTAAATCTACAAATGTACTCTAAATCAATAAATGCTGATCACTTACCCCTAAAAACTCCTCTGTCATCAAAATGTTTTTGCTAAGTCATCCTTACCTTTGAATTTTCAAAGAGAAACACAAAGTACATCTTGCTGGAGTAACCTCTTTTCTGGAATTTCTGACTCAGTTTGGTTCCAAATTCCAAGTGGGGTGAGCTCCAGGGCAAATATAAAGTCTTGTGGCTCAGAGAGTAAGCACTTGGCCCAGATTAAAGTAACTATTCAGATCCCAATGTGTAGCCACAGGTCACGGCCATTCAATCTCTGTCCCTCCTCAGTAAGCTCTTGATGCCTGCAATTTAAAGTCAGTCCCTCTCGGTTTTCTCAGTTCAATCTGAAATGCAAGTTAATGAATGTGTCATTATATGCTGGCTGCTAAGGTGGGATATATAACAGCTCCGATGGAGCTGGCTCGAATGTTTCCTATGACTCTGTGAAAAATGTTTTGATGATCTGCCCAGTAAAGTGAAGTAGGGGCACTGGTACAGGTGGGGTTCCTGGGACCTGGGTTGAGCTCCTTGGTGGATAAGACTTGATTTCAGCAACAGGATCTGGAGCTAAGGATGCACCAGGAGGCCACATCTGGAAAGAAACTGAAATAGAAAAAAGGGAAGACAGTTCAATCCAAGGCATCAGTCAAAGGGGCCATAAGAAAAGAAGAAAGTGCAGATCCAGGGTGAGGTCAAAATCAGGCCCACATAAGAGAGTTCAGAATGAAAGCTGGGGTCAGGGCCAGTGGAGATCCTCTAAGCCCCTAGAATGTAGCCCCAGTGATTGTCAGTGACTTGCCTTTCACTGTTCCCATGGTACTGAGAACTGACCAACGCAGCTTGGTTGTGCACAGCTATTAGATTCTTTTTGGTAGATTCTGTAGATGCCAAAAGATAAGAAGTAGAGGAAGGCTAACTACTCTCCTACAACCTTGATATTGAATTTTAACGACAGCTGATTTCAGATGGAATTCTGCCACAAATAGAGTCACTTATTAGGCAAACATTTATGAGCAAGCAAGCATAAAAACCATTCACCTAACTTGTTCTATAAACTCCAGGAAGTCCCAGCTCTCTGTCCTTATATGTGCTCTGACTACCCCTTAATTGAAAGACTGATTTGAGACAGACACAGTCTTCTAAGAAGCAGGTGTAGTCAACCCAATGGAAATCAAAATTCTCTGAAATAATGGCTGAACACACAGAACCATGCCTTGGGAGCCATTCCAAAAGAAGAGAGGAGGAAGTCTTTCAACGTCTTACACCCTGCTCATGTAAGATGTGGTTTACATGATGCTGTCTAAAACATGTTATTCTACTCATATAATTCAAATACCACAGATTCATCAATGAGAGTCTATTTCTAGCACTCAATATGCCAATTATAAGATGTTTATTTCACCAGTGAAAACTCATTAGTTCATACTGGATTTGTTTACGAGAACTATTAGAACTTGGTTTCTAAACTACAGTAGTATTGTGTAACATGGCTTATCATTTGGGTCTTAGTTTACTAATTATCTTTAGAGAGATGCCATCCCACACAGTTGTGAGTTGAACTGTGCTCCCTAAAAAATATATTGAAGTTCAAACACCCCCACCCCCTCCTGTGAATATGAAGTTATTTGGAAATAGGGTCTTTGCAGATGTAATCAAGTGGAGGTCATACTTGATTAGGGTGGGTGGGCCCTAAATCCAATGACTTGTGGCCTTATCAAGAGAGACTCTGTCCTATTTATTGTACTTATTTCGTAACTTTCCCCGGTACCTGAAATTATTGTTTGTTTAATAGCTTATATCTGTCTTCCTCTACTAAGTTAGAAACTTGAAAGAGCAAGGATCCTATGTAGCTTGTTTATTTCTGTATCCCCAGTGTCTTTAAGAGAATAAGTACTAAATAAACATTTCTGAATTGAATGAATAAATAAGGCTATATTAGTTTCTTACGGCTGCCATAATAAATTACCACAAAGTGGGTGGCGTGCAATAACCACTCATATAAAAAAATTGCAGTTCAGGAGGCTAGAAGCAGCACGGGGGAGGGCAAGTGAGGAGTAGAAATATAGATGAAGGTGCTTCCTTGCAGGAGAAAGCAAAGCCACCAGGTAAGAAAAAAAAAGGTCTGGGTGATGGTGGGGTAAAACTGGAAGAAAGTATGTAGTAAGGAAGTCAGGACCCTGGGGCAATTGGATATAATCTAGTGAAACTCATATAGAGAATTTGCATCCCAATGCTCATGCACATCGTGCAACAGAATTGGGTAAGACATCTCCCAGCGGAGGACAAATTGAGTTTGCAACAGTCTGTTAAGGCCCGCTGCCACATGGTGTGGAGTACATGGTAAGACCAGCGAATCCAATGGCCTTCAGTTCATTGCATTCCTTCTTTTGCTATCAATGAATTTCTTGACCAGAATCAACTTTGGAATAGAATACATGACCTTAAATAAGGCATTCAGTAAATCCCATAGATAATGGAACTGGCACAAGTATGGTGCAAAGAGGAATCAAAATCAAATCCAGAACGTGTCTGTTCCACAGAGGACAAATTGCTGCCCCAGCTATAATAGAAAGTTCCAAGGTGTCAACATGCCGTGAGGTGGCTGGGATGGTTTTGCATACCCAAGGTATGGTAACATACTGAGATCTCAGGGTTGGCTGCTCCTGCTGCAGACAGCCTGGACACTCACAAGTGACAGCAGCCAATTTAGCTTGGTGAGAGGAAGTCTGTGTTACTGAGTCCAGGCATGGCTTCAATCCCCAGCACCTCTGCCACTTTGTTCATGAACTCATTGAGCAAGTCTAGAAGAAGCTGAGCAAAGAGCTGTTGTGGAGTGGAAATACCTGATTTGAATACGTCCTCAACCATGAGGGACTTCCACTGGGCACTCACATGGGACAAAATTATTGTCTTACTGTGGGATTATGCCAAAAAAATCCATCCACCTATCCATCCGTCTATCCATCCATGTATATTCCCTATAATTTGTTACAAATCTTCCAACTATTAAAATTTCATCCCTAATAGATAGATGGACAGATGGATGGATAGATAGATAGATAGATAGATAGATAGATAGATAGATAGATAGATAGATAATAGGCAGATAGAAAGAAAGAAGGAGATGAAGGAAGGAAAGAAGGAAGGAAGGAAGGAAGGAAGGAAGGAAGGAAGGAAGGAAGGAAGGAAGGAAGGGAGGAAGGGAGGAAAAGGAAGAAAGGAGGGAGGGAGGAAAAGAGGAAGGGGAAAAAAAGGAAGGAAAGAGGAGACGTGTCATAGACCTTTATCTCAGGTCAGCTTTCTCAGGCCATGCCTTCTAGGCAAAGTAGGTAATGATATCTTTGTACCACTCATATTTCTGACCTCAAGGAAGATTTCCCATCAACTCATTCAGCTCTATCCCTAAGCATGGCTGATACACCAAAGTAGTTTGCTTCTCCCTGAGATAAGCATTTTGTGCTTCTCCCTGAGATAAGCATCAATATAGTGATAACATCGTGCAGAACAGACCTATAGAGTAGGAAGTACCACGCTTTACACTGATATTCTGTGTAATAATGAGATATTAAATATCACTGCAGACTAAACTGTGGCACAATGCCAGAAATTTGTGTCATCCTATATCAAGGTAAGAGCCAACTATCTTTTGTTCCCTGTTTATTGAGTTAGAGGAAAGAAATTGCCAGCTCAATAGCTACATATCAGGGTACAAGATGTTGTGTTGATTGTCTCTAAGAAAGAATTCTAACTAAAACTGCAGCTGTAATTAGAGTCGTCACCTGATTAAGTTTACAATAATCCACTATTTGCACTCTAGATCCATGTGGCTTATGTGCTGGCTAAACTGGGGGTGTAATAAGATTTGCCACATGTAGAAGAATCTATTAGTTATTTCCCAGTGTCTGTTCTTCTCTTATTTCATAATAATAGAACCCTTGTTTGCAGCTTGGCTCATGGCCGCACTCCTTTACAGGTAAGAGTGACCATGTGACTAAATTCTGGCTAATGGAATATAAGTAGAAGAGTTATGTACTCATATTTAAGGGTGTTTCTGGGGGTGAAGAGGGGCTTATCCTTCCCTTTCTGATCTTGCTGACTGGAATAAGAATGTTCTTATTGGCAGTCCTGCAACTGGAAAGTCATGGGAGTGGATGAGATCACCTTGGGGGTCGGGATAATGAAAAGTTCCGTGATTAGGAAGATGAAAAGCAATCAGAAGAGGTGACGAACTATACAATGTAAGAGGAGAACCAAAAGAAAGTTATGCCCTAGAGAGCAAGAGAAGAAAGTGATTTAGAAATTGATGTTCAACAATATTAGGTACCGTGTTTCCTGGAAAATAAGACCAGGTTTTATATTAAGTTTTGCTCCAAAAGACGCATTAGGGCTTATGTTCAGGGGATGTCATCCTGAAAAATCATGCTAGGGCTAATTTTCCGGTTAGGTCTTATTATCAGGGAAACACGGTAATGCTGACAGGTTGAGTAAAACCTGGAATGAGAGGGCGGCTGGTTGTCTCAGTTGACTAGAGCACAGTGGTCGGTAACACCAAGGTCACCGGTTCAAGTCCCACGTGGGCCAGTGAGCTGCGCCCTCCACAATTAGATTGAAAACAACTGCGTGACTTGGAGATGATGGGTCCTGGAAAAATCCACTGTTCTCCAATAAAAAAAACAAAACCTGGAATGAGAAATGATTATTGAATTTGGCAACATGAGGGTCTCTGGTGCCTTTCTGGGTTTATCTAACGTGTTCTCATGCTTATATTCTGGTTATGTGTTTTTCGCAAGAATACCACGGAAATCATATTGTGTCATTCGCTGTATATCATATATGTAGTCAGGATTCTTCAGAGGAACAGAACCAATAGGATATATAAACATACATAAAAGAAGATTTATTATGAATTGCCTTATGTGATTATAGAGGCTGAGAAGTCCCACCATCTGTCATCTGTAAGCTAGAAACCCAGGAAAGCCAATCGCAAAATTCAGTCCAAGTTTGAGGGCCTGGGAACCAAGGGAGCCAATACAGTTGTAACAATTAATATAAACAGAGCCACGTCTAAATGGAGTTGGCACTGCCTTTCTGAACAACTATTTGCAAAGCCAACAGGAAAGCAGACATCATGACTACCTGACTGAAAATTAAAGACATTCTTTAGAATTAGCATCACTGTGTTAGCTTATCTGCATCTATAGAAATTCCTGCCTTAGCTTATTAACACCCATAGAAATTCCTTCCTTCTTTTCCTGTAATGATGATATCCCTTCCCTTTCTCACAAATACCCCTTCCTTCACCTCTTAATCCAAACACTGATTGGGTTTCCACCCGAATCAGGCTCCCTGAATAGGTATTCTTTTAGATTGCAAATAAATGCTTGTTGACTCTACTTTGGCCTTTTATTTTTAGGTTAACAGTATAAATCCCAGACCAAGGGCAGGAGATGAGACGAGATATTCAGATATTTGGCTCCACAGGAGCCGAAGCAGGAAAAAAAAGGAGTGAATTCGTGCACTCTCTGCCTCTTCCTCAGCTCTAGCCCTTAATGGGTTGGTTGATGCTCACCCACATTGGGGAGGGCAGTCTACTTTGCTGAATCCCCTGATTCAAATGCTAACCTCATCCTGAAACACCCTCACAGACACGCCCAGAAGCAATAGTTCATCTGGGCACACCCGGCCAGTCAAGTTGATTTCATATTCGAAGAAACATGATGTAGATATGTTTCAATACTGGTGATATTAACTCAATCACAGTTTTCTCCACTGTAAATTTACTGTTGTCCTTTTGAACTTAGTAAGGGTGTTGTGAGGATATACTTTGAGTCTATACAGATATCCTGTTTCTCATCATATTTCTGCCTACTAATTTTAGAATTTATTCTTGCCTGCAATTCTGATTACTATGATGTCTGCCACATGGTGATTTTTAAATTTCTGCCATCATTTGTGCATTTATTAATTGGGATTTACTATAAAGAAAGGAGTCTTCTCTGAGTTACTAGCACTACCTAGGTGACAATACTTCTCAGGGCTGGAGCAAGGCTCCCCAGGAGGCTTCTTAAACTCTAAGCCAGTGTCCATTATACAGCCCTGATTTTCCCATAGCTAGAATTTACAAGTTCAGCAATTAAGGGTGAAGATGGATGTGGCACCATTCACTATCACCGCTGTTACCGCTAGCGATCCTCAAGCATAATGTATGCTGTATGCCCGTGTGACCTCACGGTCTGCAGGAGTAGGGGTCTTCATTTCAAGGGGAGGAAAATGTCAACCAGGAAACATATTGATTTCACTGGACTGGGCATGAAGGCTGCCACCTGACCACATACAGCTCCTCATGACTCTGAATCAACAGGCAATGAAAGGAGTTTCCATACTGTCTGGGGTCACTGACCCTCATTACCACAGGAAAATTGGACGGCTGCTCCACAATGGACTTACAGAATACAAGAGATTCCTTAGGGCTTTCTTAGTATTTCCATGGTCTGTGATGAAAGTGAATGAAAATTTATAAGAAACAAATCCAGGCATGATTACTAATGGCTCTAGGGTCATCCAAGCAAAAACCACAACCAGCTCAGGTGCTTGTGAAGAGCAAAGGGAGTATTTAGTAGGCAGTGGACGAAGATAGTTATAAATACAAGCTCCGAAAGAGTGCACAGCAGCAAAAGCGTAAATTAGATGGTTATCATTCTTTTTTATTTGGTGATGAATAAGTGTGTTTGTTATATTTTATATGTTAGATAAATTTATATAAATGTAAAAAAAAAAAAAATAAAAGACTGAGTGACATGCGGGGGAAAAAAGTCTGCAGCTTACTTTTAAGTGAGAATGGGTCAGATTGTGTTACTCCTGCTGGCTGGCTTGCTTGTGGTGATGATTCATGGTCACCTTTCTCCAGGAGAAAAATTGGGAGGTTGGTGGAAAGGCTTAGACCTTCTGACCTTCAAGAAAAGAATTGACTTTCAGCTTTTCATTTTGTTCTCTAAATTTCTATGCAATTACATCGCCATGAGTTTAATGTTAACACGTTCACAGTACACACAGACCATAATATGACTGACTACCTTCTGGGTGACTACATTCATTAAGTCAGGAAAAGGAAAATGAGGGTAGCGTAGAAATGAAATGAAATTTTGCATTAAATTTCCCCTGCAAGGCGGAAGCAGAGAAAGGACACACTTCTCAAGCTCAGCATGAATGAGCGATGATCCGGCTGAACTCTGACAGCTTTAGATAATCTAACAAAGCCTTTTCATTGGGCTTGGCTGGAGGCTAGGGAGGCGCCTTTGACTCAAGAACAAAACTTTGCTTTGAAAGGGGTTTGGGTTTGTACTTTTTCTTCCTAGGAGCAACAAACACAACCTTTCCTCTCTTACAGAAAACTGCACTCTATAGGGAGAGAAATAAAGGCAGGAGTTTTATCAGATGAATTCCAAGTTGTTTAGGACTGGGAACTCGCCATTCCTCACAATACTTCCTCACAGGCAGGCAAGGGATAGAAAATTATTAGTCTTTGTGTATAAACAAAGGGGAAAAGGCCACTATGGTAATAACAGAGAACAAGCCAGCCTCTGCAGGACTGGTGACCAGGACCTTGGACAATTGCAGCCCTCAATGGTAAGGTTTGTCACCAAGGAAGACTCACACCATTTTATTCCATTGCTGTCACTGCCCAGACTTTGTTAACCATATCTCTGGCCTTCTCTCATTCAAAAATAAGCCTGCAGAATGTCCTGCCTTGTTGACCTTCAATCCGTTCCTTCATCGGACTTTGATCCTATGTGAGACTTGCATTAACAAACTACCAGTGGGTGAATATGAACTCTATATTCCACATCATCTTTTTGCCATCTGACTATGAGTATTTTGCAGCACAAACAAGACCAGATTTTTCTTTTTTTTTTTCAGAGTGGGTGGACTGTTCTTTTTTGAGAGTCATGGAAAGAGGCAAGTAGAGAGGAGAGTTGAGGACTAGATGGTCGTGATGGTCCATGTGATAAATATTTCTCTCCTGGATGACAGTAATAGCGACCAGAGAAAACCTGCATTCACTCTAGCCCAGTAGTCCTCAACCAGGGGCAATTTGGTTCCCCAGGAGACATCTAGCTATGTCTGGACATATTTTGGGTAGTCACAACCAAGAAAGGGTGAAGGCTTTACAGGCATCTAGGGAGCAGAGGTCAGTGGAGGGATACTGTTCAACATCCTGCAATGTGCAGGACAACTCCACCCACCAACAAAGAATTATCTTGCCCAAAATGTCAATCATGTTGAGGTTGAGAAACCCAGCTTCTAGTCCCCCTGCAATGCCTTCAGTATAGAACCATGCTCTTTCTTTAAAGAGCAAATTGGATCATATCACTCCATTGGTTAAAACCTTTCAATGGTCTCCCATTATTCTTAGTATGAAGATTAACAACAATCACAAAAAAATCTTTAGTTCCTTGAACCTGAATGATATGACATCCACTCTCCCTCTTTTCTTGTAGCCTGTGCAATAACCAAACTGACTTTATTTCTTCGTTTTTCTAGCATCATACTACCTCATACCTCACAGTGTCTTAGCATGTATTATTCCCTCTTATAAGTAAGTCACTGCCTTCCCTCTTTCTAGTCTCTTCCCCTTTCGCGTATTTACCACTGCCTTCTAATCCTTCAGAAGACTTCATCTCACCAGACAATCCCTCCAGGCCCACCATGCTGTGAGTACTTTGCAACACAAACAAGCTCATGCCTAAAGTATAAGTAAGGTCTTCTTGGGCACCCAGCTGTCAGCAGACATATGAGTGAGCCCAAGTGAGGTGAGATCAGCAACATAACTGCTCAATCAGCCCTCACAATTATACTAAATAAATAAATATTGCTTTAAGCCACCTACGTCTTGGGGTGGATTACTATATAGTAATAGACAACTGCTTCGTTCTTTCTGGAATTCTTGAGCTCTCTGATATTGTGTGGAATTTTCCCTTTACCTCCATGCTCTGTTACATTTCACAGGACTGTTGGTCAAGACCTGAGTTTCTGAGTCACGGTCCACTTGAAAGGATGATGCTGTCTTCCCAGCAGGTCAGTGAGTAGATGGGAGGGAAACTGTTTCCCTTTACCATTTCGCCATCCTGTCCTATCAGCTTCCTTAAAACTGTAACGCCACACTGGGCAGGGATCTTCTAATTTAGTTAACAGAATTGGAATAAATTCAAAAGGGTATTTCAGTGTAGGAAGGGAATGGCTAAAGTTTTTGACAGTTTGTCTTTTGCCAGATTCTAAAAGGGAAATCACTTAAAGAATTGGGCCATTTGCAAAAAGGTCTCCTTTTGGGGACTCTCCAGTGCTGACATTACCTTTGCTCTTGGTATTTTATTGAGGGCCTTCTTTCAATGCTGTTCACATGAAACTCTACACATCACCTTTGGGAAACCTATCCTAAAAGGGAAGCTTAATTCCCATGAAGGTCTCTTCACCCGAATCACTCTCCATTTCCCTAGATAGTCCTGCAAGTCTCAAGTCTAAATCAGTCAGTCTACAGTGATGGCATTCCTTGGGGCACAGATAAGTAGGGTAGGGGCATCTGAAAAAGAAAATGCTCTGATGCTGTTGGCTCCTGGGTCTAGTGTGGGTATGGGTCTCCAGGATGATGTGCTTCCTTTAAGAATCCCACCTCTGAGAGGTTCTTGAGGGTCTATTTCTTTGTCTTTGACCTGATAGAACAAATAGGTGTATAAAACTCACCTGGCTTCTATCAGGAAGTGAACCACAAGTTTCCAAGAATAGACATCACTTTTCAAGGGAACAATGCAGACTACATTTATATTTAAGAAACAAATACTTTTCTTTTTTTATGTACATATATGCATTTACCTATAAAAGTTTATACCCCTTTGGGGCAAATTTTATGATAAAAAAATAAGAGGCCATGAAAGGAGGACCTAGTCATATAAAGTTCCAGGTGACCAGGCAAACATTAATGCTTTTTCTTCATTTGTTGATGTTTCTTCTAAAAACATGACCTCTGATGAAGGATCACCTCCAGTAAGACTTTCAAACTTCCTCAAAGATGATGTAATACTTGAATGGTGAGTCAGGGGTGTTTTCTAAAGTCAGTTAAATAACTTAAGTAAGGATTTGATTCCATCTTCTATTAATCAACTGGAGTTGGTCCTTTGTTTCTTCCACATTTCAGAAAACCTTTTACAAATGGAACAACACCTATTGCTACTTGTCCAACTGCTGGTATAAGTGCATATCTATGCCTTGAATGATCATCTGGGATACAGGAAGCCAAAGCAATTGATGATGTCCTCTTGCATGCTGGATCATGAGCAACACACTGTACTTCCTGTGAAATGTCATCATTCTTCCAAAAATACATCACAGAACCGAAGCTGTAGTTAACACTCAGCGGAATGGCAATGCCCTGAGTAGCTTATTAGGTGTCGATTGCTATGGTGGTTTTCTGGGATCAAGCAAGTGACTGTAATGTTTTCATCGGTCACTATGGAGACCTAAATCAGCTCTTCAAATGCTGACCCCTGGCCTAATTTCTGGAGATCAAGTGTAGGGACAGAGCCAGGAGTGCAGTTTCCAGGCTCTCAGCCTCATGTGGAAAGGTGCTGGCTCAGGTAGTAAATGGCCATCAGCTGTAGTCAGATGGCCATCCGCTGTGGCTGGGTGGCCATCAGCTGTTACCGGTTAGCCATTAGCCACTGATATAACTGCAGTGGCTACGTTAGGGGGTTGGTTGGTTGGCAGAGAAGCGGAGGGCAGAGAAGTGGATTGTGGATTGCAGATCATGTTGATCCTACTTCCTGTGTCTCACCCAGCCACCAGCGAGACTGGGGTGCAGGCAGACCCCTCATTGGGGTACTGGCGGATGTTTGCTTTTGTGTTCTTGACCAGCCGCCAGCGAGAATATAGTGGTATGACTCTACTATGTATGGCTCTGTTGTTGTTCCTTTTTGGCCTCACCGTGTCCTGCGTTCTTGTGCGGGGAGTGGGAGCTGAGACCCTGAATGACATCAGGTAAACAAAGATTTTCTTTACTGGATAAAGTTCCCAGACTCCTGTCCTAATAAGTACTATTAATCTAAGCAAGAGATTGATAACTACAGAGACAAAAATATTTAATACATTCTAAACAAAATAAGACACCCTAGTAGCAAGAAGAAAACATTAATAGTCACTATTTTAATTTTGGGAGAGCTTTTTAAAAAATTAAATTGAAATAATGATTAAGGTAGATAAAATGCTCTCTCCCCTGTGTGGCCCATCACCTGGGAAAGGGTAAGAAATGCAGATTCTCAGGCCCCAACCCAGACTTATTTAATCAGAATCAACATTTTAACAAGATTCCCAGGTGACCTGTGTGAACATTAAAAGCTTGCAAAGCACTGGTCTATGCAACTTTAAAATTATTATAAATAATAAAGATACATACTTGTTCACGATGACAACTGAAGTCTTTGGAACAATGAGATTCATATGTTAAGATAATATTTCCTATACGATATAGGTTGCTTGTAACTATTACAAAATTGTTCTCCTAAAATCTTGCATAGTTTAGATTTTCAAGATAAACATTTCCTTTTAGTTTGGAATCATTTATGTTTTGGGAAAATTGGCAAAGGCAAGTCACTTTTAATTTTTAGATCTTCAATTTGAAAAAAAATTAAAATGCTGCTTTTTTTTCTTTACTTGAGAGTAAAACCAAAAATCATGAAGGTGTTGAAAACTAACTCCAACAGTGATTCAAGGACGTGAGGGTGTAATGAAGGTTGTATACCAGACATTGGGCTCAGGTGGGGAAGAAAAGGATTCGGGAAAGAAAGATGTTGGGCTTACTCTGTAGGAGAGCCAGACCATTCAAACAACACAAATGCCTCATGGTCTCTGGCTGTACCTCTCACGTCATATGTCCTTGCCCACAGGAAGACATGGCTGTTACCACAAATTTAAAGAGCAAGATTGAGTACAGACAGTGCCCCACTTATGGTGGTTCAACTTTCACTTTTTCAACTTTACGAAGGTGTGAAAGCGATATGCATTCAGTAGAAACCATGTTTCGAATTTTGAATTTTGATCTTTTCCCAAGCGAGGCATATGCAGCACAATACTGTCTCGTGATGCTGGGCAGTGGCAGCAAGCCACAGCTCCCACTCGGCCACGCAATCAGAAAGATAAACATCCGATACTCTACAGAGCAGTGTGTTGCCAGTGTTTCTCGGATATTGTGATTTGTGTTTTTGCATGATATCTGGTCTATAAAGTACTTATCTGTGTTTCCTGCTTCTGTTGAGAAGAGGAAGGCAATTACTCTTGTGATGCAACTCACGATCATTGCCCAACTGTAGGCTAGTGTAAGTGTTCTGAGCACATTTTAGGAAGGCCAGGCTAAGCTATGATGTTCTGTAGCTTACATGTATTAAATGCATTTTTAACCTACAATGGGTTTATTGGGGTGTAACCCCATCGTAAGTTGAGGAGCTTCTGTACTTCACGCAGAATTCCAAATGAATCTTTGCCAGGTGTCCCTACCTGATAACAAATCTGAACAGTTTATTCAAGGGGTGGTCTTGTGATGCCTTGAGTTTTAGGAACTATGTTTTTCCACGTAGTTCCTCTGGAGTAGAAGGAGAACTGAGACAAAGTTCAGTCTTTGTTATGATCACCAGGTCAGCCAAGGTAGAAAAAGATGTTGGACTTCATGGATTTGAGCTGTAACTGAAAGTAACTTCCATGGAAAGTCTAGTCCCTGCCATGGGGAAAGGGGCCTGAGCCAAGAAGGAGTTGCAGGAGGAATCTGCAGACTCTAGCCACTGTTCCTCTAGCATACGCCCTTTAAGATGCTCTAAACTTTCTAACGGTCCCTGTGACTGTTCTGCATGGTATTTCTTCACGGATGTGTGGTTGCCTCATACTCATATGAAGTTCAGTCAAGATCACCTGAGGATGCCACGTCAACATTGCAGCCCATAATACTCATGAATAAGTGCCAGTGACCTGTAGAAACCTCTGTCCTGTTCTGTTATTAATCCGTTATCTTCAGTCTGTATGTACTGTAACATGTTCCTCAACAGCATCCAAACACTGACAAATACACAGGTTCATCAGATTCTGAGATGCCCCAAATAGCCCATGTGTTAGGGCAATGCAATCAAGGGGAACTTGGCTTTATTATGAAATAGGAAGCTGGTCTTTGGCTATTTTGGAACTTTATCTTTCAGTATGAAACCTCCCCTTTTCTCCTTCCAAGAAAGCTCCCCTGACGCTACCCGCAACGAGGGAAAGAGAGAGGCATTACAAAACTTGAAGAAGCAGTTGTTTTGCTCAGCGCACAAGGCCACACCTTCCTTTGCAGGATTTAAAGTAAAACTCCCTTGAAAGCAGAATTAAAGCTTCTGAGTTCAGCATTTGGTTATCCAAGTGAAAAAGTTAAAGCTCAAACTAAGGATTTCCTGTACAATTAAGCTGTAAAATTACATCACTGAAATGAAGTCCTTCACTTGCACATCTAAATTCTGTGTGGTCATTTCATGCACAGCAGTCTGACTTAGCCCCTCAGACAGGGACTGATAATCAGTTTCTGAGTTACAAGAGACAGAATCCAACCCACTATCTTAAGCAGGAAAAAAATTATTAGAAGCATGTGAATAGTTCAGAAGCAGGGATGTGTCCAGAAGCAGGGATAAGCAGATTAGAGGCTATGTCCACACAAAAAATATGTCCGAAATTGCAGCCCACCTGGGCTTGGGGCGATGCCCTTGCAGCTGCCACTGGACACAGACATGGCTCCTGGCACCAGTCCTGGACCCTGAACCCTGTTGTTAGAACCATTACCTCCACATCTCTGGAAACTGGCTGTAGTAGCGCTACCTGCACCAGAATAGATCCTACCCAGGACTAACTCTTTGCATCATTAGTTCCTGAGTCAAAATCTTGTGTGGTAAGTCCAATTGGCAGAGCCTGGGCAGGTATCTGGCAAAATGAGCAGGTGAGAAGACCCTGCTGGGGTCTCTTCCCTTCTGACCCAGCTCCAACTTTGTTCTGGTGTCTACACTCCATCCAGTTCGGTGATTCAGAAAAGGTGAACACAACCACCTTGGGAGTGAATCTAGGCCTTTCAGGAATTCTATTCTCTTGCCAGTGATTGGCTTAGGAAGGGACATGTGATCCAATTTTAACCAATGAGATGTGAGGACAAGAATATTAACAGCAGGCACTTCTGAGAAATTTCTTTATTGTTCTTGAAAAGACACACAAATCAGAGATAGTATGTCTTCTTCTCCTCTCCTCTTCTCTCCTCTCCCCTCCTCTCCTCTCTTTTCCTCCTTTCCTCTCCTCTCCCTTCCCTTCCCTTCCCTTCCCTTCCATTCCCTCCCGTCCCCTCCCCTTCCCTCCTCTCCCTTTCCTTCTCTGTTTTTCCCTTCCCTTCCTTTACCTTCCCTTTTCTGCCTCTATGTGATGGTGTGACAGGATGTAGGACTTGGAGCTTTTGCAGGCTCCTTGTGAACAAGGGGCAAGATAACTGACATTCCGAGGATGGCAAAGCAGAAAAGCAGAAAGGAACTGGGTCCCCAGAGATATTATTGAACAATCCCTGTAACAACTGTGCCTTTCAAGATAATAGATTTCATTTTGTTTAAGCCAATTAATTGAGTTAAAGTAATTTTCAGCATTATCTCTGATATAGGAAGACTCATCATCTCCACTTTGCAGACAGAAAACTGGCTGAACTGGGTTCTGTAACTTCTGAAAATCACATAAAATTTTATTTTAATGCAAAGAAAGTTTACCCCTTCAGCAGTGGTGTGTGCATGCCTTATTTATTAAATCTTCTAGGAGAATCTGAGCTGCTGCCAGTCATCTACTTTGTTGAAATCCAATAGTAGTTAGCACCTGCACTGTGCTGCCTAGTATTCAGTTATACACTGCGCCACATTTTATTCTCTAATGATTTTTTCAAATGTTCACCTTTGTCCCCAACTAGAAAAAAAGCTCTTTGAGGGCATGTCTATAGCTCGTCTGGCCTCACAAGGCATTAGGATACAGAATAAATGCTTGATCTAGATAAGAAAAATTGATTGACACATGACCAAGTTTGGATGGTACTGACACATTAATAATCTAATTTTCTGAGGATAATATAAGTAATTACAAATTCTCTGCAGAGTCCTTTTTTCCTTTTTAGGGAGGCTACCATAAATTCATGCTCTATGTGATTAAAAATAATAAAATTATAACAACAGTGGTAGTAGAAATTGCTGTTTATTTAATGCCTATTGGCCAAACTTACATATAGTTACACACATATGTATAGATAAACATGTAGATGTTTATACACACACATATAAATCTACTTACGTATACCGCGGGTACCAAAAAAATGTATATAAGTGGACATTTTGGTCAATGTTGCTCAAGCAGTAGTTTGCCATAGTCAGAAGTATCTAGATGCTGATGGTAACCACTTTGAGCACCTCTTGTAATTGCAGAAGTCAAACGTGACTCGTATTCATCTTTTTGTTATTGGTATATATTGAGTATTACAATTTTAATAGTTTTTTCCTTTCTTAAAATGTGTATACCTTTTTTTGGCACCCTCTGTATATATATAATTTTTAATCCCCATAAGAATCTTGTGAGGGACATATTAACATCTCCATTTAATAGGTTAGGAAATATTCTCTGAGAGAGCAAGCTAACCATGAAAACCAAATAAAGTAGTAAAGTTGGAATTTAAAAACATATCCCTTTGGCTCCAAGGCCATACATTTTCTAGTCTACAGTATTGTTTCCAGGTATGTTGCCTAGATCTGTTCAGAAGCCAAGGAGGGATAGCACTGGTGATGACAAGTCCTTACTCCCCGACCAGCCCTGGATGAGATTCTAGTAGGACCAACTGATGAGAAGACTTTCATATGAGCATAGGTAGGCCATCCAGGTGTGTCTACGTGGCGCTTTATATGCGTAACATTGCGTTTCAGTATGTTAAATGGTAAAACGATTTCAACCTTCAAAACTTTATACCACAAAATAAAGCAAAATTTCCTTCACTGAGAGCCTCTCTTAGATAACAATCCACTCAGTTCTAAAGTTACAAGGTAAACAAAAGAAACAAGGTCCTAAATGCCCTCTGTGCCAAATACAGCTTTTGTAGTCTTGTGTGTTTTATCCATGACCCTGTGTGTGTGTGTGTGTGTATGTGTGGTGGAGGATGTAAGTGGACATATCAGAATAGGGGTGAGGTGCTTAGCACCATTTTCTCCCCATTAAGCAGTCTAGTCACATAAAGCCTTGAGTATCTTCAGGGGCCTGTGCCAATATTTGGGTCTAAAAAAATCATTTTAAGTTTCAAAATATCAAAAGAAAACTATGATATGGAAGTTTATGATTGTTTAATTAAATATTCATACAATATAACCAGTGGCAACTCCATTCATTGCTAATTTTAGTATTCATATAAGTTTTGTTATTGAAAGCAATAGGCCTGATTTTCTCACTGCACAAGAATTCCTAAACATATGCACTATTTGTAGAGCTATATATAGAGATATCAGAGCTAATCATAAAATAAATGAGTTACTTATAACCACATACAAGATCTGACAATTAAGGTCGAGAACTCATCCTAGAAAAAGTGCTACATATCTCATTGCTGAAGATCACAACGGTCTCCTTCAAAGTACTCCCCTTAGAAAGCTATGCACCAATGCCAGTGCCTAGTCCACCATTCAAAGCAATTTTGGAACTCTTTCTGGAATGGCCATCAGAGTTGTCATCGTATTACCTTTGATGTCCTGAATGTCATCAAAATGTCTTCCTTTCAATATTTCCTTTATCTTGAGGTAAAGAAAGAAGTCATTGGGGGCCAGATCAGGTGAGTAGGGAGAGTGTTCCAATACAGTTATTTGTTTACTGGCTAAAAACTCCCTCACAGACAGTGCTGTGTGAGCTGGTGCATTGTTGTGATGCAAGAGCCTGAATTGTTGGTGAAAAATTCAGGTCGTTTTTGTCTAACTTTTTCACGCAGCCTTTTCAGCACTTCCAAAGAGTAAACTTGATTAACTGGTTGTCCAGTTGGTGCAAATTCATAATGAATAATCCCTCTGATATCAAAAAAAGGTTAGCAACATAGTTGCAACAAGTTTGTGAACACAATAGTCAGACCTTGGTAATTTCAAAAGCAAAATCCTTTCAACAAATGGTGGAAACAAAAACCATATTTTATGTAGGATGTAAGTACATTTTGACACATGCTCTAATGTGGGGGGGAACCCATTGAAAGCATGCAGCTTTGTGGGCATACAACCTGTGCATAGCACAGGACCCCATGTTTAGAAGGGCCCAGCAATTGGTTTAATGCTCTGCTGTTGTCTTCTTGGAAATCTTAATAATAGTTGAACAATGAGCCCCACATTTTCAGTTTTTACTGGGCCCTACAAATTATATAGCTGGTCCTGTTCAGAACTTAATACAATTTTAAAACAGACTTGAGTGGAGTTAAAACATTAAAGCTATTGCTTCCTTTTGCTTTGGCTTGTTTTTAGGTCCTATGTTTAATTGATGTGAAAAATGTATGAGATTTTTGTATTTTGTACAGGGTAGCCTAGATTTTAAAAGTTGGGGAAGCATTATACTACATGAAAACACAAAACTCTGAAAAGTTGACATAAGTAGAGCCATTTTAAAATCAAGCCAGAGCAGCCATTCCAGAGAAAATGATTTGCATATCTTGCTTCTTGAGTCTGTAGGATGACAGAACTGAGCAAAATAACCTTTGGACTGGGCCAAACCAACATTGTCTTATAAACAACCGTTTGCAAAGTTAATATAAAAGCAGACATCCTGACCACAAGGACTGATGATTACATTATAGACTCTCTTTTGGAAGACAGAATCAGTAACCAGTCGAGTATAGCTAAAAAGAAACTCAGCTTGTTAGCACCAGTAGAAATTTCTTTCTTCTATTTATATAATTATTTTCCTTCTTTCTCTTATGAAAACCCCTTCCCAGCCTTTACTCTTTTATCAGGACACTGTTCGGGTGGTTGCCAAAATGTGTACTCCCCAAGTTGCAATTCTTCTTTATCTCAAATAAGTGCTTGTTGCCTCTCATTTTGGCTGTTTAGTTTTAGATTAACAACTCCTCTTAACCAAAGATATAGACCAACGTCATTAGGCATTACGAACAGTGCCAAGTATTTATGAAAAAACAAAGAGTACTTCAATAATCAAATTCAGGCTAAGCATTTCAAAAGGTATTGGAAGCCAAATTGCATCTAGGCTAGGAACCAAGAGTGAATAAACATTATCTCCACAAATTATATTTTAAGTGGCTGCAGACATTTTCATCTAGTTCAGACAAAGTTTTAAAATAGTTGTATCTACAATCCATCAAAGTTCTGTCTAGGTAAACGACAGCATTTTCTGATTGGGGAAACCAGGGGAGGAAAAACCTTTGGGCCACATCCTGCTGATATCCTAGGAGATTCAATGGCAGGATAAGGTCCTGAGTGTTTGGGGGTTCAGCACACACCAACACTTGACCCTCCCCTTTCCTCCCACACCCTGAGGAGTCAAGGGACAGGTAAGGACATTGCCAATTGTAGACATAAAAGGAAAGCTCAATCTAGGGATTGGTGAGTGGGCACACACACCCTAGAAGTTTCCAGTGCTCTCTAGACAGGAGGAATAGAAGGATAGCCAGTGGGAATGGTGTCCATCATCTTCCTCATCAGTCTTATTATTTAAATAAAATTTATTTTAATTTGCTGACTTTTTTTTATTCTAAAAATAATATCTACTCATCAACGAAAATTTTAAAAATACAGAAAACATTGAAGCAACCACCCATAATTCCACTTCTTTAAGAAAAACCATGACATCATTAATACTTGGATATATTCCCTTCTGGTCTCTTTTCCACAATATTGTTTATTTTTATATGCATTGTGTACAATACATACTTATATTGTACATGTATAATTTTGGTTCCTTTTTTCTCTTAAATGGCACGGCACAATCAGGATAAAGAAAAATAAAAAAATAAGATGGTTGAAATAAGTCCAAATACATCAGTTATCATAATAAATTAATTTGATAAATTTTACCAAATAAAAGAAATTGTCATGTTGGATGAATAACAAAAACCAGATGTATACTGTGTACAAGAGACAAAACTAAACCATAAGGACCCATAAGGTTGAAAGAAAAAGAAAACGATAGTTACATACCAATTAATACTACCTAAAAGAAAGTAATAGTCATAGCATACAAAATGTATTTTATCCCTAAAATAAGATCTGAATAAAAATGAAAATATTACATATCAAATCTCGTGGAATGCAGTTAAACTGTATTTATCAGGAGTTATCTGGTATCTTGTTATCTGCATCTATTTTGGAACAAAATAGTTATTCCAATTTTTTTTTGTATGCTTGGTATATGTTCCCACTCCACCCCACCTCACCTGCACTAGCCTCCTCCACACACACATTTTTGGTAAAGCCATGATCAAAATAAACTTATTTGTGTAGTTGCTACTAGATGGTTACAAAAAAACCATGTTTCCTATCCTTTCTAAATTAAAAAGATTATTTACTTTAGACTTTCTGAATGCATCAAAGGAAACAATTGAAGGAAAGGTAAATTTCCCTCCCATCCTAGACCCCTAATGAACCTCTCCAGGGGCAGCAACTGTGTGTTGTAAAGTCCTTTGTTATACACATGCATGGATAGCTATGCCACCCTTTTTGATTTTTCACAAAGGGGATATATATACAAATATGTTCTCCCTCTTGCTTTTTAAATTTCATGATGTATTTTGGACAGCCTTCTGTATCATCACACAGTGATCTACCTCATTCTTTTTGTTTCCCTGGTATTCCACTATATTAATGCCCCATATTTATTTAATCAACACTCCAACAATATGTGATGAGCACACATATTATTTTCAGTCTTTGCTATTACAATCAATTTTGTGTTAATATCTTTCTTCAGCAATGTTGACACACATACATGACTATATCTTTAGGCTGTATGCCTGAAGTAGATTGTTGTGTTGAAACACATCTCCATTAAAAGTTGGGTAATTTCTTTTCAAAAAATTTCTCCAAGACTTATAAAGGTGTCTGTTTCCACACCCTAGTCAACACTATGCATTTTTGGTCTTTTGCACTCAGTGAGGTGAAAAATTATATCCCATTGTTGTTTTAATTTGCATTTCCTTAATTATGAGTAAGATTCAGCTTTTTTTTTTTTCTCTAGGTAATTAGTGATTTGCATTTTTCTCCCCCTATAAACAGACTTCTGGATCTTTTGTTCAATTTTCAACTGGGTGGTTAGTGTTTTTCTTATTGATTTTTTATCATATCATTGTAAATTAAAGGAATAACTTCTTTTATCTGCAGCAAAGCTTGCAGTCACTTTTTTGTGGATTTTCATTTACATTTTGATTTTTTCATGTGATTTTTGTCCTGCAACAAACTTATTTTAGTGAATCCATTTTAACCGTCTTGTTATACATAGTTTCTGGGTTTATGCCTTTTTTAGAAAGTCTTCACTGAGCCAATATTATTAGAAAGAAATCACCTATGTTTATTTCTAGGTCTTTTATAGATTGATTTTTTTTAAAGTGTTTTTTATTTTATTTTTTTAAATTTTGTTGGGGAATATTGGGAGACAGTGTGTTTCTCCAGGGCCCATCAGCTCCAAGTCATTATCCTTCAATCTAGTCGTGGAGGGCACAGCTCAGCTCCAAGTCCAGTTGCCGTTTTCAATCTTTAGTTGCAGGGAGCACAGCCCACCATCCCATGCGCGAATTGAACCCGCAACCTTGTTGTTGAGCGCTCTCCCTCTAACCAACTGAGCCATCTGGCCACCCCTATAGATTGATTTTTTAAATTTAAATCTTTGTTCTGTAGGAAGCAAACTTGCCACCCCAAAATGTGTCTTTCTGCAATGAGGATTATTTTATTTTAAGAAACAAAAGACTCAGGAAGAAACTTTGACCTTCCCCCTTACTGCCTAAAAGAATTTAGAGAGGGCCTATTCCAGGAAGCAAGCTATCACCATAGATAACTATAGTTTAATATGAACTACGTGTGGTCGGGGAGACTCAGGAGGGCCTAGAGACGAAAGTCCACTCTGTCCCATTGTCTCTGGTGGCCCAGCAAACATTTGTTTACCAAATATTGGTTTTCCATTTTCATTGCCTTCCTCCTTTTGGAAGTTCCAAACCATTACCTCCTCCTTAGCTCAAGATGGCATATACATATAAGCCTCAACTGCCCACTTTGCCTTTGGGCCCCATATTATTATGGAATTCCTGTATGTAAGTAATTAAATTTGGATATTCTTTGTTAATCAGTCTTTTTTTTTCAATTTAATTCTTAGACCAGCCAGAAGAACCTAGAATGGTAGAATAAAATTTCTTCCTCCCCAACAGATCCATATGCAAGTATATAGGTATATTTTTTGGTGTCAGTGTGATGTATGTATCAAATTTTTTTTTTTCCAAATAGTTAGCCTGTTACCTCAACACCATTTATTGAAAAATGTATTCATTCTTCAATAGTTTGAATTGCTTCCTTTTTTGTGCACTAAATTCCTTCATGTACTATTATCCAAAATTGGAGTTTATTGTATTTCATTACTCTGTTGGTGCCAAACCACTTTGGATATTTTAGCATAGGTTTTTGCATTTCTTCTCTGAGGTGTCAAGTCACTTTTAGTCCCTTACTGTTTGTTTTATCTTTAAGTATGTTTATTCTGAAGCCCTTGAATTTCTTCTTGGAGCTTTTGTTTCAGACAGGCCATATTTGATTTAATAGATGAGTTAATTCCCCTAAATTTCATTCTAGATAACTGATATGTGCTGTCAGTGATTTCTGTTGAGGGTTGACCCAGCATGGCAAGGCTACTCCTTAGGTAAATGGGTAAGCTGCGTTGTCCTGGGAGAATGGGTATTTGGCTTAGAATTATTTCCATTGTACAGGGAAGAATTGCATGACTAGTGTCTCTTAATTATATAAACGTGTGGCGAGTAGGCTTCTGAGTCCTGTAACACAATTTATCCTGTAGTAACCTTGATTGCTCTGTTTAGAACCACATAAGTTGTTATATATACGGTGACTCCCACATTGCAGGGAGTGAAGTTTAATTAGACTTTTTCTCTTTTGAGTGGCTTCAAATCTCTGCTGTGGAGGAAGGGGAGAGTGTAGGTCTAGTCTGAGAGGCAACAAACTCTAGAACATTCCAGACCCAGCCCTCAGAAGCTGGTTGGTATTATGGCAAACAGTTGGGATTGTAAGGTAAGGTAGTTAATACCTGAGGTTTTTATGCTGTGCTGTGGACCCAGGCCTATTGTGAGGCCTACTTGACTTGGAGGAAAGCCTTGAACCAAAATCTCTTAGACCAGCCAGCGCTGGGCTCCACCCAGCTCTGCATGTAGACCTAGAAGCAGAGGATCAGGCCTCCTCCATCATTCTCAAGACAGAACCTGTTTTAGAATACTCAGTGACACTGACTCCCTAGAGCCAAAATCTCTGTAATTTTCTACATTTTAGACAGGTTTGCTAGCACCAGTTTCCCCTCAGCAGCCAGAGAACTTCTGGGCCAGTCCAAGCTGGAATGGAGGTCTGAGCAGAAATGGGCCCTCCACCTAGTGAGCTCAACCTTGAGCTTTACTGGAGGATTCTTGGTACACGAAAAGCAGGGGTCCCAGGCAGGGGAGAGCCTGGATCTCTCCTTTTAGAGCACTCTGGAGATGACTGGGCACATTACACTGCAAATGGTAGAGAAACACCCCCCACTGCTCCATTAAATATGACACACTGAGAGCGTGTAAAACAGCCTTGGCATTGCGACTCTAAGAAACAGGTGGAGACATTCCTTTTACTTGCCTTCAGAAATAATGCTTTTAAAAAGAATTGTGGTTATAAGGGGTCAAAATATACCACCCCAAACTATGCCACATTTACATAAGGATTATTTTGAGCTGGAGGTAAATAAGAATCAATAGATGTAGGAAGAAGCTTTCTTGGACATTTCCTGATAAGACAAATAACACTTAATCTTCAAGTAGTTTCCCCAGTATAGTTACTTTTCCAGTTTGCCATGCCTAAAATCCGAATACCCTTTTCCTTTGTTTTGTCACTTCTCTGCAATTTATTTTTCATTGTGAAGAACCGATATATACCCCAAGTTCTAACAACCCTTTGAATTACTCATCACTGAATTTCTCCCATATATATGCATACTGCATGTGTTACTAAACTGTTTTTCTCTTGTTGCTCTGTCTTATAATGGTTGAGAAGGGTAGAAGAAAAAGGATTTATTTTCCCTCCCCTACGTGGTAAAATATACGTAACACGCTATTTGTTTAAGGTCAATTGTACCCATTACCCCACCCCAGCCCCTGGTACCATCATTCTACTTTCTGTCTCTTTGAATTTGATTACTCTGGTACCTCATATAACTGGAATCACAGTATTTCTTTTTGTGACTTTTATGCTTCTGGCCACCAAATTTTTTCCCATAGCAACCAATTCTCCGACTCTCTAGATATTAACTGGGTGTTGTGCTGATAATCCATTTTTCATTTTATTTTTTTTTAAGGCTGCAAATTGAACCAAAAAGATTATTTCTCTCTTATCTCCTGAAGATTAATTTATGTTTTACATGTAAATAAAACAATGAGTGATGCCATCTGGTATATACCGTATTCAGCAAATACTGGTGATACGTAACTAAGAGCTGTTTTTCTCATGTAATAAGTGTGAATGAAGACTTTAATTGTGACCAAAAATTTATTCTGTAATAACTAATTATATATTACATGCCATTTTTAGCCCTTTAAGTTCTGATGCCCTTTAAGTTCTGACTTGGACTGGGCAAGTTTTAAAAAATCCATGTCTCGGTTGGACAAGTGGATTTGTCTGCCATCCTTTGCGTGTGCCAGGGCTTGGAGTGTTCCAATCATTCTGCTCAACACTGCTCTGGTGAACCCATTTCAACTTGCTCTGAGGCAACTGTTTGCTCTGGCCACTCGTGTATGCACGTCAAGACTGGTGATTCTAAATTACATCAAGCACATCAGAAATGTTGGTGCAGTATTTATTCCTTGAGTTTCTGTTGGTGACTCTAAAAGAAATCTGAAGATGGAGAGAGAGGCAGCCCAAAGTGACAGAAAGTTCACGGACTTTGTTACCAGTATCTGGGTTCAAATCTTGCATTTTTTTTCCACTTTAGAGGATTCACTTTACCTTCCTCTACACTTCTCTAAACTTTATTATCTGTAAAAAGATAGTAATACATATGTAAGAGTAGTATTTCAAGGATTTAGTGGAATGATAAAAGGGTACAGTTACACATTAAATTAAGGGTAGCTGTTGTTACTGAATGAAACGTATATCATGTTTTGCCAAATATTTGCCTTATATGACATAATATTTGGTCTGAAGCATAATTCTAAACTGAATCTAAATTTTTTAGAAGATTGGATTTTTGCTATGTTTTTCATATGAATATTGGTATTTTATTTCCTATGTGTTGATGAGAAGCCAATATAAGTGATGATTTTATTTAGTAAGTTTTTGATCTTTCAAGACTGATGTCTGAAATTCACAAAACCTCTTTAATCTGTTTATTGCAGTATATATCCTTTTTAAAGAACTTTTTTTGTTGGAGAAACGAAGGCTTGTTTTGCTTTTAATCACCCCAAATCCCACCATACATAAATAAATAATCACTGTTATCATTTTGGAATATTTTCTTCCTGTTTCTTCGTTTCATCCATTCTTGTGTCTAACTGGTATAGTGGTATTCATGTCATGCTATGAATATTTTCTGTTGTTTTAGTTTGGGTTCTAAAACAAGAACTGGGAAACACTGGTAATGGAATAGGGAAGTGAGACAGGAAGAGAAATGAAACCAGTAAAGATACATTATCAGGCACGTTCCAGTATGGACTACTGGGGCATAGTCCTGTGGGGAAATTTAGGTGACAATGAGGAACACAAACTTCACAGTTAAGTTCTCTGAGCAGTGAGTGAGTTTGGGGTGTTCATACACCAGGTCCTGTCAGTCTGTTGATGGAAGGCTGCTGGGGGTCGGGGAGAAGCAGAGGGAGACATTAATCTCCTGGCATTTCTGTCCCATTTTGTACTTGGGCAGAGCTGACTCTGGGTAGAGAAAGCCTTCAGGCAGAATTGTGGGAAGTTGGGCTAATGTGAAAAGGTTAAGGGCCCAGGACTATGGGCAGGCACTAACAATATCTACTACACCCATGTTATCAAAAACTGGCTAGAGAAGAGTCTACAGCGAGGATGAATAACTTCTCAAGCATTGTACGCTTACAATTATTTCTTTTTCTGTTCCTCCTCCCAGCAAAATTTCTTAAAAGAGTTATACAGAATCACTGTCTGCATACCTTCACATACCATTCTCTCCTCAACACATTTTTTTTATAGGGATTCTATCTCCCTCTCTTTACAATACTGCTTTAATTCACCAAAAAGCCCCACCTTGCCAAATCCAATCATTGCTTTTCTGCCTTTAAGTTACATGCCTCTCAGAAGCACAGACTGCTGTGTTTCCTTTTAGAAACACTCTTTTCACTCCAAATCTTCTCCCACTATAGTCTCCTTAGGTGGTTGGTGTCTCTACCTAGAAATGTTAGAGGTCTTTATGGCTCTCAGTCTTTGGCTGCTTTTGCTGTTTCTCTCTAGCTCTCTAGTTCCCTTTCTATCTCTATTTTTGTTGTTGTTTGTTTCCCTACATCTTATTTCTTTAATGAAAATTCCTAGGTAAATATAGGAGAATGTCAACATTTTATACAGTCTGTTTGGGTTATAAGTACATTTTTATAATAAAAATTTAGGGGTATTTTTCGCATTCTTGAAATATTTCATATTAAAAAAAGAGGGTTTCCTCGTCATGTAGGAACACTTATACAGTCATTAGTAAACCAAAGTATGTTATGATAACATTCACTTCTCCAGCTGTCATTCTTTGGGCAATTTCAGTCTCAGAGAAGACAACTGAGACCAAGAGGCATCAAAGTTGCCAAAATTGTATATACAGACTCCTAATTATTATTCCTAACAGAGATCCTCACATCCATGCTTAAAGCCTATTAAATCTTATTTTAGAAGCCTCTTTAAAAGTAGTAAAAAGTAAATTATTATTAGAAAAGGGAAGAGAAAGAAATAAAAATATATGAAAAACATACATGCAATTTGAAAAAGTTAAGTGTTTGCTACTCAATACAGATAAGTAAATCCATAAAACCCTACACCTATTTTTCATCAGGCCCTAAGAGTATTGTACCAAATGGCACAATAATATATGCTGGTAATGGTACCAAATAATTATTAAAAATAACATTTGTCATTAAGTTCTGCGTATTCTTAAGAATGGAGGGACATCAGCAATACATTTTAGAAAAGTACCCATCAAAAGAGTTAACACAGGGGTGTCCAAACTTTTTTCAACGTTTTTCACCAAGGACCATATGCAGTAAAATAACCCGAGTCACTCACTCGAGGTGAAATACGTATTGCCTCACCTGGTTTATTTAAGTAAACTAAATATATTTTTGGAATTTGCTGCGGACCAATTAAAAATTGATTGCGGGCCGCAGTTGGCCCGCGGGCCGCAGTTTGGACACCCCTCAGTTAACATTTTTTGTATTAGTATTGAAACGCAATATACTTCATTTCTGTTGTCCATATTATAATAAAAGCCTTAACTCAAACGTGTGAGTCTAAGGATGGGAACTGAAGACACAGTGTAAGCTTGCAAGTCTGTGAAACATATGTCACTTAGAATAGATGCATGTTTCAATTTGCTATTTTTATACATACAGCTTCCTGAGAGTGCAACTGAAAGTAAAATATCTAAAGGGGATAAGGAGACATCTCTTTTCAGAAAACAAAAAAGAATTCCAAATTCTTTATGTACAGAAGAGTACTTCAGCTTTTTAACCCCTGAATATCATACAATCTACCTATGAATATCCAAAATAAAGATTACACATTAATAATATGCAATGCAAATTAACTTTATAAATTTATTTTTTACCTCTGTCAACCAAAGATCACTGCTACCAATCCAATGCCAACAGGAGTCCCCAGTCTTGTAAACAATGGCTGTTAGACTCTGATTATAAATTTGGGCCCAGTTAACCACAAGGAGTCCTTTCTAATAGGTATATTTGTTTTTGGGTCAACACCTCAAATTATATTTCTCTTAGTTTAATTGAAGTCACAGTTCATAAACAGAAAAAAATATATTTTAATGAAGAAAAAAATGGACCTGCTAATGGTTAATTTGCAAGGGATGGAAAGGAGATTATAATGATAGCTTTGGTAGTGTTTTATAAATTATTTTTTTAAAATTGACAGGAGAAAGATTGCGTCTGGCCTTATAATTATCCTGATTAAGCAGAAGAAAGATGTTTTTTTCTATCAGATAATGAATAAGACTATAAAATTCTCTAAGGGATCAATGGGATATTTTATTAATATGGAATCTTAATCTATAACTTAAAAAAAAATCTCTCCATTTCCTCTGTATAACACTTAACACTTCACCTTTTGGATATATAATCTTCTCCAATATTGTACCCGTATTTCATCTTCTTTCCTTCCTTCCTTCCTCCCTCCCTCCCTCCCTCCCTCCTTCCCTCCCTCCCTCCCTCCCTTCCTTCCTTCTTTTTGAGGGGAAGGAACAGAGATTTCCCATATACCCTCTGCTGGGACACTGTCAACATCCTGTACTAGAGTGGTAGGTACATTTGTAACAATTGATGAACCTACACTGACACATCATACTCACCTAAAGTTCATAGTTTACATTAGGGTTCACTCTTGGTGTTGTGCATTCTATGGGTCTGGACAAATGTATAATGATATTTCCATCATTATGTTATCATACAGTGTATTTTCCTTGTCCTAAAACTCCTCCTATTCATCCTTCATCCCATCACCTCCACCCTCTGGCCACCACTGATCTTTTTACTGTATCCATAGTTTTGTGTTTTTGAGAATGTCGTATAGTTAGGGTCATGTAGTAAGTATCCTTTTCAGGTCGATGTCTTGCACTTAGTAATATGCATTTAAGTTTCCTCTATGTCATTTCATGGCTTGGTAGCTCTAATTTTAGGGCTGAATAATATTCCATTGCCTGGATATGCCACAGGTTATTTATCCGTTTATTTATTAATCCTACTGAAGGATGTCTTGGTTGCTTCCAAGTTTTGGCAATTGTGAATAAATTTGTTATAAATATTTCATACATTTTTTTTTTTACAAAGTTATCTTCCTTGAGAATGAAATATAAAATCGACTAGCTTGCTTCCAATATGCATCCAAACCAGAATGAAGAAGCACCTCCTTTGGTCCACTTCATTCTTTCTTCATCTTTGCATTAATTGCATTACTGCTAATATTAGCACATAATTTTCTTTATCTTCTATTTATTTATTTTAAACAATGCAGGAAAGTGTAATAAAACACTCAAATGGATCTACAAACAAGTGTCAGTATAGTAAAGAGATGGTTGTTTTATGGAAACTGAACAAGATGACTGGTAGGCAGAGATGGATGGCAATGCTTGATATTCAGTTGCTGGATGAAAGTCTAAATCCGAAATAAGAAAAGTGATTTGAAGGTAGCAGAATAAAGGTTGAGGTCCTATGGGACACACAGATATTTAGTACTAGAAGTAACCTGCCTGTCTGTTTTGATTAATGAGTAAAGACTTAAGTAGCCTGGCTGTCGAAAAATGAAAAATTACACACACACGAACACCAGTTGGTGAAGGTGCAGACATTTTGGGTCCAGAATTTGGTTTCAATTTAGAGAGAGTGGAATCTCTCACTGGATACTGGCAAGCTATACCACATAGTTTGATTCGGACCTTTGCATAGATACATGACATGGAATTAAATGTGTCCTTATAGACTAGCTCATTTAAAGAGGTGACACATCATACTTTCTGACCAAAACTCCCAGCTTTGGGCCTAAGGCCAGCTGCACTTTCCCACTTGCTTCTCATCCTAAACTGCCACCTTATCTTGGTTCCTCCATCTGGTAGACTGAGGTTAGTAATGAAATATGGTTACCAGGCAGAATCCAGCGAAACCCATTACAGACAGTAACAAAGAATAATATTCTTAATTACTAGAGCTCTGGCATAGTCAAATGTTAGGAATCCTGAAAGAACCTACAGTTGTGTCACTAAAAGGTATTAGACATCAGTGCAGTAAAAATGAGTCAATATATGTCAAATAAATAGTTGCCTGACTCTGGGTCCGCCGGTGATGTGACAGGCAACATGTGGTTGTCATGAAAGACAAGTGAAAGAATAGAAATGGCAGGTAGTCATATACCCTCTCCCCTCTCTGCTAGACTACCTCATGACTTCTCTGTTGCTTTTATTACTATACTCTCAAGATAGGACTTTTGTAAGTTCTTCCGCTTCCATTCTGGCCACTGTTCAAAGCTTGTAACACCATTTCATCTGTTCTTGCACAACTGACCCTTCACTTACTCCTTCGATACTCTTCCTTAGTCTAAGTAGATCTGAGCTTCTGACCTGTATTATTTTCTTTCTTGCTAAAGAACTTTTTTTTACATTTTTTGCAATGCAATAGTTTTTGCAAGGCAGGTCTATAACAAATTCCCTCAATTTTTGTTTGTCTGAGAAAGTATTTCTCCTTCACTGATCATTTCATGGGGTACAGAATTCTAGGCTGGTGGTTTCTTTCTCTTTTAACACTTTAAACTTTCACTTCATTCTCTTGCTTGCATGGTTTCTGAGAAGTTGGATATAATTCTTATCTTTGTTCCTCTATAGGCAAGGTCTTTTTCTGTAGTTTGAAAATGATGTGCCTAAGTGTAGGATTTTTGTTGTTGTTTTTATTTTAGTTTTGCATTTATCTTGCTTGGTGTTCTCTAAGCTTCCTGGGTCTGTGGTTTGGTGTTTGATATTAATTTGTAGAAATTCTGTCATTATTGTTTCAAATATTTCTTCTGTTCCTTTCTATCTTTCTTCTCTTTCTGGTACTCCCATTATGCACACATTACACCTTTTGTAGTTGTCCCACAGTCCTTGGATTCTCATTGGTTTCTTTCAGTCTTTGTACTCTTTAGTTTGTGGGTGGATCGTACTGATATATCCTTAAGCTCAGAGACTCCTTCCTTTGTCCAGTTTACTAATAAGTCAGTCAAAGATAGTCTTCATTTCTGTTACAGTGCTTTTTATCTCTAGCATTTCTTTTTGGTTCATTCTTAGGAATTCCTTCTCTTTGCTTACATTGCTCATTTGTTCTTGCATGCTGTCTACTTTATCCAATAGGGTCCTTAGTATATTGATCATAGTTGTTTTAAATTCCTGGTCTGATAATTCCAACATCCCTGCCATGTTTGGTTCAGATGCTTGCTCTGTCTCTCCAAATTGTGTTTTTTGCCTTTTGGTATGCCTTGTAATTAATTTTTTCTTGATATCCAGACATGATGAATTATAGGAACTTTTGAAAGGCTCTTCTAATTTACATTTTACCAATATCTCTTGCAGTGCCTATCACAGTTTGCCTTCATTAAAGTGGAATATTCTGTTTTCAGAAAATCTTTCTTAATTTGAGATGTGAAAATGAATATATTTGTATATTTATATTTATTTTATTATTTGTGTTATTTTGCTATAGTTTGCTTTTTACCTATTCTTTTTCTAGAGTGTAGCCTTCTGAAAACAGGGATTTCATCTTTTTAGGTGTTGCTTTTCTGAGGACATTTTAATCAACTTTTAACAGTTTCTGGACAACTCATTTCAATAATGGATGAGTTTTCCCAAAGGAAGAAAACAAAATAACTTGAGTTTCTAATATTATCACCATACAAGAATGACCAAATGAAATCTATTGACCCTACTGAGCATTGTAAGTAGTTTTGCTTAATTTTTTACACCAGTGGCTTTTTATGATATTGTCATAACACAGATATGGCTGAGGTCCAATGGAAAGTGACACAAGTAATTCATTACTAATAACAAAGTTCTGAAACCTGAGGTTGACTTCTTTACACAAATTAGAGCCCATTTAAGGTTATTTGTATAATAAGATGAACATTATTTATTTGCTTTCTTGAGTGGGAGAGAAATTAGTGGTGTTAGAGCCTCTCCACTGGTACAATAGTATTGTCCACAGAAGTATAAAGTGAGCCACATTTGTAATTTTCAATTTTGTAGTAGCCATGTTAAAAAGTAAAAAAGAACAAGTGAAATGGAAATTAATAGCAAGATATTTTTAAACCAATGTGTCCAAATATTATCACTTCAACATGTAATCAATGTAAAAATTCATTGACATACTAAAAAAAATTTTGTGCTGTCTTTGAAATTCATTGCATATTTTATATTTACAGCACATTCCAGTTTGGACCAAATGCATTTCAAGTCCTCAAAATTCTCATGAGAATAGTCCTACTCTATTGGACAATCCAGGGTTTGCATTATTAGTTAGGACTTTTTTGAGTGCAAGGCAATGATTATATTTTTCAGTCATTGGAAGGCTGTTCCTGGTATGTATCTTAGTTTGGATTCCCAGGGTTTGCTGCAGCAAACCCTGAGCCAAGGATTTGGGTGAAAGTAGTTTATTTTGGAGGTAATCCCAGGAAAACACTTTAGGGAGTGGAGACGTAAGACAGAGAAAGGAAGGAAACCAACAAAGGGTGTGTCAGCTAGCAAGCTCTGCTTAGACAGTTGGGCTCCATTCTGCTGAGTAATACTGTGATAGAATTATTCCAGCTGACAGGTAAGGAGACTGGGGCATTTATTTACCAACTCCCCATCCATCATTGGTTGAGGATTGATTACAGGGTTTTGGCTTGCCTTGCATATGTGCTCAATGTGCTTCCATAACGGGGAAAAAAGGCCCTTAAGCAGAGAGTTTCAGGTAAGCAGTAAGCTGCCTTAGACCTGGAGACGTGCCTAGGAGATATGAACTGGAAAGTGATAGCTTGGACTACAGTAGCAGGTCACACAATCGAAGTAGAAATCCTATTAACTTCAGGAACCCTAGAAACTCGATTGCCACCAAGACTCTTCTTTCACACCACCCATCTTGTTCACTTCTGTATCCCTCGTTTCTGGAACAGTTCTTGGCCTACAATAGGTGTTTAAGAGTTGTTGACTGACTTTCCTTTGGGTACCTGCTTTATTCTTTCAGGCCTCTTATGTACGTGGAAGACATGACTAGTAGCAGTCATGGATCATAGCCTTATAACTCCCTGATAAGAAAGGAAAGTGAGATTTTCCCTTTCTAGTTCCAGCAAAAAAATTCTCAAGAAGGAAAGCCAGTTGGCCTGGCTTGGGCCAGCTTATCTCTTGGTCAGTTCCTTTGGACACAGCCACGGCATGTTATGCTTGGCTAGGTTAAGTTGGGTGCCCACCCCTGAAGTGACAAAGGTGGAGACTATTACTAGAATGTAGAGTGACAACGTAAGTGTCAGCATATTTGGAACTAAGAGTACCCATTGGAGCATGCTTTAATTGTGAATGCCATTTGTCCTCTATGCCTTAGTGGAAACATGCTTGAAGACCAGCACTGTCTTAGCTGAACCATTTAGTACTGTATCATCAGCTCTTGTACCTACTGCAGATTTAATACTTGATGCTTTGACTTTCTGACAGGGATCCTGTAGATCTAGTAACATACCAGGGGTGCCAAAAAAAAAAGTATACAAGTAGACACTTCGGTCAACGTTGTTCAAGCAGTAGTTCAGAAGTGTTTGGACACTGATGGTAACCACTTTGAGCACCTCTTGTAATTGCAGAAGTCAAACATGACTTGTATTCATGTTTTGTTATCGGTATATATTGAGTATTACAATTTTAATAGTTTTCCTTTCTTAAAATGTGTATACTTTTTTTTTTGGCACCCTTTGTATACTTTGCAAAGGCCAAATTTGTATCACATGCCCCAATTCTTTGGGAAGGAATCGTCAAGTACAACAAAATTGAATCTTTCCCTAGATGCTCTCCCCTCATCCTTACTAGAGTCAATGACTGTTTTCATTTGCTCAGCATAATATTTTCAATGTTCATCCATGTTATAGCATGCATCAGTATTTCATTCCTTTTAATAAAATGCCAAATAATATTTCATTATATGTAATACCACATTATATTTATCCAATCATCAGTTGATAGATTCTTGGTTCCCATCCCTTACCCCACTTTTTGGACTTTATGAAAAGTGCTGTTATGACATGTGTGTAAGTTTTTGTGTGAATATATGTTTTCATTTATCTTTAGTAGATACCTAGGAGTGGAATTGCTGGGTCATCTGATAACTGCTGCTGTACCATTTCACATTTCCACCAGCAATGTATGAGGGTTCCAATTTCTCCACATCCTTTCCAACATTTTTTATTGTCTTTTTAGTTATGGTATTGAACTATTTAAGATCAATAAACAAGAGTAGTAGAGCTTTGCAAGTTCTTTGCCTGTCCTAGTGGTCAAGTACCTAGAAGGCATTCATTAAACATTTGTTGAACGAGTGAAAAAACAAACAAACAATAAAACCCTTTTATGTGTATGTTGCCTTATGTTTTACAAGTGCACTCAGAAGTTGTAAGGCTCACAACAATCCTGTAGGAAGTAGGGAGAGTGGAATTCTGATTCTCATTTTTGACCTGAGAAAAATAAGAATCAGAAAGATTAGGTAATAAGTGAAAAATCTAGATCATTGGTCCCCTGGCTCCAAATCCACTCTTCTCTCTATAATTCAACACTGGTTCTCAGTAAATCTTTGAAATACCATAGTAGTTAATGTATAGAAAAGAATGTTCATAAGTTTCAAAGATCTTAGTTAAAACAAACAACTCAGCAGCAGCTGAAGGGGCTGCATGTTTTTGGTAGTTTGGAGACTGCTAACTATGATTCTGAGAGACGTCTGTAGGGACTAGAGAATGGTCTAGGGCAGTCTGACGAAGGAAGTCACTAGATACAACTTTTGGAAGCAAATTCGTCATCTTTGAAGTAGAACGGGTAACTGAGAACTTACAGGGCTAGAAAATTTAGGGAGGTTCAAAGTGAACTGTAAATCAGGTGAGGGCTTATTATTTAGGTTTATAGATTGCATTACCTGAGAAAGAGCTAATATAGAAAGATATGTAATAATCATAGTTTTCTTAGCAATATTCAATTCTAATTGTCTTCTTTTTTGTAATAGAAAGTCTCTAACATACATAAAATGTGAAGAATATAGTACAATAAACCCCCCATCAATGAAAAATTATCGACATTTTGTCATTCTTATATGTTTGAATATAGTCAGGCTTTCTTTAAAAGGCATTTCCCCCCCCCCCACAGCTTTATTGAGATATAACTGACAATCAAAAACTATATATTTAAGATGCCTCCATATATATGTATGTATTCACAACCAAGCCAGTCAATATATTCATCACTTTACCTCCTAACGATTTTCCTTTCTATGTTGACAATACCCAAGATTTACTCCTAGCAAATTTCAAACACACAGCATTGTCAAATATAGTCACTAAAAGCCATTATTAATAATGCCATTTAAGCCAAGGTACATGGGTAATTAATTATTAAAGAATCATAAAGTAATCTTGTAAGCACCAGGAACTTGTAACTTTTGATTTTTCTTCATTTATGGCTAAAGGGAAGAAAAGCAACTGAAGCCACAAAATAACTGAAGACTTTTCAGTAGGATTTAAGATTTTATTCATTCAGTCCCACAATCATTCAATCAGCGTATTCTGGGCACTTCTCGCGGACACTGACCATGCACCAGTGAGGCAGACCATGCTGGCCACAGACTTGAGTCCTAATCCGGCTTCACCGTTTACTGACTCTAAGACCTTGGACAAGTTTTGTCCTTGAGCATTATCTTTCTCATCTGTAAAATAACAATAATACCTTCTTGACTTGGGCATTGTTACAATTAAAAGTGAGGTAAGGTCCCCACAAATGTGCATAATCGGTGTTCTTTAATATATGTTCTGTTTGCCACTGTTATTCCGCTGGGTTCCGAGAGCATAATGAAAGAAATCATAAGCCAGCCTCTCCCTCCATATTCCTTTTCCAATTTAAGTGGGCAGCAAAAAGCTCACAGAGGTCCTCCGAAGAATGCAACATGTGAGATGCCAAAAGTCTGCCCCCAGTGACAGCAAGCTTTCATCTTCCAAATTCATTTGAGTTCTAATCTTAGGTTGTCTTTCTTCAGGTCTTGCGGCTCTACAAAGATAATCTGTGCTAAACTCTGCTGTTGTCGAGGTCAAATGTTTGCGTGCAGGTTGGAGAACCTCCCACACTGGTCCTGATGAGGGCAGCGAGCCCAGAAGGCTGGCTGCTAACGCAGTCTGGCAGCTTTGTCCCGGTCTTCTAAAGTAGTAGCCGAGGGGGCGTTGCTGGGCAGCACCGAGTGGCGGGCAGAGCCGGCGCCTCCCATCTCTATTTCTGGGTTTGTACCGAAGCACAAACTTCGGTCAAGTTCGCAGCCAGAAGCGAGCACTTGGGAGCCGCACCACCGGGCCCCGTAAACCGCGTGGTTCGCTCCATCCAACTGCGCCGGCTGCCTTGCTACGCACCTGCGCGTGGCTCGCCGCAGCGTGGACCCCACGGCCTCGCGGCTCTGGGCTCCCGGCTCCAGGCAACGGCCGCAGCAGCAGCAGCAGCAGCAGCGGCGCGTAGCGGGCGCCCCACAGGCTGCACCGCCCGGGAGGCGGGGACTGGGCGAGCCGCCAGAGCTCCACTCCCGGAAGCCGGTGGTTCTCCTGCTCCAGCTGTGCGGACCGGCGCGGCAGCGAGAGCTCTAGCATCCCCCGCCGGCGCCTCCAGGAGCAGCGGAAACGGTACCGCTGCCGGAGCAGCGTGATCCCGACTCTCTGCCGCCCTGGCTGGCAAGATGCTGCCGGTGTATCCGGAGTTGAAGCCCAACCCGCTGCAGGGCGCGAATCTCTGCTCGCGCGTGCTATTCTGGTGAGCGCCCGGGCCCAACCTGCAACACCACGCCGCTGCCGCGTGGGAGCCTGACGCTGCCGGCGTCTTTTGGGGTGGGGGATCGAGGGTCTGGACCAGGGATAGCTTCTCCCCGGCGTTTCTTTCCGTGGGTGGGGCTGCCCCACGCTGGCTGTGTGGTCCCCGCCTGCGCCCCGCGCGCGGGGTGGGCGGGAGCAGGGCGGGGAGGGGGACCCGGCTATCTGGTTGGGGGGGCGCAGGGTCTCGGTGCCTTGCCACTCGCGGCCCCGCGAGCCTTCAGTGCCCGAGACGCGGAGAAGGAGGAGAACGGAGGCTGTTTCGGGGCAATCTGCCCAACAGGAAAACGGACTGTCCCCCCCCTCCCCCAGCCCCTCTTGGTCTTCTTTCCCCCTACTGCTCAGGGATTCGCAGTTTTGAACTAAAGCTGTACCCCTTTCTTTCTAAGCAAGCAGCATATGGACAGCTTTCTTTATCTAATTTCAGCCAAAGTCTAATTAATGCCCTGGACCATTGCCATCTCCCGGTAGTGTCCCCACTTCTTCCTCTATTTCTCATATTACAGCTGAATTTGAACTCTAATGGGCTTCCCCTGTGCCTGCCTCTGTAACCGACCATGTCTCTGTCCCCCTAGCGCTCTCTCTTCATGTATGTCCTAGTACCTAGTTGTGGCAAATTTCAAATGGGTGAAAAATTATTATTTAATGAATGAGGACACTGTTCTTGAACACGGTTTGCGTTTGCCTGGGACACACAGCCATGACTGGAGTACGTCTTTGACCAGCTCCTTTCCTATTGAGAATATTTCTACTTACACCTTTGAGGACTATTCTGGGGCTAGGTCTTACATGGATCTCTAGCCTTTAGAGAATCATCCAGGGTCTTGATGCAGGTAGTCTTGCCCAGGAGTCCTGTGGTCCTAAAACCACCGAAGAGACCCTGTACTGGGAGGAAACACACACAGGTGAAAAATAGCCCTCAGAGGCGAAGCTTTTAACTGAAGTTTTCTATCTAGCAGCTGGGACGACTAACTGGGCAGGCGTGAACCTTCAGACTTCGATCACGCTTGGTTGATTGTTAGATCTTTTGTTTCCCAACCCTAATCGTTCCCACATATTCTGATGTTTTCTTTTAAATGGGACAGCTTAAGGGATCCCAAGGGGATGAGTGCGCCTACACTTGCTTTGCTTGTGTGTATTCAGTATTTGTGGGAACATCTTTTGACTGTTTGGCCCTTAAAGAAAGGGGCGAAGAATATTGGCTGTGGTTACCATAAATTATAATGAAGTAGGCAAACATCTCCTTAACTTCAGGCAGGGCAAGGAATGCTGGAAGCACCTTCTGTTTGTGGATTTTGGAAATGTTTGTACTTGGAGATGTGAAGGTGAGGCCTTATCATTAATGACTTGAGTAGGTATCCACTTCCGGTTTCCAGGGAGTGGGGGGAGGGAAAGGATTTATTATCTCTGTTTTACACTTGAAGGCCCTGAAGCAGAGAGAGTTTGAGTAAATTGCCTAGGATCACACAACTACGCAGTAAGTGGTGAGGCAGGATCTCAAACCAGGCACTCTGGTGTCTGGACTTATGTTCGAAAGCGATGTACTGAACTGCTCCTGTTGGGACACTTGGTTTTAAATGCTTGGAGAACGCTCTTCCACACATATCTTTGTTAAAGTTCTTGCTGTTGAAGATGGTGTACGTGAAACATCTGTTAGCATGCTTTAGGGCAACTGTTTTCAAAGTATGGCGCTCACACCTGCAGCGTCCATATCACCTGAGAGCTTTTTAGCAATGCAAATTCTCTGGCACTCTTTCTGGATCAATTCTGTAAAATTAGAAACTCTGGGCGTGTGGGGTGGGGTTTGAACTAGCTCTCAAGGTAATTCTGATGGAAGGTTGAGACTGGATCACTGCTTTAAGCCACTCCTACTATTGTCATAATCCAGTATTATAGTTTTAAAAAAGGGGCAAACCTTTGTGAAGTCAGTTGTAGACCATAATTTCCATCCTGTGTTTATTTACCTTGTGCAGTTTGAGAAATTTTAAAGTCTGAGGCACTTTAGTGATTTTCTTGTGTACCCCTCTGGTTGCAGGCGGGAAAGCTGAAATGAGCCCCGCCAGGAAGTGCTGCCTGGGCACAAGGTCAAGCGTGTAGAGAGAAACCCAGTTTTCAACTGCTCATTGGGTATTTGCTTTTCTTTTCAAATTTCATCTGCTTTAGAAACTTTTGAACTGCTAGCTACCTACCTTCATGATGCCAATAACTAGCTTATTGACTTTTATATTAGGGTGGTGCAAAAGTAATTGCGGTGTTTGCAATTATTTTTAACCTGTTAAACTGCTGTTACTTTTGCACCGATCTAATACAAGTGAGCTCACCGGGTTTTTGGTCTTTTCACAGCACATTTTGGACTTGGGGGTTTACAAGGGGTTGTACATTATGGCTATTGGTAATTAGCTTGGATTTTTGAAAAGAATATATATGTTTTCTACTTCTGTAAGAAATTTAAAACCATAGAAAAAGAAGAAAAGAATAAGGATGATTTATTTCTATTAGCCAAGTACACTTGCTGGTCTTTGGTGGTTTCTTAATCTTCCCCTTGATACCTCTTTATGCACACACGCATCTTTTCTATAAAACTAGTTTTGAATCCTGATTCCTTCTTAATTTCCTATGGTTAACATACGTTTATGGCATAAAATACTCTTCAAAACATATTTAATGATTGCAATTTATGCAGCCTTTCACTTTTGTTGAACACAGTTTGTTTCTGTGTATTATGACGTAATGTGTATCCAAGCCCATATATTTTGGTGCAACTTTCCTTTTTCTATATTCCCAGAAGTAGAATAATTGATGAAAGGCCAAATTATTTCCAACAGGATTGGATAAATTTGCCCTTTTAACAGGGGTTCGTGTGCTTATTTCATTCTAAACTTGGAGTACCTGAATAAAATTTTGTTTTCCTAAGGTTAAAAATAATACCAGTTTTAATTTGAATGTATTTGATTTATAGAGACGGAACTTTTTATGTCTATTGACTATTTGTATTTCTTTGAGTTGTCTATTAATAGATTTTTTTTCTCCTATGAGGCATTTATATATTTGAAATAATTTGTAATAGTGCTTAATAGCATTTTTCCAGATTCTTATTTGTCTCTTAATGTAGTTCAGAGGTTTTAAATTTATATGCCATTAATTATACTGAGCTTTTCTTTTTGGTTTCTCCTGTTGCTTTTGTAATATATCTTTCTTAAATCCCAGCATCTTCTACATCTCCATAAGCATTTTCTTTTAGTTCTTTTCTCTTTTTATTTCTAACAATAAAGGCAGCTAGAATTTCTTTTAGTATTTGATATATGATAGGCCCCATTTTTTTTTTCCAAATCAGCCCATTTTCCTTTCATGGCTTATTGAATAATTCTTCTCTTCTCCATTATTGGAAATAAGTGGCAAAGCTTGTGAACCCTGTCCAGCTGAGTCACTAGATTGCCCAATCCCCTGAGACTCTCCTTGGTGATGTCCTTCTTCCCTGTTGCGCCCCATGGGGGATGGTGGTGGTGGTGGTGTGTGTTATGTGTTCTGCATTCCTCTGCCCACCCTCATCTGGAGGTGGGGGAGGTCAGTAGGTTGAGGGGGGTTAGCAATGCAGGATGTGTCCCCAGAGATGGGGTTGAGGACCATTTGGGCCAGATGCATTAGGCTCATCAGAGAGTGGTTAAATCCTCGCTCCCCTAACGATGGCTCAAAAGCAAATGCTGTTGTGGAGACCGCCACTGGTGTCATGACACTCTCTGGAGATACTTCTCAGAGAAAGCTGATGACACAAGGGGGAAATGTAAATGGCTGAATGCTGCGGTGGCTTAGAGAGGTTGGTTCTCATTGGGGAAATGTCTGTTCAGGTCCTCTGCCCATTTTTTGGTTGGATTGTTTTTTTGTTATTCAGTTGTATGAGTTCCTTATGTATTTTGGATATTAGCCCCTTACCGGAGGTGTTGTTTGCAAATATCTTCTCCTGTTTGGTTGGTTCTCCCATTCTTTATTTTGTTGATGGTTTCTTTTGCTCTGCAGACATTTTTTAGTTTGATATAGTCCATTCATTTATTTTAGCTTTTACTTCCTTTGCCTTTGAGGTTAAATTCATAAACTCCTCTTTGAACCCAAGGTCTGTAAGTTTAGTACCTATGTTTAATTCTGTGCAGTTTATTGTTTCAGGTCTTGTGTTTAGGTCTTTGATCCATTTTGAGTTAAAGTTGAGAACCATATGATTTCACTGATATGTGGGATACAAAACTGAAAGCAACAAAGGGACAAGACAAATAAAGAAAAAAAACTCATAGACACAGACAATAGTTTAGTGTTTATCAGAGGGTCAGGGGGTTGGGGGGGTGGGAGATGAGGCCTAAAGGGATCAAATATATGGTGATGGAAGGAGAATTGACTCTGGGTGGTGAACACACAATGTGATATATAAATGATGTATTACATAGTTGTACATTTGAAACCTATGTAATTTTACTAACGATTGTCAAACCAATAAATTTTAATAAGAAAAAAAGAGAGGTTGGTTGTATTAGGCTCTCAGTAAATATTGATTACGAATGCATAGAAATGTTTCATTTTAAACTAGGATTTTTGAATCGTTTCTGGAATACCTCTTATATTCATCTCGTTGTTCTTCATTAACAGCTGGAAATCCAAATGTTGTCGATGGAGGCTGGGGGAGCTTTCCATGGCTCTTTCTCTGGACTTAACCTGTTCCCTTTTCTTAAGGTTTAGTTTGATGAGTTTTGGCAGTTCTATACAATAACTGTAGCCCAAAGCAAGATGTAGAACACCCCAAAGGTGTAGTACAATTTACTGCTAAGTTCCTGCAGTGAAATAAACGGTGTAAAATTTTATATTTATCTTCTATAGTTTATTCTTCGGTATGTGTATATATGTGTGTTTATTCTTCGGTATGTGTATATATGTGTGTTTATTCTTATAGTCCTGAATTTGGTCAGCGTGAGAGGTATTAACTGTTGTCCATTCAGATGTGTCAAGTGGATAATTTGCCTTTCTGACCCTCCCAGGGGACTCCCCCCTCCTGTGTATCTCCCAGGGGACACCTGCTGTATGGGGTGTGGAGCATAGGGGCACCGTCTACAACATGAGCTTCCATTGTATGTCTCACCTGTCACCTGTTGATGAGGCCAGGGAACCCTGTCCCTTTTACTATGAGGATGCTTCCTGGGTTCCCTCTTTGTTGAGCTCTCAGTCCCTTGCAGTGGTTTTCTGTGTTGATGAGGTGCCAGTAATGCAGTGGGAATATCTGGGCTTTGGAAATACATGGACTCAGGTCTTATCTCCGGCCCTGCAAGTTCTGTGTGGCTACCTGCCAGTGACCTCTGAGCCTGAAAGTTGGGAGACTGGAGATGATAGTAAATGCTCCTCACCCAGCCCAGAGTTAAGGCCGCGGGTTATTATGGCCAGAGGATGCCTGAAGACAGGAAGATAAGTGTTAGACCCATTTAGAGATTAATCCCGATGAGATTTCTTTATCTATACAGAAATACTTTCTTTTATTGCACTTCCCTTTATTGAGCTTTACAGGTGTTGGGTTTTTTGCAAATTGAAGGCCGGACTGTACACCAGCAAAAAGATTACAGCTCACTTTATCTTGGTGGTCTGGAACGGCCCACGTTATCTCCAAGGTATGCCTGTATTATGTACATACATAGAGATAACTGAATATGGACGTCAGCAAGGGTAAGCTTAATATTTTCTTTAGATGTTAAACCCCTGTCTACCTATTTCATCAGTATTTTTTGATATATTATTAAAAATGCAGGCGCAGGGCCTTCTTCCTCCCTCCCCTTAGACATTCTGGTGGTGGCAGGTCTGGGTGGGACCTGGGGATCTGCATTTTAAGTTACTTCAGGCACTTGTGCAGGCAGTTAGTCCTCATAGAGGGATCCATTTAGATAACAATGCTGATACTAGCATCTGTTGAATGCTTCCTATGGGCTCAGAATTTTGCCGTTTTACATTTAATGTCTCGTTTAATCCTCATGCAATCCTATGAGGCAGACATCCTGTGAATACTTGTTTCACAAATGAAGAAATCCAGGTCCAGAGAGGTTGGGCATTTTGTCAGGAGCCGCATACCTAGGCGGGCTCAGGCCCAGCTGGGATTTCACCGACATCCTCAGTACACTTGGAAGCTGGCAGTGCTCAGGCTCCTGTCTGCCTGGCTCTGTCTCCCACAGGTAAATGTTTGACCGAATGAAAAAATGAAGGTGCTGACTTTATCCAGCAGACACTTAAAAGGCATGTTATTGAATGCATATGCTCTTTACCTATGCATGCCTCCGAAGCATGTTTTCCTACCTTCTCTTCATCATGCTGCCTCCTGAATTGCCATGTAGTTTGTTAGCATCATTATCCGTATAGTTCTTAAGGTGTGAACCTGTCAGTTCTTCTTCACCCTCGTTTGCTGACATCACATCCTGTTGAGTCAACTTTAAACATACTCTAGAAGTCATTCATTCATTCAGCAGAGGTTTCCTGAACTTAAGTGTGTGGGATCCACAGAGAAGGAAACACACAAAGATATCTGCCCTCCTGGGGCTTGTGTCCCTCCCCACCCCTGCTCCGACCTCAGCTCACGCTCTTGGTGTCTCTTCCTCCTAGAGGGTCTTCCTGCGACCACTTTTCCCCCTAAAACAAGTTCATGGCATCCTCATGCTTAAAAACCTCTGCTGCCTCCTCGCTGCTTTCAAGAGCAGTTCTTCAGTGTCGCGTTCAGGATCCTTCAGCATCTGCTTTCCAAGCTTCATCTTCCCTCCTTTCTCAAGCTACTAGGTAGTCTTTTCTGATTAGGTGAGGCAAATCTTGTAACTGTCCTGCCTTTGCAGGGCCATCCAAGCCAGGATTGGAGTGCCGACTGATGCAAGGCAGCTGCCTGTGAGTGAGCCCCCTAGGTTCCCACGGGTGTGGGAGTAAGTGTAGCAAGCAGTGGATGCCCTTATCTCTTCTCCAGCACCATTGCCAGAGACACATTTCTACTACACTGAACCCTAACCGAGGTTTGCTGCAGTGGAGCCCAATCTGAAGCTAGATTGCCTGGGTATAAATCTGAGTGCTGCTACTTACTTTACCACAGGCAGTAATCTTTGTACCCACCTCTTAGGGTTGTTGAGAGCATTAAATGAACCAAACACTGGTGAGACATTTAGAATAGTGTCTGGCAGATAATAAGCAGTAAATAAACATGAAAAGAGAGCTATGCCACCTTCTTCTTGTTACTTAGCAAGTGTAAGCTATTATAACATCTCCCAGACAGGTTAAAAATGTAAAATTCTGAGTCTTATTCCTAACCCATGGGATCATAATCTCTGGGGGTTGAGGGGGAGGGCAGGAGGTGACATCCCGAAATGTGAAGTTTTAAAAATACTTCCTGGTTGATTCCGGTGATAAGATATGGAAACCACTTTTCTCAGTCCTGAAAGTGCGTTTCTATTTGAGAGCACAATGGGAGGCCAAGGGTGCTATTTTGACCCCTTTGTTTAGATTATTCATCCAGCAAACATTTGAGTGCCTTCTTTGTTGCCAGGTTTAAATACTTAAAAATATCATTCTTTTCAAAGATCTCACAGTCTGGTGAGGAAGGCAGTCAGTGTATTAGTTCTGTAAATAATGCTAGCTGCTGAAAAAAACAAGCCCCAGATCTTAGTGGTTTAAAAAAAAACCACAAGCACATTTATTCTCATGTTGTAGTGCATTTTGGGTAAGTTGGGATGGGGAACTACACCACACATTTATTCAGATTTTTACTATCTTGTGCCTTGGTCCTTGGGTCATCTCCATCGATTCATCTTTATTCAGCTGCAAAGGGGTTGTATATGTTCCAGACGTGGAAGTAACACACATCACTTACATTCACATCCTGTTGGTCAGCCCTTGGTCACCTCTGGCTATAAGGGGAGGGGGGCTAGAAAATGTGGTCCATGTGTCCATTAGTCTGCTGAAAGAATTAACACGTTGGGGTGTGTGCTGTAGTGGAGGTATGAATAAGGTCTGCACAATGGAGGGTTTTGAGGAGCAGTTGGATGGAGAAGGTGGGGAGTTATCCTGGGTAGGGGAATGGACCCCTCCATAGGATAACTCCCCATGTGTAGGACAGAATTGTGAAAAGGGGTCATGTGTCTTGAGAGCAGTGAGAAATGTGGACGCCCCTGGGTCATCATGCCCCTCCCTCCCTGCCAGCTGGTGGTGTTTGATACAGTCATTCAAGGTCATAGTCCTCCCGTATTTTGTATAAATGAATATGCCGACTTTCAGACCTCTTTTATCTCTTCTCCCCAAACCTATACTCTACTTAACACCTGTAGCCCTTCTGTGGTTTCTGGATTAGCTCCTTATTCTGTTTCCTAGTTTCACAGCCAATTCTGTGCTAGCCTCTTTGTGGGGCTAGTCCCTGTCTGCTTCTCCCAGGGCTAGGTCCTGTCCATCCTATGTCCAATATCATGGAATTATAGGGTCGGAAGGGAGGGATCTTTTAGTTCATACTCAATAGGAATCCCTTGTAGACATTATGGAATGGGGAAATTGACTATTCTTATGTCTTCATATTAGAATACCAGAAGTATTTTGTATTGAGCCAGTTTTCTTTCCAGGCAATTTCTATCCATCTGTATCTCCTTTTTTATTTTTTGTCAACACACAGCAGGTTGACTCTCATACATTATATGATGCCCTTTTGGTATTTAAAGACAGCTAACATGGACCCGTTAAATCTTGTCTTTCAGAGAGTTGTCTCCAGGTCCATTCTGCCTTTAAATGACAAGGTTTTTAGACCCTCTTCCGTTTGATTGAACTGAATGCTCTTTTGTTTATCAATATCATTTTTGTAATGTGGCATCTCTAACTAGACATGGTATTCCACATTTGATCTGGCCAGAGGTGATGTTTTAACTAACTACTATTTTGACAATTTAACAGTTTTGAATGCTTGCTGCATTCCAGGTAATGTACTAGACCAGGAGTTGGCAAACTATGACCCCCTGGACAAATCCATCCTACTGTCTGTTTTTGTAAATAAAGTTTTATTGGAACACAGCCTTGTTCATTCATTTGTATATTATCTGTGGGTTACAACAGTAGCGTTGAGTAGTTGCAACAGAGACTGTATGACCTGCAAAGCCTAAAATGTTTATGATCTAGCTCTTCACAGAAAATCTTTGCCTACCCCTGTTCTAGACATTTGGGATATAGCAGTGAGCAAAATAGCTAACAGTCCCTCCCTTCATGGGACTTAAATTCTAGTGAGAGAACAAACACTAAATAAGACAAATAAGTACAATATAGTGTGTTAGTTATAAGTGTTAAGGAGAAAGATAAGGCAGGGAAAGGGGTTAGGAGTGTGTGTATAGGGAAGGGAGATGACACTTGTAGGCAGGGTGCCCAGGAAAAGCCTCACAGAGGTGAGGGAATGAGTCATGCACATGCTGGGGGAACGGCCAGTGCAAGAGCAGAGATATCTTGAGGACTCTGCTGGCCATTGGAGGACTTGGGCTTTACCTGCAAGGAAGTGGGGACCACTGAAAAGTTTTGAGAAGAGATAGGACGTTGTCTGCCCAGGATTTAGTAAGATCATTTTGGCTGTTGTGTTGTGGATAGACTAAAGCAAGTCCTGGGCAGATGGATGCAGGGAGGCTGGCAGGAGATGGCAGTGGCTTTGACCAGGATGATAGGAGTGGCCGTGGTGAGTCGTTGGATTCAGGGAAGAGCTTGTTGGAAAATGGAGCTGGGGATCTTGGATGCTAGACACTGGGATTTGAGAGGAAGAGAGAGTCAAATTTGCCTCCACGGTTTTGGCCGCGCTTGAAAGGATGGAGTCACCATTAGATAAGATGCTAAAACCTGCAGGCGGAACGAGTTGGAAAAGACCAGGAGTTTGGTTTTGACCATGTTAAGTTTGAGATGCCTGCGACTCAATGGGTCATGCAATTGCTTGGTCACGAGTCGGGCTCAGGGAAGAAGTCTGGGCTGGAGATAAAATTTGGGCATCAGTGGTAAGGCTTGCACAGTTAATTGACCTCGCGTCCGTGGGGTTTGTCCTCACACAAACTGCTCTTTCATCCCTATTTAAGTTCACGTTTTTGATGCCAAAGTTTGGCACCTCATTGTTGTCCATTGAAAGTTATTTGAAAACGTCTGTAGTCTGAACACCAGAAAGGGCAGGTCCTGGAACTGTCCTCCAGCGTGTGGCCAGTCTGCTAATGAATACCTTGGGCAATAGATTTCCTTGGCCACAGGGGCTGGGAGAGGTTGTGCCATCTGTCCAGGGTATTGTATCTACTGGCCAGTCATTCTGAACCCCTACAAAGAAAAGAATTGAGGTTAGATTGGCAAGATTTCCTCTTCATGAGCACAGGCTGGCTTTTGGTGCTGTCTTTCCTAAATATACTTGCAAATTGCCTTCTTCAAACTACTGACTCTATGATTTCTATTAATCTTGCTAGCTCTAGTATTTTGTCTAGGTTATTACACAGCGGTTTTTCCATCAAATTCAAATGCCTGGTCCCTCCGTAGGCCTGTTTGAATCACCTCTGGGGGTAGAATGCAGGCATCAGTATTTTTAAAAGGTTCCCTATGAGACGGACAGTGAAGACTAAGAACCACCGATTAACAGCTTCCCAAAGGTTCATACACACATTTCTGTGCATATTTTCATTTTTCTGGCCAAGGGGTTCGAACTACCCTTATTCCCACCCTAATGAGGTTCCTCTCAAAGCATAAGAACTGGCACAGTAGGGCTTATTCATACCTATGGGGACTCAGCAAGTGATGAGGGGAGAAGGGGACTTGCTGTGTGCAGAGATCTTAGAGGCCCTTGGTCCTTGGGTTCTTATAGTCTTCTCTTGTTGCAGCTGGCCTTGTCCTCAGTTTACCCGGGTATAGACATCCTGAAACTCCGAGTTGAGTCAGGTCTGACACATTCCAGAGCATGAGCTGAGATCTCCGTGTTGCTGTTTATGCCCTTCCCTGGTCACAGAAGAATGCCTGGATTGATTGAGTTTACGGGGGTCACTGGGTAGAAATCACACTTGCCAATCAAAAGCTCATGAATATAAAATAATAAACTGCTTTCATCTCCAGACTTTTATTGGTGGGTTTATTGGTCTGGATGTGACTAAGATTATGTGATAAATCCAACTGGCTACTACTTTTAATTTTTCCTGCTGACATCACGTGACCCTTCCCCAGTTAGGCAGTGTGCTCTTGCGCAGTTTTTCTCTCCATGGTGTGAAATGTTTCTGTCTTGTTTTAAATTAGTAGAAGGGAGATTCATCCATAGCCTAAAACTTTAAGCTTGGCCTGGAGGCGTCTCAGTGTCACAGAATCCAGAGGTGGCATTTATATGAATTCTGAGTGTTCATTGAGCAACACAGCTTGTTCACCTGTAAAAAAGGATAATGCATTTTTAATAGATGTTATCTGGTGTAGTACCTGTAAATAACTGCTGCATATTAGGCTATCAGTAATTGAGTATGTTGGGTAGTACTCCAAAGTTCATCCTTTTATCAGCATGTTTTTTTTTTTTTTATTGTTTTAAATGGTCAAATGTTATTTAAGTCTTTATTCATGTGACTTTAAAAAAAAAATAAATTGCTAGCTCTTTGAGGGCAGAAACCAATGTCTTTTACATCTTTCTCTCTCCATGCCTAGCTGAACATCTCACACTTACTAGGCTTATCCAGAGATTGAATAAGTTATTACTTGAGTCTTTTCAGGTTCCTCTCAAAGCATGAGAACAGCTGGCACAGTGGGTCTTATTTATCCCTATGGGGACTCAGCAAGTGATGGGGGAGGAACGGGACTTGCTGTGTGCAGGGATCTGGGAGAAGCTAGTGACTCCTTTCTAATTTGGAATTGCTGACACCTCTATCTTAGATAGGAGCAAGCTGGGTATTTTGGAGAGCATCAGACTGGAGCCAGAAGACCAGGTCCTGTTCCATGTTCTTGCACTTGTTAGCTCTGTCCTTAGGCAAGAAGACGCTTACCTACTCCAGGCTATGTTATCCTCTTGTACAAGCTGAAAAAAATTAAACCTCATGGTGTGTTCCAAAAATTATATAAGTGTAATAAGCTAATAAAATTCTATCCACTAGTTTTCTCCCTCACTTAAATCAAGCAGGGCAAGTCAGCAGGGAGGTGTAAGATGTGTAATGTCCATCTCTGATGAATGGAAAAGTGACCTGTTAGTAACTGCTCCGGAGAAATTAAGAAATTAAGATCTATTAAAAAGAAAGCAACAAAGGGAAATGTAATTTATCCTAAGAACTGGGTAGTTACTGGTGGAAGCACTTTGGAGATTATAAGGTGGTGTTACTGCATCTGCCAGAAATCTTCTGGAAAGCAGTTTCACAGTAGAGCCATTTGGCTGAAATTGCTTGTCAGCTTCTCCTGCAGCTTCCCTCTTTCCATTAGGCCCCAGACGCCTTGATCTCCAGACTTTTAGCTGCCAGAACTCGGAGAATAAATTTCTGTTATTTAAGCGCCCCCATCTGTGCGCTTTGTTATGGTATCCTGAGCAGACTAAAGGGTCCCCGTGCCCCATAGAGGCCTTGGTTAGTGCCATTGGTTGTCATTGATCAGAGCTGCTTTGTATTGTGGTAGTTTGTCCCCTGTTAGACTGAACTCGCCAAGGAGTCTGACCCCACAGCCTTGCCCTCGACTCGACCTGCTCATTATAGACCTGCCTCATGTTTTTTGAGTTGAATTCAGGTAAAATCCCTAAAACTCTTCAAATGTGAAGCCATTCCCCATAAACCCTTCAGAGTGCTTTGCATAGGAGAACACGTTCTGTCCCTGGACAGGCAGTGTGGGTGTTCCAGGTACAATTATTGCTCTTGAAAACAGATTACTCATTGTTGCTGCTAGTTCCCCATCACCGGGTGGTTGCATCTTTGGCATAAGGCTATCCAGTGTAAATTCTGTTCTTTCGGGCTGTGAGGTAACCCAGACTCATGCTCTGAACTTGCTCTTTTACAATCTACATGCAAATTTACCAAATTATTTTGCTTTTGGGAAAATCCCATGTAAGTCCTTAGTGTATCCAATCTTAATAGCCAGAAAAGGAGGTGGCTTTATTGTTCTCTCAGACAAACTCAAAACTTTCCTTTTCCCCTTTAGAATATGATGTATTGCAAGTTTTTCCTTAAGACAAACATTTTAAAGAGAAAATTAGTCCCTTTGAGTAAGCCAAGTTAGAACGCCCACCCCCTCCATCAGTGGATTTTGGTCATTTCTTCCAGGAGTCACTCAGAACGTGAATTGAAGTCTTGGGAAGGGAAATTCCACAGGGCTGCCTCTTCTCCACAGTTCGGGAGGGATGCCTTTCTTGTAACAGGGAAGCATATTTTCTAAGAAACCCTTCCAGGAAGGATGAGGTGCAGCAGGAAGGAATCCCACAGAGCAGCCCAGTTACAAACATAAAAAAGGGAATTAATCGCCTTTGATTTCTGGGAATTGGTGGTTTTTTATAGAGGGCAGAACAAAGTGTTTAAACAGCAGCTACCACTGAATGTATTAGTCTGTGGAAAAGGCACTGGGTGACGATTGGTGACATAACCGGAGACAGGCTTAGCCATTCTGATTCCCTGTCATCTCAGGCTAATTCTCTTGGAAAGTTTTACTTGGAGAAGTTGGTGACATGTGTAAAACAGAGGCCTAGGCAGGTTGACGGAAACTATCCCAGGGTCACACAGACAGAAGGTCTGGTTCAAATCCAGTATGAAGTTTCCTCCCTCTCAAATATTTAGATGGAATTCCTGGCAAGAATTTCAAGGAAGGAAGAGGTGAACATGAAAACTGATGCAGCACCTTGTATGTTGAAGGACTGACCATGCCAAACATGTGGAGAATGTAGACGTGAGTGAGGCCAGTGTGTCTTTCCAGGGTGGTAGTCGCGGGGCAGGAAACACAGCAGCCGCCTCAGCGGGGCTCTGTGGCTCCCTGGGAGCTTGGCTGGAGGTCCCGGTCAGTGCTTCCTGCCGGTTCTGTGCTTTTTAGACCTCATGCTCACGCCTTCTCCTGTGTTCTCTTGAACTCTCTCTTCTCTCCCTACTCCCCTGCTCAGAAAGTCAGCTCCATGTACTTGTTTCCACACAAATCCATGTGCATTGAGGTTTGGGGATTTTTGAAGATTTTGGTTGATTATCGGTGGGGGAGGGCCTTGCCCCTGTCCCCTCCATCTTTCTCTCTCACCTTTACTTCCTCTCTGAAGTAAAAGACAGTGTCCCCCCTTGCTATTCTAACCACTGAGACTTTCATGAACAGTTTTCGACCTTATTATGCAATTCCTATAACACAAGGTAGAATGTTAAATTTAACATTTGTAAATGCTTTACCAAGTGTGGCCACTTTCATTGCCTCTAGCTGAGGAAACTGAGGTGTGGAAAGGTTAAATTCCGGGTCCAAAGCAACACAACTTAGTAACTGTGTGTGTGTGTGTGTGTGTGTGTGTGTGTGTGTGTACAGGGGTGTGTGGGGTGGGAAAGTGGTGGGGGGTGGGCCCGGGCTGTCTAATTCCCAGCTTCAAATGTTGAAAGGCCCATGCAAAGGTCCTTGGAAGGCAGAGAGAGGTGAGTTACATTCAGATGAGTGTTTGCTGGAGGAGCAGGTGTAATTCAGGAAAGGCTTCATGGAACAGTTGCTGCTTGTAAAACTATATCGTGTTTTAGTTTGTGCAGAAATTCTCTTTCCCGTCCTTAAGAAGTGCACCTCCAAAAGCATATCGCACTGCAGGTGATGACTTCTTTTGCTAGGCTTAGCAATCTGGTGTCAATGTTCACGCCCAGTCTTTATTTCTGAAGTGTCCCCTGGTTCCTAACAGATTTTAGCATTTGGTTAGATTGTAGAGGAAAGGGTTTGTGTTCCTTATATCTGCGTTCTCCTAACAGGCTGTGGTTCTATGTCCCCCCACCCCACAAAAAAGGAAAAAAACCACATCTTGATTTGATATGAAATCAGATTCATGGTAAAAAAAATTTTTTTTTTTAAAGCTTTTATTGGGGAAGGAGAACAGGACTTTATTGGGGAACAGTGTGTACTTCCAGGGCTTTTTTTTTTTTTCCAAGGCAAGTTGTTGTCCTTTCAATCTTAGTTCAGCTTCAAGTTGTTGTCCTTTCAGTCTTAGTTGTGGAGGGCGCAGCTCAGCTCCAGGTCCAGTTGCTGTTGCTAGTGGCTGGGGACACAGCCCACCATCCCTTGCGGGAGTCAAACCGGCAACTTGTGGTTGAGAGGATGTGCTCCAACCAACTGAGCCATCCGGGAGCTCAGCGGCAGCTCAGCTCAAGGTGCCGTGTTCAGTCTTAGTTGCAGGGGGCGGAGACCACCATCCCTTGCGGGACTCAAGGAATTGAACTGGCAACCTTGTGGTTGAGAGCCCACTGGCCCATGTGGGAATAGAACCGGCAGCCTTTGGAGTTAGGAGCATGGAGCTCTAACCGCCTGAGCCACCGGGCCGGCCCTCATGGTAAAATTTTTGATTTTCTAAGGTCATAGAGCTCTTGTGAGATTTTTTTTTTTTCACCTGTACCAGGTAGCTGTAACTCTAGGTTTGCTCAGACTATCCTGGTTTACACCCCATATCATATTGCAATTATTATTGGTACCCCATTTTATTCCTAAGAGTATCTTAGGTTGGATGATAAGTAATATCACTCCAACTGAGCCGAAGTTCATATTCCATAAAATATGCCTCTTCCCACAGCTGTGAAGCACAGGTAGGAACTGTGGACAGGGGGATGTCAATATTAAACTTTTACTAAGAGTAATGATTAGTGAAAACTATTACTATCCCCACCTGAGTGGGTGTCCTGAGAAAATAACCCCTGACCTGGGCTTTGGTATGGAAGAATGACGACTGTGAAAGCTACCGGGAGAGTGTATGGTTCTTGAGGTGATAGCTGGCAGGCCAGGTGGTGGGAGTGTGGTGTGGTTGGTCTGCTGGGAGCTGGGAGAATACTGACGGTTACTGGAACGTCTCTCACTTGTGGTCCAGTTTGTGCAGTTGGAGGGACCATACCTAAAAGGGTCTACTGAAGATGTGTGTGAGTCCAGCTAGTGAAGGCACTTGTAAATGAGCGCTTAGCTTCGAAGGTGTGAGGCAGGGTGAGGGGGCTGAACAGAAAGCCAAGACCAGGGGACCATGGTGAGCTTTCCGGGAAGCAGGGAAGTCCTGGGTGGAGAGGATGGAAGGCTCCCAAGACGGCGCGGACCTTCACTGTGTTAGCTAGCTTAGCCGATAAGCTGCTTCCAGTGCTTTTGGGGTGGGCTGGGGGAAGGAGTGGGCGAGGGCTATGAGAGGCCTGGGTGGTTCTGTACCCTTGGGGTCTGCTGAGACGGGCAGAAGCTGACGAAGCCAGATCCTAGCAAGGGTGAGTTTGTACTGTGCGGTGACTGCCTTGCTGATGAACAGCGGTGTGATCTCGGCCCAGTTCCAATCTGAGCCAGTTATTTTCATCAATTGACCATGTTAGTATTAATGTGGATGGAAGAAGATGAGCCACACTTGCTGTTTTTCTCCATTAACCTGAAGCCCAGCTACCTCTCCCTGGTTCTCCGGTTCACTCCCATCTACAGGGCATTCTTTATGATCTCCGCTGAATTAGAGGCAAATATTTAGTATTTCAGGATTTTTCTCTAAGTGCTTCAGGCCTTGGGGCTCTGCACTTGCCCTTCTCTTTTCTTGGAACACGCTGAACCTGCTCCTGTCTTTTGAGTCTTGGCCACACCTGGCCTCCTCCATGAGCTTGTCCGTGTCATCCCATCTAAAGGAGTCGCCCCCACCCTCTGCCATGTGTCCCTATTTTATTTTCTGTCTGGTTGATATCATTGTTTTGAACCTGTCATTTTCGTTTGGTTGTCTTCCCTTCCTGAATGTGAGCTCCATAAGACACCGTATCTGTGGCTTAGAATTTAGAAGAGTGCTGGTTATATGGTGGGCAAGTGCACTTGGCTGTGGCCTCTTTGGAGGCAGAAAGAAGAGGTGGCTGTTGGGTTACACAGCTGGGGATTGAAGGGTTTCTTTTTCACCATTCTTGACCCTTGTGTGTGTGAGGGTGGTCTGTCTTCCCTTCATCTCCTCCTGTCTTCTGATGGGGTGAGCTCCATGGAGGGGCGAGGAGAAAAGAGGCTTTTGGGAGGGAATTGGGTTAGCTTGAAAACGGCATCCAGAACTGCGGGAGTGGTTTAGCACTGGGGTGCTAGAGGACAGGTGCAGAGCTGGGAGTGACAGGCTAGCTGTTAATTGTGTCTATAGAACATTCTCTTTGCTGTCCTACAAAACCTGTTTGTGTAGTTTTCAGTTTTTTTTTTTTTTTCCCAATCTCTCCGAGCTTTTAGGAAATATTTTTCAAAGTGAATGCGAGAAGATTGCAAGATTATTAAGAGCGCTATTTGAGCGGCTCCTAAGATTCACTATGGAGTTTTCCTTCTCTTGATTTAATTCCTACCAAGTAAACCCTTTAAAAGACCTTGTACAGAGGCTTTTCAAAGAATGTTTTTGTTCTGTCTGAATATGCCGCTATTCAAGCTGAGGATTGGTACTATGTGCATAATTGACCTAATGCTTCAAAGAATGAAATAGTTCAGCTGGAATTTTCCTAAAAATTGTCCCATTGACATAGTATTGCCCAAATAGAAAAGTGTATGATTTATAATTAGTTTTTCCTTCTGAACTCCGGATAACAGGCAGAAATGTTATTACATTTTAAATTGGTATTATCATTTTAGACAGCTGTCCTCAATAATGTATGTACAATTTGGTACCCTGGTCTTACTTTTTTTTTTTTTTTTTGGTATAAATTGTTTTTGCTTGTCAGAATGTGGCCGACAAATTCCATGTTCCAAATCTCGCCAAGAGTAACGAGAGTTGCCTAGAATAGACTGAAAGGGACAGTCAGAGAGAGGAACTAATTTGGTGTGGAAGAGTGGTTTCATGTTCAAACCAGCAGGGGCATGAGGGATTTTTTTGTCACACGTTCACTCTGCCTCAGGACTGCGAGGGCCTTGTGTGTTTTGTTGATGGAGCTGAAGTAGTTTCAGTTATTAGATCATGGATAATTACCAGAAATATGGAGTCAAATCAGTGCTTATTAATTTAACCCTTTTGCTTTTTCTCCCAAGAATGCAGCCAGCAACATTATTAAAATTAAATTAAAATTAGGCTCCACAGCTTTAATAGTTATTTACTTGAACTTAAACCATAACAGTGTAATCAACTGCCTTCTTCAAGTGTGTTCCCTCCTCCAGTTTCATGCCAAGCTGTTTCACATTGTGTGCTCTGTTTCTTTTAGGCTCAATGTCTGTTATGTAAATAGAAAAGGAACATACCGTTAAAGTAAACTTAAACCCAGGAAAGTTTCACTGCAAACAAGAGCACCTCAGTGTCCTTGGGGGTCACTGTCAAGTTCTCATCTGCTTCCTATAAGTTTGGGACAGACATGGTGCTGTTTGTATGCAGGTTTTATAAACACACTGTTAGGATGTTGAGGGCTAAGGTGATGCAAATATTTGCTGAGGTTTTATAGACTCATGATTTGTTAATCATAGCTGTGGTCTTGGAGAGTAAACAACCTCCACGTGGGCTCCTACGGAAGGAAGCACAGCATGGTGGGTGAGGGCCTGTGTGGACCCAAGACCCACGTGTGACCTTCTTGCCTTCTACTCCTAGGCCAGTGGTCGCTGTTCTCGTGATGTGGCAGTGACCACTGCCTTTGGAGATCTCTCTGTTTACAGCTCCATCCTGACTCAGGGTGGAAGGTACTGTTTTTGATAGAACCCAGCCAACTCATATCACATTGCACACACTCATGTAATCTGTGTGCAGCTGTCTGCAGATTCATTTGCTAGCTGCGCTTTAGGACTGGAATTAGTCATAGGTCTTAGTTAAAGTTTGTTATGGGTCAAGAGAGAAAAGCCAGCTGGCTATTTCTGGTTGGGTCTTTTTTGGTGTGTCTTTCCACTGCTCATCATATGACCGCGATCGCTGAGGAATCAGAAATGAGAACCTCTTTAGTGGGTGGCTTTGCCTAGAGACTTGATACCCCAACTGTGGTCTGCAGACCAGCCACACTACCATTGCCTACAGCATGGGAGAAATGTGGAGTCTCAGTCCCCGCCCCAGAATTTGTATTTTAACAAAATCTCCAGGTGATTCATATGCATGGACCTAGGCACGTCCTCCTATTGCGATGTGCTTGGTTGAAGCTGGGTTGGGTTGCTACGTCTTCTAGGTCCTGAGGGTGGGAAGAGGAGCATGTGGGGGATGTGTGCTCATAGTTCTAAGGCCTGGGCCTTCCACATGAGTGGCACATATCCCTTCTTCAGTGCAACATGGTCTCACCTAACTGCAAGGGATCTAGGAAACAGTCAAACCATGTGCCAGGAATAAGGGAGAAGGAAGAATCGGACTCACAAATGGGCCAAGGAATGGATTAAGTGAGCTAAGCTGTGGGTGTAGATCAGCAGTCAGTCTTATGCCTGCCTTTCCTTTCCCTACTCCTTTTCAGTTTATTTTTCTTAATCACTATATTAATTTAAGGATTAAAAATGTTACTCATTGCTGACTAGAGGAAAAGATACTAATTTTATTTCTAACAATGGATAACACCATTATTAATGGTTGGGTAACTGTCCACTCTTGAAGAGAAAATACCCAACATGCTTATCAAATACCCAACATCTGAGACCTACACAGGTGTGGATTTCACCCCAGTCTTGCTCCTTTCCTCCCTTCCTCCCTTCCCTTTTATGACGGAAAATGACAGGCATATGTGTATGTACATCCAGACGGTGCCAAAAAAATGTATACATATTAAGAAAAAAGAAACTATTAAAATTGTAGTACACAATATATACCAATAACAAAAGATGAATACAAGTCATGTGTGACTTCTGCAATTACAAGAGGTGCTCAAAGTGGTTACCATCAGCGTCCAGACACTTCTGATTATGGTGAACGTCTGCTTGAGCAACGTTGACCAAAGTGTCCACTTTTATACATTTTTTGGCACCCCCAGTATTATACATATGGTATAATGAACCCCTGATGACCCATCTGTGAGTGTCAACAGTTACCAACTCATGGCCAATCTTGCCTCAATTCTATTCCTACTCACCACCTATCCTGGATGTGAAGTGTCCAAGTCTGATGAGTGAAGAATAAATAATGTGATGGGCTCATGTCCCTCCACAATTCATGTTAAAACCCCAATGCCCAGCACTTCAGAATATGACTGTATTTGGAGATTGGGCCTTCAAAGATGTGGTTAAGTTAAAATGAGGCTGTTCACATGGGCCGTAATCCAATATGACTGGAGAGAAGATTCGGACACACAGACACCAGGGGTGTACACACACACAAGACAGGGAAGCATCTGCAAGCTAAGGAGAGAGGCCTCAGGAGAAACCAACCCTGCTGACACCTTGATCTTGGACTTCCGGCCTTCAAAACTAGGAGAAAATAAATTTGTTGTTTAAGCCACTCAGTCTGTGGTATTGTGTTGTGGCAGCCCTAACAAATGAATACAAATGGTATTTCATTGCTGTTTTTCTTTTCAATGGAGGGTAGCAAAATGCACTTTTTAAAAGTCACCATACACATTTGTTATTAATGTAATTTTCACAAGTATTTCTAAGAAATGGTTACTGTAGGAATATGTGCATATACACAGTTAAATTATCTGTTGTACCTCTCATTTAGTGTCACAATTTTTTAACCTTTATATTATAAAACAGGCAGAGAATATTATACAAAACAAAGGCATAGCTTAGAGAATTATTACAAGGTTAACACCCTTTTAACCAGCAGCCAGGTCATGAAATAAGATTTTGCCAGGAACCCCCTCCCCAAAAGTGTCCTGTCCCAATCACAAGTCCCTCCTTTCCCTCAAAAAGAACTGATAATCAACTTTAAACTTGTCATGGTCTGTATTTCTTTTAAATCTTCACTGGTATACCTGTAGTATATTTATTTTTTTTAGTTTTAATTAGTCTGTGCATATTCAGATGAACTCACACTCTGCTTTCTAAAATGCAGTATTATTTAATATAAACAATACCTTTTGGTAACCCAGGTCCTATGTTTGTCTTTTAAAACAGCTCTAAAATATTCTGTCATGTCAATATATTTTAGCCATTTATCGGTTTTATGGGGCATTTGCAGTTTGACTACTTTTTAAAGTCATATTTTGAATATAATCATCAAACTCTCTGGACTGATTCTTCAATTCTGAACCATATAATCATCTTGAAAATAACATATTCAGCACCATCTCTGCCCCAGGCACTGGGCTAGGCACTGGGGAGAGAAAGTAGTGTCTTTTTTCACAAGATTTAAAGCTTGATTCTGTGGAGTAGAGTTCTAAAAGTTAAATATCTGAGACAAAGGATACACACCAGCTTTGCACGTTTAATGAAATATTCCTGGATTTTAAAGCAAAATTGGATCAGTTTGAAATACGCTAATATTATAAATGTGTCTGTGCTAACTCCTAGCCTGGCCAATATTGAAATGAAAATCACCCAAAGAGAGACACACACACACACATACATACACACACACACACACATATGTATATGTGTGTGTGATATTTATATATATATATATATATATATATATATATATATATACATGTGTATATATATATAAATAAATCCTGGGGCTGGCATGATACTTTTAAGTTATTTAAATTCAGATTCCTAGCAAGGCTGATTGTTTCCCATACAAATCTATCAGGAGTGCTTGTTTAAAATGCAGATTCTTAGTCTCTAGCCTCAGATCAGCAGAATCAGAACCATAACGGTGGGGACTGGGTTTATTTTTAATGAACTTCTTATGTGATTTTCATTGCAGATTAAACTGTGAGAACTCCGCCATCCTAGAGCTAGAGCCTGTGGCCACAAGGCAAGAAGAGGAGGGAGGGAGCTTTTAAGACATTCCTAGTCTTTTCCTTCAGTGCTGGCAGAAGTGTTCATAGTGACAGTGATAGGCTGGTGGGCTCCGGGTCTAGGACTGGAGTTTTATATTACCTGAGGTGAGGACAGGGAGGCTGTGGGGGAAGGAAGCAGTCAGCAGGAGAGAAAGGTGAGTTGACTACAAGGACAGCAGAAGTTAAGGAGTTGGTATCCTGAGATGTGAGTGACTGTTCTTGAGCTCTCAGGAGAGCCCCCCTGCATTGACTTCTGGCCTTAACTACCTTGATCCAAACCTCACAGGCTCTGTCCTCCATTAGACTGCCCTCTCTTTAGACCCCAGCTGCAGGTTCGGGGTGTCCAGGCCACCTTCACTCAGAAGGCTACACATTTGGGGGTTCCCACGACCCCCTCAGATTCAATAATTCACTAGGACCACACACAGAACACAATTACAGTTTTAATTTAGCAAACAGATATACGCATAGATCAGAAACAAAAGGAGAGTTGCATATGGTGAGGTTTGGGAGGTTCTGTTTCAGAAACTTTCTTGTCTTATCCCCGGGGATTCAGGATATGTCACACTCCTGGAATATTAGTGTGTGACAGTACTCAGAATGTTGCCAACCAGGTAAACTTCTCCAAGTTTTGGTGTCCGGAGGTTCTATTGGGGATTCATTATGTAGCCATGATCGACTGACTCGGCCATGTGATTGATCTCGATCTCCAGCCCTGCCTCCATGGAATTCAGGCTGATTTCACATGGTTCAAAAACCCAGTCTTCTAATCGCGTGATTGGTCTTTCTGGTGTGGCCAGCCTCCATCCTGAGTCATCTGTTGGCATAAACTTTGTCGGGGACACTATGAGTCACCTCGTTAGCATAAACCATCGTGGCCCACACTCATTTGGGAAATTCCAAAGATTTAGGGGAACTGGGGCAAAGTCCAGGAACTAGGGACAAATACTCGCCAAAGTGGTTTTTTTTTACATCCCAGCTGCATTGAGGTATGGTTGACAGAATTGTAAGGTATTTGACATGTACGATCTGATGATTTGATACATGTATACATTGTGAAATGATTTTCCCCATCAGCTTAGCATATTCATCACCTCACTTATTTACCCTTTTCTTAGGGGTGAGAACATTAATTTCTACTCTCTTAGCAGATTTCAATTATGAAATAGGGTATTATCAACTGTAGTTACCCTGTTACACATTAAATCCTTAAATTTGATTCATCTTATAGCTGAAAGTATGAACCCTTTTACTAAATTCTCCCTATTTTCCCCATCTCCCCCATGTACTGGCAACCACTTTTTTGATCTTTCTGTGATTTTAACTTTTTTTTTTTTAAGATTCCACATATAAGTGATACTATGCAGTACTTGTCTGTCTTATTTCATTTCACATAGCATACTGCCTTCCAGGTTCATCCGTGTTGCTACAAATGACAGGATTTCCTTCTTTTTTAAGGTTGAATAATAATTGACTGTGTGTGTGTGTGTGTGTGTGTAGATAGATAGTTATATACATACATTTATATATACATGTCCATCTATCTATCTATCTATCTATCTATCTATCTATCTATCTATCATCTATCACATTTTCTTCATCCATTTATTTGTTGATGGACACATAGGTTGTTTCCTTACCTTGATTATTGTGAATAATGCTGCAGTGAACATGGGAATACAGTTATATCTTTGAGATAATGATTTTATTTCCTTTGGATATATGCTCAGAATTGGGATTGCTAGACCATACTGTAGTTCTAGTTTTAATTTCTTGAGGAACCGCCATACTGTTGTTTTGTAGTGGCTGTACCAGTTTACATATAAAATCAGCAAGACTGTAATTTGGTTTGTGTTGCACTCATACAAGATTGGAAGTGTTCCCTCCTCTTCTGTTTTTTGGGAGAGTTTGAGAAGGATTGGTATTCTTTGAATGTTTGGTAGAATTTATTGGTCAAGACTTCTAGTTCTAGACTTTTGTTTGCTGGAAGGTTTTTAATTTCTGATTTACGCTCTTTACTAGTAATCAGTCTGTTTATATTTTATATTTCTTTATGATCCAATCCTGGTAGGTTTATGTTTCTAGGAATTTATCCATTTCTTCTGGGTTGTCCAATTTGTTGGCATATAATTGTTCGTAGTGGTCTCTTATGGTCCTTTGTATCTGTGTGATATTGGTTGATATGTTTCCTTTTTAATTTATAATTTTGAGTCCTCTCTTTTTTCCCTTGGTAAATCCAGCTAAAGGTTTGTCTATTTTGCTTATGTTTTCAAAACACCAGCTTTTATTGATCATTTCTATTGACTTTTTAGTTTCTGTTTCATTTATTTGTGTTCTGATCTTTGTTATTGTCTTCCTTTTATTAACTTTGGGCTTAGTTTGTTCTTCTTCTAGTTTCTAGTTCCTGGAGGTGTAAAGTTAGATTGTTTGACATCTTTCTTTTTTCTTAATGTAAGTGTTTATCACTATGAACTCCCCTCTTTGAACTGCTTTTGCTGCATCCCATAAGTTTTGATATATTGTTCCAATTTTTATTTGTCTCAAGATATTTTTTTATTTCTTCTTTGACCCATTGGTTATTCAGGAGCATGTTGTTTAATCTTTACATATTTGTGAATTTTCCAGTTTACTTTTTGTCATTGATGTCTAGTTTCATACCTTTGTGGTTGGTAAAGATGCTTGATATGATTTTAATCTTCTTAAATTTATTAAGACTTGTTTTTTGGCCTAACATATAGTCCATCCTGGAGAATGTTCCTTGTGCACTTCAGAAGAATGTGTATCAGCTGCTGTTGGATGGACTGTTCTATATACAGTCATGTGTGGCATAACAATGTTTTAGTTAACGAAGGACTGCGTATGCGATGGTGGTTCCATAAAATTATAAGATTATAATATAGCCGGAAAATTCCTATCACATAGTGATGTCATAACGTTACAGTGCAATGCAATACCCACGTGTTTGTGGTGATGCTGATGTAGGCAAACCTACTGCACTGCCAGTCATACAAAAATATAGCACATGCAATTCTGTACAGTGCATAATACTTTATAATGATAACAGAAGCTATGTTACTGGCTTATGTATTTACTATACTTTTTATCATTATTTCAGTACATTATCATGTATGCTTTCTACTTATAAAAAAATGTTTGCTGTAAAACAGCATGCCATGTTAACGTTGGCAGGAGCCTTGTACCTTTCATATTTACTGTGTTTCTTGGTTGCATCAGTTTCTCTTGTGCTCAATTTAGTCTTGTGTTGTTTTGTTTATCATAACCCCTAAGTACAAAATTCATGGCCAATGCTGCCAGGAAGAGGGCCACATCAAGTAATTAAGTTGGAAACAAACTTAAAAATAATTAAAGACTGCCAAGGTAGAAAATCAGCGATAGTTAACTGCTCCAACAGTCAGGCCTGTCCCATTCTACCATAGGTACAATCTTGAGGAACAAGAACAAAATGATGGGAGTTGTTAAAGGACCTACTTCGTTGAAGGCAATGAGACTAAAAAATTTTGAGAAGGGCCTATATCGGATGTGGAGAAACTTCTAAAGACCTGAATTGAAGACCAGACAAGAAGTGTATTCCTCAGCACCATGATGATCATGGCTAGAGCAAAGAGTTTGCTTGCAATGTTGAAAGAAAAGGCTGGACCTGACTACAATGTTGAGTTTACTGTTAGCTTCAGGTGGTTCAAACAATTCAAGAATTGTTATTCATTACATAATATGAAAGTGAGTGGTGAGTTGGCAAGTGCTACAGTGAAGACAGCTGAAGAATTTTTGGAAACTCCAGGTAATCTGATTGTGGAGGAAAATTACTTGGCAGAGCAAATATTCAGTATGGATGAAACCTCTTTATTCTGGAAACACATGCCTGAAAGGACTTTCATCCATAAGGAGGCCAAGTCAATGCCAACCTTCAGGTCTTTTAAGGACAGGGTACAGTCTTGCTTGGGGGCAATGTTGCAGGCTACAAATGGAAACCTCTTGTGATCTGACACAGTGAGAATCCCAGGGTTGTCAAGCATATCAATAAGCACACACTGCCAGGGTACTACAGGAGCAATAAAACGTCATGGGTGACTCAGTTCCTCTTCCAAGATGCCCTCCTGAGTTCCTATGACAGTGAAATGGAGAAGTACTGTTGGAGAAAAACACACCTTTCAAGATTTTGCTTATTGATAATACTCCTGGACATCCTCCTTTTATTTCTTTCTCCAAACATCACCTCTTTGATCCATACAATGGATCAAGGAGTTATAGCAGCTTTTAAGGCCTGCTACGTGAGGAGAACTTTGCCCAGGCTATTACTGTGACTGAAGAAGACATTGAGAAGACACTGCAATTCTGGAAGGATTACAAAATCCATGACTGCATGAAGAACTTTGCTTGGACTTGGGATGTCACCAAAGAGTATATGAATGGCATCTGGAAGAAGACAGTCAAGTGGTTCGTCCTTGACTGCAAAGGATTTTCCAAGGATGAGGAGGGTGCAAAAATCAACAAGGCTGTGGTTGAGATGGCAAATAACTTTAACCTGGGTGTGGATGAGGGTGACCCTGAGGAGCTTCTCAAGGTGGTTCCGGAGTAATTGACTAATGAGGAATTGTTAGAACTGGAACAGGAACACGTAGCTGAAGAAGAGGCAAGAGAAAAAGAAATGATAGAAGAAAAAGAAGACCCCTCCCCCAAGAAAATTCATAGTGAATCGTTTAGTAGAAGCTTTTGCAGACTTCAACAAGCTCATTAAAATGTTCGAAACATGGACCTCCAATACTGAAAGGTTTTCATTAATAGAGATGTTCATCGTATATTATCTGCTTACAGGCAAATCTATGATGAAAAAAAGAAAGCAAACCGCCCTGTACATTTTTTTGAGAAGAGTGACACCTCCTCAAGAAGAGCCTCCGGCAGTTCCTTCAGGAAGTATTCCAGAAGCCATTTTTATTGTAGGACTGACAGCTCCATGCCTGTTAATTGCCCCTGAAGACCTTCCAGTGGGACCTAGACTAACGTGTGTGTGTCTTAGTTTTGAATAAAGTTTAAAATAAAATAAAAAAAAATTTTAATAGAAAAAACTTTATATCTTTATAAGATATAAAGACAAAATATTTTGTACAGCTGTGCAATATATTTCTGTTTTAAGTTGTGTTATTACAAAAAAAGTTGAAAACTTAAAACAAAATTAAAAAGTTTATAAAGTTAAAGAGCTTCAGTAACCTGTTCATTTATTTTTAAAGAAAGGAAACAAAAAAATACATTTAGTGTACCCTTAAGTGAACAGTGGTTATAAAGTCTACAGTAGTGTACAATAATGTCCTGGGCTTTCACATTCACTCACCAATCACTCATTGACTCACCCAGGGCAACTTCCAGTCCTGTAAGCTCCATTCATGGTAAGTGCCGTATACAGATGTACCATTAAAAAAACATCTTTTAGGGGCCGGCCTGGTGGCTCAGGTGCTTAGGCCTCCGTGCTCCTAACTCCGAAGGCTGCTGGTTTGATTTCCACATGGGCCAGTGGGCTCTCAACCACAAGGTTGCCGGTTCAACTCCTTGAGTCCCACAAGGGATGGTGGGCAGCGCCCCCTGCAACTAAGATTGAACACGGCACCTTGAGCTGAGCTGCTGCTGAGCTCCCGGCTGGCTCAGTTGGTTGGAGCGCGTCCTCTCAACCACAAGGTTGCTGGGTTTGACTCCCGCAAGGGATGGTGGGCTGCGCCCCCTGCAACTAGCAACTGGACCTGGAACTGAGCTGCGCTCTCCACAACTAAGATTGAAAGGACAGCAACTTGACTTGGAAAAAAGTCCTGGAAGTACACACTGTTCCTCAATAAAGTCCTCTTCCCCCTTCCCAATTAAAAAAAAAATCTTTAAAAAAAACAAACAAAAAAACAAAAAAAACATCTTTTATACCATATCTGGTATAAAATCTTTTATACCAGATTCTAAAAAAAATCTTTCAAAAATAATGCTTTTTATTATCATTATTATTATTATTTTATTTTTTTAAGGAAGGCACAGCTCACAGTGGCCCATGTGGGGATCGAATCGGCAACCTTGGTGCTACCAGCACCATGCTCTAACCAACTGAGCTAACCGGCTACCCCGTAAAATATCTTTTATACCATATTTTACCTTTTCTATGTTTAGATGCATAAATACTTAACCATTGTGTTACAATCGCCTACAGTATTTGCTATAGTAACATACTCTACAGGTTTGTAGCCTATGAGCAGTAGGTTATAACGTACACCATAGGTGTGTTGTAGGCTTACTATATAGGTTTGTGTATGTGTGCTCTGATGTTTGCACAATGACAAAATCACCTAATACATATTTCTCGTTGTTAAGCAATTCCCGTTGTTAAGCGTATTCCCGTTGTTAAGCAATGCATGACTGTCTGTCTGTTAGATTCATCTGGTCTATTGTGTAGTTTACGTCCACTGTTTCTTTATTGATTTTCTGTCTGGATGATCTATCCATTGTTGAAAGTGGGTTAGTGAACTTCCCTGCTATTATTATATTCCTGCCTATTTCTCCTTTCAGACTTCTTAATATTTGCTTTATATATTTAGGTGCTCCTATGTTGTGCGCATAAATGTATACAAATATATTCTCTTCATAAGTTGATCTGTTTATCATTATGTAATGACCTTTGTCTTTTACAGTCTTTGGCTTAAAGTCTGTTTAGTCTGATATAAATATAGCCACTCCTGCTTTCTTTGGGTTTCCAGTTGCATGGAATATCTTTTTCCATTCCTTCACTTTCAGTCTGTGTGTGTCCTTGAAGCTGAAGTGAGTCAGTTGTAGGCAGCATATATATATGGGGCTTGTTTTTTCTCCATTCAACCACTCTGTCTTTGGGTTGGAGAGAATATAGTCTATTTACACTTAAAGTAACTATAGTTATGGACTTATTGCAGTTTTGTTAATTATTTTCTGGTTGTAATTCTTTTGTTCCTTTCTTCCTCTCTTGCTCACTTCCTTTGTGATTTGACGCTTTTCTGTAGCAGTATGCTTTGATTTCTTTATCTTTTGTGTATCTACTATAGACTTGCTTTGTGGTTACCATGCAGCTTACATAAAATGTTCAAAACAGTTTATTTTAAGCTGATAACAACTTAACTTTGAACACATACAAAAGCTGTACATTTTTGTACTCCTTCACATTTCATGATTTTGATATTAACAATTGACTTATTTTACACTATGTACATTAACAAGTTTTAATACTCTACATTTTAATATAAATTTTAATACAATAACAATTTTAATACTTCTGTCTTAACCTTCGTACAAGAGTTATAAGTGATTTACCCACTAGCACTACAACATTATTCTGAATTTAACATTAGATTCTACCATATTTACCTTTTCCAGTGAGTTTTATAATTTCATATGTTTTCCTGTTACTAATTAGCATCTTTTATTTCACCTTTAAGAACCCTCTTCAGCATTTCTGGTAAGACTGGTTTAGTGATGATGAACTCCTTTAGCTTTTGTTTGTCTTGAAAACTCCTTCAATTGTGAAGGGCAGTTGCCTCATAGAATATTCTTGGTTGGCAGTTTTTGCTTTCAGCACTTTGAATATATCATGCTACTCCCTTCTCATCTGCAAAGTTGCTGCTGAAAAAAATCTGCTCATAGCCTTATGGTAGTTTCCTTGTATGTAAAAAGTTGCTTTTCTATTGTTTTTAAGATTCTCTCATTTTTATTTTTTTTGTATTTTACCTTTATATTTTATTTTGATACTTTATCTATTTCTGTGATATTTTTTCATGAATAGAATCATACTTTTAAACCAATAGCATAGAGTTTTTATTATTGTATTTAAAATGTTTTAAAATCTGGTTGTGTCTTTTGATGTAATTTCAACTTGACAGAAAAGTTGTGAATGGTGCACAGAACTCCAATATACCCTTCACCCAGATTCCCTAACGTTAGATTCTACTATATTGCCATTCTCTCTATTTATGCATATTATTCCTGTTTCATCTGAGGTGTTTGAAAGTTGATTGTAGACATGCTGCATCATTACCCCTTAACGTTTCACCGTACATGTATGTTTCCTGAAAATAAGGACCCTTTTTGGCATAATCACTGTATTCCCATCAAAATGCAGAAATGAACATTGATACATTTCTACCATTTAATCCTCGATTGCTTGACCGATTTCCCTATATTGCTTGTTTTAGGCCCAGGATCATGTCTTATATTTAGTGTTCATATCTCCTTAGTGCCCTTCAGTATGGACTAGCTCTGCAGTCTTTCATGTCCTTGATATTTTTGAAGAATATGTGGATCATTACTCTGGAAAACGTTCTTCAGTTTGGGTTTGTCTGATGTTTCCTCATAGCAGGAATACCAAGAAGTAAATGCTTAGTGCATCATATGCACCTGATACCACATGTCTCATTAATACTAGTGGTAACTTTTATCTCTTGGTTAAGGGGATGTCTGTTACGTTTGTTCATTCTAAAGTTAATTACTAAATTAAAAAATTTTTTTTTTGACTCTTTGAAGTTGATTATGACTCACTTTATCGCAGTACTTGCTTTATTCAGGTGGTCTGGAAGCTAACCTGCAACATCTCCAAGGTATGCCTGTATTTTATCAACCGAAGCCACCCCTGCTCCTCAGTTTAATAAGAATATAGTAATGCAGTTGATTTCTATTTATTACACATCTTACAAATCTGATGTACTAATTTATTGCCCTTAGTAATTTTGAGTCAGACTTTCTAATTTTGTAAAACTATCTGTATACAAATTTTATTACTTTCTTTATCTCAATTTTTTTTCCCCCTTTGATAGCTGTCCATCATTACTAGCATGTCAATGAGCCGTCCATTTCTGGTATCTTATTTTAATGGGAATGAATTTAATGTGCAAAATTGCTCATGGATATTGTTTTTTATATATTTAGTATATAAAATATATGTTACAGAGTTTTTTAATATATATATTACTCCCATGCTAATTTTAAGAAATTTAAGAATAGATTTGATCTAGAGTTGCTTCTTCAGTTTTTATTAAATAGGATTATAAGAAGCATTTTCTTAAAGGATGAATTGAGTTGCAATGCATTTTCTTGTTTTGACTTCCTAGAGTAAATTAGTAATAGGATGTTGAATTTTAAACTCTGATTTCTGGTTCACTTGGGCTTACTTTTATCGCAGAGTTAGGACCAACACAGGGAGGTGAGATTTGTATAACTAGTAGGAAGTAAGGCTGGGAGAGTGAATTATATCTAGTTTACTTGCATGAAGGAATGTGGTTAATTGAACTGGTCACACCTTTGTAAATGTTTCTGATTCAATTTTAACTGGTTTCATTGCCTCCCACAGGCCATCACCTTCAACGTGGCTTAAAAACTTGCGCTCTTTCCCTTTTACTTTCAGGATAAAATCCAAATTACTAATTTTGAATACAAGACCTTTGGTTGCCCTGTTACTACATCAAACCTCATGCAGTTGAACCTGCTATCTCAGGCAATTTGTCTTTGCATGTATAGTTTTGTTTTTCTGGAAAGCTCTTCCTCCCTTGTCTCGTCAGTGAATGCCAAAAAAGTTCTCTGGACTTTGCTCAAGCTTTGTCTCTTAATGGAAACCCTTCCTAACCACACCTCCCCCCCCACACACCGGGAGGCCCCCCCAGGCAGCTGCGCACATTTTCCTCTTTTCAGTGTACAAATGGATCCCAGACCTGGCTGATGACCAGAGCTGACTAGAGGAAGGGGGTTTAAAAGGCTACCACCAGTTGGATTCCAGTTTGGCTTACTCCAACTCAGTCATTTGAGATGGGGCTCTGGATACCTTTTGGTGTTTGTTTTAAGACTCCCAGGTTGAGGATGGGATTTTGATGTCTAGCCAGGGTTGGGACTATTGGTGTAAACACCCGATGAAGCATGCCAAAGCACACTGTACTTGAGCCTGCATCAGCTTCAGCTGCAACTTGGTAAGATACAGATTGCTGGGCTTTACTCTCAGAGTTTGTAATTTGTAGGTCTGGGTGGGGCCAGAAAATTTGCATTTCTAACAAGTTAGGGTATGCTGATGTTACTGGTCTGGGGACCAGACTTTGAGAACCTCTGTTGTACAGAAGATGGGTCATTGGCGAGCTGGGATATTGATCCTTTACCCCTACAGAAATCCGAAGAAAGCTGAGAAGCAGATCCTGTGCATAGCTCACAACCACATCATATTATAATTCTTTGTAACACAGATCCCTTGCTCACTGGACTGTGAGCTCCTGGAGGGCATCTGAACCAGTGAATAGTAATGGGTTTATACCATTATCCTTGCTTTGGTGGCTAAGGGACTGCTGCCAGTGTTTCGTGGCTACTTTCTGGGGCCAACGTTTGAAGTATAGTTTATAGCTTTTCCAGAAAGACAGACAAGAAGATTGAGGGCAGTGGTTCTGATTAAGGAGATTTTGCCACCCTGGCAAAATCCAGAGACATTTTTCATTGTCACAACTTGGGGTGGGGAGATGCTACTGGCATCTTGAGGATTGAGTGCAGGGATGCTGCTAACCATCCTGCAGTGCCCAGGGCAGCCCCCCAACAACAAAGAAGCATGTGGCCTGAAATGTCAGTAGTACTGAGCTTGAGAAATCCTGCCTTAGGGGAAGGGGTTCCAGTGAGGTAGGGTTGGTCTTACTGTGAGATTTGTCTGCCTGCTTCTCATTTGTCTCTCACCCCAGTCTTTGTTCTTGGACTCCCTGACCCCCCCTACCTGCTTCTGTCCCTCTCATCCCCACCCCGGCCCTGCCCTGATGGAGACCCCCGGCTGGGCCACAGGAGCCTCCAGTATCCAGGGCTGGCAAAATCTCCAGGGAGAACTAACCGAAGATTAATAATTTGCCACAGCTAGAAGGGCTTTAAGATACATTATTCTTGCAGTAATAAATGACTTATTTGAGGGGGGCTAGGGCGTTTGTTGAATGATTTACTGACCTCAACTGACCTGCATATTCCCTTTCTACAGGAGGTAGAGAGGTTTGTGTGAGTGCGTCTCAACCAGGGGAGAGTCATTCATTTATTTGGCAGAGTTTTGAGTGACTTGCTATGTTCCAGGCTCAGTGAATGAACACCGCAAAGACTGGGTCCCGCGCTCATGTAGTTCTTATCCTAGAGGGGAGATAGACAACATAAAGAAGGGGATTATTTTTTTCTCTCAACAAATAGATTGTAGTAAACGGGTAAAGAAAGGTAGAATAGTGAAATAAGGTAGAGAGTCAGGGTGTGGCTTTTTTTTTTTTTTTTAGGTAAGGCAAGTCCAGGCTTTGCTATGGACATGACAGTTCAGTTAAGACCTGGAGGGGAGAGATGGTGAAGTCATGGGAGGAAGCAGGGAAGAGTATTTGCTCCCAGCAAAGGGATTAGAAAACAGGAACTTAGAACCACAGTCAGCCATCGTGGCTGGAACACTGAGCGAGAGGGATGGGGCTGGTGAGCTAGGAGGGACCTGTTTACACATGACACTCCTGCAGGAGCTTAGGTGTCATTCTGCTGCCAGATGACAGCATGGTCTTGCATTTTTAAAGAAGTCATTCTGGCTTTTGTGTACAAAGATTGTAGGGAAACCAAGAGTGAAAGCAGGCGGGCTTTCAGTTAGCAGGCTGTGGGAGCACCGAGAACCCATGGCCGCTTGGGCCTTGGTGGGGGGAAGTAGGTGCAGGGAAGTGGATGGGGTCAGGCTGCACTTTGGAGGTAGCAGCTGAGGGGGCAAGGGGAAGTGAGGCATTAAGGGTGACAGCCAGGTTTCTGGTTTGAGTGCTGGGCTCTATGGGGTTGCCCGTTTACTAAGATGGGAAAGAACAGTTTGGGCAGGGAAAATCAGGAGTTCCATCCTAGACCTTAGGGCCTGTTAGACATCTGTGAGATGACAGGTAAGCACTTAGCTACTGGAGTCTGGAGTTTGGAGGAGAAGCTTGGCTCTTGACATTTAGATGGTATCTGAAGGTGGGGAGGGGATGGAGAGTGTCCCCTAGGGCAGTGCGAGGCTCTACTCGGTCAGCTCAGAGGCCAGACTGGCTGAGTAAATGTGAGCATGGCAGGTGGAAGGTCACAGCCATTAGCAGGCATCGTGGAGGTCTGAAAGCCCATGTTTGGTATGTGCAATAGAATAAAGAGGAAGGAACATTCCAGAAGAGATGAGAACAAAAAAGTGAGCAGCTGGAGTTTGGGGTGCCCTTTGTATGGGGTGTAGAAATCATTCATAGTGATGCTGGGAGTTAGGGGTAAGGGGGAAGCTTGATCCAGCAGCTAGAGTTGCTGAACAATGAATGATAGGCAGTGGCAGGGAATTTTCTAGACGCAGCAATGAGTAGCTAGCTGCCAGGGCCTTTGGAGGTACAGAGATGTTTACTGCTAGGAGGGGCATCGGGCTAGAAAATGGAATTGGGGAAACTGGAGGGCCACCTTGAGGCTGCAGGGAAGCCATGTCTCCAGAGTCCAGCTGTGTCTCCGGGGGCCAACTAGGCCCCTGCTAAGAACAAGGGGCTGAGAGCTTAAGGGTGTTTGCTGATAATAGGGGAGTTTCAGGGAATTCCATGAGAGGCCTGGGAGGCAGGGTCAGACTGGGTGATGGAGGTGAACCAGGGGGGCTAGTTAGCTCGTCTAGTGCAGGTGATTGGGTTGTGATTTACAGAGGAGCCGTCAGTGTTGTCCTCAGTGGGTGGTCTAATCCTGGAGCTTAATGGCGAATGTTCTCTTGGGCCACAGCATGTGGCAGCTTGTGGCTGAAGCTTGGAGGTGGGGTCTAAGGAACCAAACCCTTCAAGGGTCTCCATTATTGGAAAGCTGTACCCACTGGTGTTAAGAAAGTATAACAGTGAAGCCATAGTTTGTCTGCCTCCGCCCCCCCAGGGATCCCTGAAGGGAGAAGAGGTTGGAGGAACACCCTTAGGAAGTATAGAAGTGTTTGCCAAAGCAGCTCCCTGCAAGCATGGCATTTCCTTGCCAGTGTTTCCATTTATTCAGTGTTGATTTATTTCAATTCCACAATTTACTGAAGCTTTCAGGAAGATATGCCAAGTGTTTCTGTGGCTTTGTGTATTACCGGGACACTAGGGAACACGCCTTGGGGCATGGGCTCCCTCAGTCAAGCGCACTGCTCTGTTGGGGGTACTTAGCCTCTTCAGCACTGGGAACTATGTGTATTATTTTAGTTATTCTACCTTTCACTTCCTTCTTATTGTATGGGAAACAGGAAGTGATGCAGGAGTGACAGCCAAGTGTGAGCTATGCGGGGAGGAAACCCTCAACAGAAGCCTCATTGTAGCCCCAAATGCCAATTTATCATGAAGGGTCATTTCCATATGGCTGAAATAGTCACTGAGCTTCACTGTCCCAGGAACTGTGCTGGGAATGGAGTACGCAAAAATGGCCAAGAGATCATCCTGCCCTGTAAGGACCCCCTCGTCTGTTATGGAGTTTATGGTGCTAAGGGCAGTGTACACACAGCGGAGCCATTAGTGTGTCAGGAAATCAATGTAGTGGATTTCAACAGGTGTTTCTTTATTAAAATTAAAAAATTGTGGTATGGGCATGTAAAGTACAGCATAAGGAATGTAGTCAGTAACATTATAATCATCATGTATGGTGTCAAATGGGTGATCACTTATTGGGGTGGTCACTTCATAAGGTATATAAATGCCTAATCACTATATTGTACACCTGAAAGTAATATAATATTTTATATCAACTGTAACTGAAAAATAAATTAAAAAACAAAAAAAACCCCCAAATTGTGATGAAATACGGATAAATAAAATTTACCATGTTTTAAAAAAATTGAGGTATGATTGACATATTAATTTCAGATCTGTAATAATGATTCAATATGTATATATATATTGTGAAGTAATCACCACAGTAAGTCTAGTTAACATTCGTCACCCTACATAGTTACAAAAATTTTTGTTGTTGTGGTAAGAACTTTTAAAATTTACTCAGCACTTTTCAAATATGCAACACAGTATTATTAACTATGGTCACCATACAGTGCATTACATTACATCCCCATGACTTATTTATTTTATAATTGGAGGTTTGTACCTTTTGACCTCCTTTACCCATTTCATCCACCCCCCCATCTCTGCCAACCACCAATCTGTTCTCTGTGAGCTTTTTTTTCCTTTTTGAAGATTCCACATATAAGTAAGATCATAACAGTATTTGTCTTTGTCTGACTTACTTCGCTTAGCATAATGCCCTCAAGTTCCACATATGTTGTCGCAAATGGCAAGATTTCCTTTTTTATGGCTGAATAATATTCCATTGTGTATATATATCAATACAAAAATTTACCATCTCAGTCCTTTTTAAGGGTATTATTCTGTGGCTGTCCCTTTGTGACTGGCTTATTTCACATAGTATAATATCCTCAGGATTCATCCATGTTGTAGCATGTGTCAGAATTTCCTTCCTTTTTAAGGCCGAATAATGTTTCAGTGTATGTATATATACCACACTTGGTTTATTCATTACTCCGTTGATGGACACTTGGGTTGCTTCCACCTTTTGGCTGTTGTGACTAACATATGATCATGGGCATACAATGACTGGCACTTCTTTTTAATGAAGTAGGTAGAAATTATCAGACTAGTGTGGGGAAATGTGGACATAGTGTAGGCAGGCTTTCTGGGTGTTAAAGGGCACTTAGTAATCTGGATTTTTATGGGAAATGTCACTTTTTTAGATGTCAGTTTTCAAAATAATAATGTATACCACATCAAACATCTTTGTTGCTGAGATCTTATATGTGGGCCTCAGTGGGTGACGACAGGCAGGAGAGATTATGTGTAAGGATTTCTGATAAATGCCACATAAGTTGCCATGGATCCAAGGAAGGAGAGGTTTGCTGGAGAAAGAGGTCAGAGAGGGCCCTTTGAAAGAGCTAGAATTTGAAGCAGGGATCAATTAAATCAGATTTTAAAAAAAGGGATGTAGAAACTCGCATTTGTTGCAGGTGGGAACGCAAAATGGTACAGCGACTTTGGAAGGCGCTTTGGGAGGCTCGCAAAATTAAACGTTCTCTTACCATATGATTCAGCAGTCACGCTCCTTGGCATTTAGCCAAAGGAGTTGAAAACTTATGTCCACACAAAAACCTGTACTTGGATGTTTATAGAAGCTTTATTTATAATTGCCAAAACTTGGAAGCAACCATGATGTCCTTAAGTTGGTGAATGGATAACTAAACTGTGGTCCATTCAGACAATGGACTATTATTCAACACAAAAGAAATAAGCTACCAAGCTATGAAAAGACATGAGGGAACCTTAAGTGCATATTATTAAGCGAAAGAAGCCAGTATGAAAAGGCTAGATACTGTGCAATTTCAACTGTATGACGATTCTGGAAAAGGCAAAACCACGGAGACAGTAAAAAGTTAAGGGGTTTAGGGGCAGGGAGAGATGAACAGGTGGAGCTCAGAGGATTTTTAGGGGGAAACTATTCTGTATGATACAGTAATGCTGGATACATGTTAACTTATACATGAATCAAAACCCATAGGTTGTTCAACACAATGAGTGAACCTTAGTGTAAACTATGAACTTTGGGTGATAATGACATGTCAACATAGGTTCATTGACTGTAACAGATGTACCACTCTGGGGGGATTTTGATAATGGCTGAGGTTGTGTGACAGTGTGGGGCAGGGGTGATTGCGAACTCTGTACTTTCTGCTCAGTTTTGCTGTGAACCTGAAACTTTGTAAACAATAAAGTCTATTAAAACTTTTTTTAAATGATGAAGGCCTATCAGGTCGGAGGAATGGAGGTAGCAGTGTCAGTGTGTGTTCAGGGCTTAAGTGGGCAACCGTCTGGTTGTGAGAAAGGGTTCCTGTTGGGACAGTGGGATATGTGACTGGAAAAGCTACTGCAAATATGCAGACATGACGGTGGTGCGTGTACCAAGGTATGGCTTTGCAGGCTTCATGAGATGACATATCTCCTAAATTAACCTAACTTCCCAGATGTTTATGTCCCATGGACTGATAAACTTTAAACATCATGATAACTGACTAAATTATATCAGTTCTTTAGCCTTGAGTAGGTATCCTTTTAATTAAGACAATATGAATTACATATTCACATGCATGTGATTAAAACTTCTGGAGCAATTCTTTGACCCAAGTAAAGTACTTTCTGTGCTTTGTGGTTCCCTAATTCCAGTGAATGACATCAAAGGCTTGCTTTGTTAGGCAGTCATATTCCTTACTCAGGAGGGGTATCTGGAGCTTGGAAGCAAGAGCTATCAGGTATGATTAAACAATGTTTAAATAAAAAAAATTATTACAGTAAAAGACACATTGCCAATTATCCCCCTAAAAATACCCCTCTCCCACTTCAAACACAGTTACCCCATCATTCTCGCCACTTTCTGAAGCAGTTTGGAAGTCCTCTTTCGTGAGTGTCTTTAGTTATGTTGTTGTGGCTGCCTCAATGTCCTGAATCGTTTTTACTTTGGAGAAGAGCCAGAAGTCACATGGTGCCAGATCCAGTGCATAAGATGGATGATGACACACTATAATGTTTTTATTGGACAGAAATTGCCATATATCAAAAGTGATGTGTGACACAGAACATTGTCATGATGAGGGGGTGATTTAGGGCATGCTTTAAAACACACCTTCTCTCAATCATAACTCACACCCGACTGACTGCACTGAACAAGTTGAAACTTGTCACACACTGTTACTAAGGTTCAACGGGCCACTTCCCATATTGAAGATCCCTGCCTTTCCATTGGATGACGCTTGGCAGCAGCCTTCACCGTATTTGTTGATCACAATGGAAAGGCTCCATGTCACACATTGCTTCTGGCATACAGCAATTTCTGTCAAACAAAAACTACGGTGTGTCCTCATCCACCTTATTCACCGGATCTGACACCATGCAACTTCCCCAAAGTCAAAATGACCATGAAAGGTAAACATTTTGAGTCAGGACATTGAGGGAGTCACGGCAGTGCAAGTAAAGACGTTCACGAAAGAGGACTTCCAGACCTGCTTCAGAAAGTGGCAAGCATGATGGGATAAGTGTGTTTGAAGCGAGGGGGAGTATTTTGAAGAGGATTAATGGTAATGTGTCATTTACTGTAATGCTTTTTTTTTTTTAAATTTTAGCATTCACCGTATTTTTGGATCACATCTCATGTCATCCCTTATAGGGGATGAGGTTAGATAGTCTGGAAGAAAGCGTTTGATTGGAACAGGTGCTGTTGAGCACATCTTCAGAGGACCACAAGCCCGTAGGCATTCAGAGGCTCAGAAGGGGTCTTGGAAGGGACTGAGTCCTTTACAGAGCGGTGGCCACGTGGGCAGTGCTGACTAGGTTAGGATGTCAACTGCTGGTTTTAAGATTTCCTTCTTACTAGTTCCAACCAATGGTGCTTTAATCCTCTCACAGCCATGTACGTTGGGCAGCAGAAATAGTGTCTTATCCATGATTCCTCGTTTTGTTCTCACGGTTACTGTGTGTGTGTGTGTGTGTGTGTGTGTGTGTGTGTGTGTTTAAGAAGGCAATTAGGACAGTTATCCATGCACAAATAGTTGTAGATTCTTAGTGTTGGTCGTAGTATGGGAAAAGTATTGGGAAGACGTGTGGTGATAAGACAATGGGCACTATGAAGATGGAAAAGGCATGGCTTAGCTGGTGGAAGAAAAGGGAGACAGGTAGGCCAGGGATGAACCAGAGATTGCTGCAGTGCTCACAGCCTGGGAGGACACATGTGGACCCCAGAGCAGAAGGAGTGGAGGGGGCTGGGGAACATTGGGGAAGGAGCAGGACACAGCCTGCCCTGCTGCTTGGCTTATTTTGATGAGGAAAAAACAGGTAGTAGATGGAGGGGGAAGGGATGAGGAAATATTTTGACCCAATTTTAGGAATGGAGAAAAGTTGCAGAGGATTGAGGAAAGAAGATTCTAGCTTCAGAGTTGCCACTGCATTTAATTTGCTTTTTGACATAGCTCGTCTGCAGTGTGGGTGTTCTTATCTTGTACTGGATGAATCCCAGTGACCAGGCACGGAGACAACCAGACACTATCTTCGGTCATGGAGTGTCCAAGTTTTTTTGTGAGTAGTCATTGCCCTGAAGGAATTATGCTCCATGGTGAAGCAAGAGGGACCTGTGTATTAAGTGTTGTGGAAGAAGAGGGGAAGGAGACTACAACACCATTGAGAGAAGGATCCCTGGGGGCAGCTGGGTTGAGGGAGGGTTCCTTCGGCAGTAGTCTGGAATTGTTGAGTAACCCTTCAGGGATAAATTGCAATTGTCTCAGTTGTCCGTCCATGTCTAATTCCTTACTTAGGTGGTGACAGATAATTTAGGCTCTTGTGAAAGGAGGCTTGCCATCAGGTGGAAATGAAAACCTTTGCTGGTACCCATAGGGCTCAGCTTTTAAAGTTTTAGGCAGTGAAGGAAATTGGGAGGGTCTGTAAGTCAACAAAAGAAATTTGCTGAATTGAGTAATCTCGTCTGTCAAAGTTATTAGAGGCTTTCTCATGGGATCCAAATGTGATTACTTAAGAGCTCTGTTGTGGTAATGGGTGGTACCCCAAAAATAAGACCTTACCGGAAAATAAGCCCTAGCATGATTTTTTGGGATGACATCCCCTGAATGTAAGCCCTAATGTGTTTTGGAACAAACCTTAATATAAGACCCGGTCTTATTTTCGGGGAAGCACTGTATTTGTCTGGTGGGACTTTGCAGTGTTCAAAGCAACCCCAGTCATCCTCTCAGCAGCCTTGGGAGGTATTTGCTGGATGCCAATACTCAGAAGTAAGGCTAGTTCAAGGTCATACAACCAGAAAGTGGCAAAGTCTTAAACTCTAATGCAGGAGGATTTCCACCTGAAACACATTAAGCAGTATTTATTTTACTCATTAAACTTAAATATTTTGATAAAATGTACATAACGTAAAATTTACCATCTTAACCATTTTAAAGGGTACAGTTCAGTAGTGTTAAGTATTTGCACATTGTTGTGCAACCAAACTCCAGAATTCTTTTCATCTTGCTTTAATGTTTCATTAAACAGAAACTCCTCACTTATTTCCCTCCCAGCCTCTGGTAACCACCCTTTCTACGAAGGTTGGACAATTAAATTCAAGAACTTTCCACCGTGTGAATGAATGGTGGAAAGTTCGTGAACTTAATTGTCCATCCTTTTGTCTCTCTGAATTTGACCACTCTAAGTACCTCATGCAATTGGGATCATACATTATTTGTCCTTTTGTTACTGCACCATTTTACATTCCCACCAGCATTGTGCAAGGGTTCCAGTTTCTCCATATCTATCCAACACTTTTGGATGGTAGCCATTTAAATATGTGTGAGATGGTATTTCACTGTGGTTTTGATTTGCATTTCCCTAAAGATTGGTGATATTGAGCATGTTTTCCTGTGCAAGCAGAATTTTAAAGAGGGCCTTTAAAGTTCAGTATCGTCATCTGGGTTAGTTCCAGTGCTAATTTCCTGAGCGTTTTATTCAGAGAATAACCGTAGAATAAATGGCCCAGCACATTTCAAACCTGTTTAATGGTAAAGCTCACAGATTTATACTTTTGCTTTGGAAGGAAATTGAGACCTAGGATATTAAGTGACTGCCAAAGGGTCATCGAGGTGCAACATCTGGAGCTTGTAGAAATGAAGGGGGAATGGTTGAGGCCCTGAAAACTCTGGGGTCCTCAGTACCATTTCTGGGGCTGGAATCCAGTCTTCTGGCTCGTGGAATCCAGTCTTCTGGCTCGTGGACCAGGGTTCTTGAGAGGTGCCAAGCTTACCAGGGTTAGCGAAATCTGGAGTTCAGTTTCTCTTACAGCTTCCTTAACAATTTATTCATGCTCACTTATTCAACAAATGATTGAGTAACTGCTCTGTACCTGTACTGTGCTAGGGATAAAGCAGTAAACAAGAGACATGTAATCTCTGCTTTCACCGGTTATTGTCTGGCTTCAGAAATTTCCTTACGCTGTCGAAATCAGTAAAACGATGTGTGTATTAATAATCATTTAAATAGTATCCATTTATGAGTATAATGGATAATGACAGTTTATTTGAATGGGGTTTTTCTTGGAGTTCTCTATAAAGTTATAGTTTTTCCTTTCACAATTAATAACTAATTAGTAGAGATAATTTGAGATTATGTGAATATCCTTTTTCACATCAAACTTTCACTCACTGGTATTCACTTCCATTGATAATTTTCTAACTCCGTTGTTCCTTAAATGTTTATTTGCATTCTAGAATGGAAGTGCTTTCCTTCCCCTCCCCCTGCATTTATGTATAAGTAAGGATTCATGGATTCTTGTTATTTAATGGGTTATGATTCATTGACATTTATTTATTGTCGACAAAATAATTCTCCAGGTAGTCCACCACAAGAGGGTTTATTCGGGACAGAAAAAGAAACAAAACCATCACAGCAGAGTGAAGATGCACACCTCCAGCTGCGCACCTCTGGCCGGCTGCCCACATCCCAAACAGTGGCCTTTGCCAAAGATGGCCCCCCTTTTTAAATAAATCCCTCTTCCGGAAGTTGGATATATAAAGTTTTAACAGGAAGTCAGGACTAGAGAGTAACAGGGAGCCCAGCTCCACCCATAGACCTCCCAGTTCTATGGTTAGTCATCTTAAGATGCCAGTTCACTTTTATTATTATATTGATGCTCAGAGTATCCCAGACTTGTCTAGTGAGAGCCCTTCAGACTGGCTTCTCTGTCCTTTGGACATACCCTCGTGATTTCTTGAGTGTTTCCTTATTTTAAGATGCTTCAGGCCCATTTTGTACTTTCTCTGCCTGTTTTGTGTTGGTCTCATCCCTAGTGATGCCATTGCTAAGAATGCTTGGGTCACTACTCACCCGGGCCACTACTACTTGGGGCAAGTGCTCACAGACATTTTCCCTTAGGATTCAGTGTTGTGGCTGGACCGGCCCTTGTGGTCCTTAAGAATACAAGCCACATGTCAGCTATGATTAATAGGGAACTTGGAGAAAAGACAAAGTTTATGATTCACAGGTCCTGGAGGGTACATGGCATGCCTGGGGCCCCACAGGGAGGTCCTGGGGAGCTGGAGGAGAGATTGAGAAGTGTGAGGACATGCACCTGGGGTTCTGCCCTTCTGAGGTTGAGGGTGGGGTGCCTACGATTTTGCAGGTTCACTCTTCATGGTGTATTTAAAACCTAACAGTAGGAATTAAAGTGCAGGAAGGGAAAAGCAAGTGGTCAAATGGTTAGTTATCTAGGTCAAACAGTTTTCTGGAAAAGAAAAAGGGAATTTCGTAGATGGGTGGCCTGGCTTTATCTAGTCCTGTAGCCTGCTATGTGTTTGAGTTGAATGTCTTTGAAGTGGATACCTCCGCAATCAAAAGCTTAATGTCAGGCACTTACATGACAATAAAAATACTAATTGTCAGGTGTTGATACTACTATACTGCCTCAACCTTGGAGTAGTCATTTCTTCAAAGAGCCCTGGCTCCTTTACGGAAGACAAGTAGTAAACCAACATCTGGGCTCTGGAGTGTTCTTTGATAATGCTGTGTCATTGTTTTCAGGCCCTCCCAGCGGACAGGAGAGAGATGAGAGAGAGAGAGAGAGAGAGAGAGAGAGAGAGAGAGAGAGAGAGAGAGAACATTATCTAAAAGTTTAATTTTTCCCATATCTGTATAATTAAAATGTAGACTTTATTTTTTCTCTTAATTTTTAATAGGTGGCTAAATCCCTTGTTTAAAATTGGTCACAAACGGAGATTAGAAGAAGATGATATGTATTCAGTGCTTCCTGGAGATCGCTCAAAGCATCTTGGAGAAGAGTTGCAAGGGTAAGCAACAGGCAGGAAGGAGGAGGGTAAGAAAGCAAGACCTTTTAAGTGTGTGGCTAATGGTTTGGCCTTCTTTTGGGCCCTTCTGGAGCCTACTTCCCCTAACATTGCACATTCACCTCCCCTCGTTAGCCCACTTTGACAGCTGGGGGAAAAACCTGTGTTTCCCGTGCATTTGTGAGCGTGGAAGGAGCTCACTGCAATGGCCCTGGACGCTGAGATATGTCCCAGGAGGAGAAATTACTGGAGGGTTGTCATACTCCTGTCTGCCTTCTTGGGCTGCCCACGGTGCTGTAAATCCAGCAGAGCTTGGCAGTAACTTGTTTCCTGAGATGGGGATTCTTTCCTTCCAGGCCTGTTTTTCAGATATTGCACCACACATCTTGCAGGAGCCCTGCAAACAATTAGCCAGCATTTATGGGACGGCCATGAAATGCCCTGTAATAAACACTTATGTTTCACTTTGCCAGCTCACCCGGGTTGCCCTATGGCAGGGCGTGCTTTTCTTCACTGTGCTTTGTTTCTCATTGCAGGTACTGGGATAAAGAAGTTTTGAGAGCTGAGAAAAACTCACAGAAGCCTTCTTTAACAAAAGCAATCATAAAGTGTTACTGGAAACCCTATGTAGTTCTGGGAATTTTTACGTTGATTGAGGTAAAAGCTTTTTTTTTTTTTTTTTAAATTAGTTTCAAGTGTACAAAACAATGTACTAGACATTTACACCCCTACAAAGTGATAACCCTCATTCCCCAATCTACTACCCCTCTGGCATCGTATATAGCTATTACAATTCCATTGACTCTATTGCCTATGCTGTACTCCACATCCTGTGACCTATCTATCTATCTATCTATCTATCTATCTATCTATCTATCTATCTATCTATCTATCTACACACACACACACACACACACACACACACACACACACACACACACATATATATATAATATTATAGTTGACATTCAATATTGTTCAGCTTCACGTGTAAAGCACAGTGGTCAGTCATCTATTACCATCCATGAAATGGTCTTCCTAATAAGACAAGTGCCCATCTGATTCCCTACAAAATCTTTACAACATTATTGATTATAGTAACCATCAGTTTTTTCTCTGTATCTCTGAGACTATTTCTGTTTAGTTTGGTTGCTTACTCTGTTCTTTAGATTCCAGATATAAGTGAGATCATATGGTATTTGTTTTTCTCCGTCTGACTTATTTCACTTCGCATAACATTCTCGAGGTCCATCCATATCATTGCAAATGGTAGGATTTCATTCTTCTTTATGGCCGAGTAATAGTCCATTGTATAAATGTACCACAGTTTCTTAATCCAGTTGTCTACTGATGGGCATTTCGATCATTTCCATGTTTTGGCTATTGTGAATAGCACTGCAATAAACATAGGGGTGTATATATTTTTTCGAATTAGCATTTTGGATTTTTCTGGATAGGTACCTAAGAGTGGAATTGCTGGGTCGTAAGGTAATGCCATCTTCAATTTTTTGAGATACCTCCAACTGATTCCCATAGTGGCTGCACCAATCTGCAATTCCACCAAGCGTGCACAAGGGTTCCCTTTTCTCCACTTCCTTGCCAGCATTTGTTGTTTGTTGATTTATTAATGATAGCCATTCTGACCGGAGTGAGGTGGTATCTTATTGTGGTTTTTATTTGCATTTCTCTAATGGTTAATGAGGTTGAGCATTTCTTCATGTGTCTGTTTGCCATCTGTATGTCCTCTTCAGGAAAATGTCTCTTTCGTGTCCTCTGCTCATTTCTAAATTGGATTGTTTGTTTTTTTGGTGTTGAGTTGAATGAGTTTTTTTTAAATAGATTTTGCATATTAACCCCTTATCAGATGTATTATTGACAAATATCTTCTCCCATTCAGTAGGATCCCTTTTTGTTTTATTGATGGTTTCCTTTGCCGTGAAAAACCTTTTTAGTTTGATGTAATCCCATATGTATATTTTTTCTTTTACTTCCCTTGCCCGACGGGATATATCAGTAAAAATATTACTAAGGGTAATGTCTGCAAATTTACTTCCTACGTTTTCTTCTAGGCGTTTTATGATTTCGGATCTTACGTTTAAGTCTAATCCATTTTGAATTCATTCTCATTCATGGCGTAAGGAGGTGGTCCAGCTTCAATTTTTTGCATGTGTCTGTCCAATTTTCCCCATCACCATTTATTGAATAGACTGTCTTTACCCCAATACAAGTTCTTGCTTCCCTTGTCGTAGATTAAATGACCATATAGGTATGGATTGATTTCTAGGCTCTCTATTCTGTTCCATTGATCTTTGTGTCTGCTTTTATGCCAGTACCATGCTGGTTTGATTACTATAGCCTCGTAGTATGATTTGGTGTCAGGTAGCATAATAACTCCCACTTTGTTCTTATTTCTCAAGATTGCCATGGATATTCAGGGTCTTTTATGGTTCCGTTATAAATTTTAGGATTATATGCTCTATTTCTATGAAAAATTTCATTGGTAGTTTGATGGATATTGTGTTGAATATATATTCCCGTAGGTAGTATGGACATTTTAACTATATTAATTCTTCCTATCCATGAGCATGATATGTGTTTCCATTTATTTGTATTTTCTTTAATTACTCTCTTCAGTGTCTTGTAATTTTCTGAGTGCAGATCTTTTACTTCTTTGGTTAAATTTATTCCTAAATATTTTATTGTTTTAGCAGCAATTGTAAGTGGGATTGTTTTCTTATTTTCTCTTTCTGATAGTTTATTATTGGTGTATAGAAATGCAACTGATTTCTGAATATTAATTTTGTATTCTGCTACAATATTAATTTTGTATCCTGCTAAATTCATTTATCAGTTCTAATAGTTTTTTGGTGGAGTCTTTGGTGTTCTCTCTATATAGTATCATATCATCTGCATGTAATGACAATTTACTCCCTCCTTTCCAATTTGGATACCTTTTATTGCTTTTTCTTGTCTGATTGCTGTGGCTAGAAGAACTTCCAGCACTACGTTGAATAGAAGTGGAGAAAGTGGGCAACCTTGTCTTGTTCCTGATCTTAAGGGGAATGGTTTTAGCTTTTCCCCATTGAGTATGATGTTAGCTGTGGGTTTATCATATATGGCCTTTATTATGTTGAGATACGATCTCTCTAGTCACACTTTGCTAAGAGTCTTTATCATAAATTGCTGCTGGATTTTGTCAAATGCTTTTTCTGCATCTATTGATATGACCATATGATTTTTAGGTTTCGTTTTGTTAATGTGGTGTATCACATTAATTGATTTGTGGATATTGAATCAACCTTGCACACCAGGAATGAATCACACTTGATCATGGTGTATGATCTTTTTAATGTATTGCTGACTTTGGTTTGCTAGTATTTGTTGAGGATTTTTGCATCTGTGTTTATTAGGGATATTGGCCTGTAGTTTCCTTTTTTTGTAATGTCTTTGTCTGTTTTTGGGGTCAGGTTGATAGTGGCCTCATAGAAAGAGTTTGGGAGCCTTCTCTCTTTTTAGATTTTTTGGAATAGTTTGAAGAGAATAGGTGATAATTCTTTTTTGAATGTTTGGTAAAATTGACCTGTAAAGCCATCTGGTCCAGGGCTTTTGTTTGTTGGGAACTTGTTTACTGATTCAATTTCACTAGTAGTAATCAATGTGTTCAGATTTTCCATTTCTTCTTGATTCAGCCTTGGAAGGTTATATGTTTCCAGAAAATTATCCATTTCTTCCACATTGTCTTATTTGTTGGTGTATAGTTGCTTGTAGTATTTTCTTAAAATATTTTGTATTTCTGTGGTGTCTGTTGTCACTTCTCCTCTTTCATTTCTGATTTTATTAATTTGGGTAGTCTCTTTTTCTTGATGAGTCTGGCTAAAGGTTCGTCAATTTTGTTTACCTTTTCAAAAAACCTGCTCTTGGCTTCATCTTTCGTATTCTTTTTTTTTGCTCTCTATTTTGTTATTTCTGTGCTGATCTTTATTATTTCCTTCCTTGTACTCCCTTTGCGCTTATTTTGCTATTCTTTTTCCAGTTCCCTTAGATGTAATGATAGGCTGTTGATTTCAGATTTTTCTAGTTTCTTTAGGTAGGCCTGCATTGCTATGAATTTCCCTGTTAGGACTGCTTTTGCTGCATCCCATAGATTTTGGGTTGTTTTCATTTTTGTTTGTCTCGAGGTATCTTTTAATTTCTTCCTTGAGCTAATTGTTGACCCATTCATTATTTAGTAACATTTTATTCAGCCTCCATGTATTTGTGTGTTTTCCAGTTTTTTTCTTGTAATTGATTTCTAATTTCATAGCACTGTGGTTGGAGAAGATGCTTGATGTGATTTCAGTTTTCGTAAATTTACTGAGACTTGTTTTGTGGCCTAACATGTGGTCTATCTTGGAAAATGTACCATGTGTGCTTGAGAAGAATGTATATTCTGCAGCTTTGGGGGTAAAATGCTCTAAAAAATATCAATTAAATCCAACTGGTCTAATTAAGGCCACTGTTTCCATATTGATTTTCAGTCTGGAGGATCTGTCCCTTGTTGTCATAGGTGTGTTGAAGTCTCCTACTATGATAGTGTTACTGTTGATCTCTGTCATTATGTCAGTCAATACCTGTTTTATATATTTAGGTGCTCCTATGTTGGGTGCATAGATGTTTACTAGGGTTATGTCCTCTTTTGGGATCGATCCCTTTATTATTATGTAATACCCTTCTTTGTCTTTTATTATAGTCTTCATTTTATAGTCTATTTTGTCCAATATAAGTATTGCTACTCCAACTTTTTTCTCATTTCCATTTGCATGAAATATCTTTTTCCATTCCTTTACTTTCAGCCTGTGTGTGTCTGTTAATCTGAGGTGAGTCTCTTGTATACAGCATATGTATGGGTCTTGTTTTTTTATCCACTCAGCCACCTTATGTCTTTTGATTGGAGCATTTAATCCACTTAACATTTAAAGTGATTATTGGTAGGTACATAGTCATTGTCATTTTGTTATTCGTACTTCTGGTCTTTGTTAGTTTGTTTTCATCTTTCTTCTGCTTAAAGAAGCCTTTTTAACATTTCTTGCAATAATGGTTTGGTGGTAATGAATTCCTTTAGCTTATTTTCTGGGAAGCTCTTTATCTCTCCTTCAATTTTAAATGATAGCCTTGCTGGATAGAGCAATCTAGGTTGTAGGGCTTTGTTTTTCATCACTTTGAATGTTTTCTGCCACTCCCTTCTGGCCTGCAAAGGTTCTGTAGAAAAGTCAGCTGATAGTCTTATGGGAACTCCCTTGTAAGTAACTCGCTGTCTATCTCTTGGTGCTTTTAGGATTCTCTCTTTGTCTTTAACCTTTGCCATTTTAACTGTGATGTGTCTAGGTGTGGGCCTGTTTGGGTTCATCTTGTTTGGAGCTCTCTGCGCTTCTTAGGCTTGTATGTCGATTTCCTTCATCAGGTTAAGGAAGCTTTTGATCATTATGTCTTCAAATATGTTCTCAATCCCTTGCTCCCTCTCTTCTACTTCTGGTATTCCTATGATGCGCATGTTGTTGCACTTGATGTTGTCCCACAGGTCACTTAAACTATTTTCATTTGTTTTGATTCTTTTTTCTTTTTGTTGTTCCAGTTGGGTGGATTTTGCTTTCGTCTTCTAAATCCCTGATTCGATCCTCTGCTTCATCTAATCTGGTGATTCCTTCTAGTATATTCTTCACTGCAGTTATTGTATTCTTTATTTCTGACTTCATTGATTTGAATGGTTTCTATATCCTTCTTTATGCTTGCTATCTCTTTGTTGAAATTCTCACTAAGTTCTTTCATCATTCTCATCAACATTATTTTAAACTCTGTAACTGGTAGTTTGATTGCTTGCATTTCATTTAGTCCCATTTCTGGAGGTTTCTTCTGTTCTTTTATTTGGGACGTGTTTCTTTGTTTCCTCATTCTGCCTGTCACTTTTTGTGTGTTTCTATTGTATTAGGTAGATCACCTATGTCTCTCTGTCTTCGTTGGTTGACCTTATGAAGTATGTGACCTTTGTAGTCAACTTGCTCAGTTTCCCTAATCTCCGGTGCCTGTGTTCCACAGGTGTCCCTTGTGTTGTGGTTGTTCTCCTTTTGTAGTGGAGCCTTGATTGCTTTTGGCTTGTTAGTGGGTGAGATTGGCTCCCGGGCTGAGGAGCCTTGAAGACTGGTAATACCCACAGTGTGTGAGCTGTTGTGTGAGGGCTGACCCCTCAGTGGAGGCTTTGCCCTGCAGGCTCTTGTGCCTGTTGAGAATTCCCTTTGGGTGTGTCACTTGTGGGTTAAGTCATGTAATGGTGTGGTTTGGTCTGAAGCTGGCCTCCGGATGTGTTGATTCTTGTGTCTCTTGGGCGGGGCTGTTGTGCAGGGCAATTTCAGAATAAAACAAACAAGCAAGCACAGCAAAAAAAACAAATTCACTCATATCAACAATCAGTGCAAACAAAAATATCAAAAATACAAAAAAACAAAACAAAAGAAAAACAACAAAAAACCATATGGAAAAACAGCAAAAAGAAGGAAAAGTAGAGCAAGGAAAAGAAAAAAGAAAAGAAGGCAAAAAAAGAAGGAAAAGAAACATATATATCTAAAAATGATAATAAAATAAAAAACAGTGCCTGTCTTGGCTTATGCCCACCAGCTATCTCCGGGTTGTCCTCTGCTGTAGAAAATCTCCTCTGTGTCTTGTGAAGGCGGAGCCAGCCACCTGGCACCCAGAGTACCCCTGCCAATGCAGTTCTAGGTGGGCGGGGCTATGCGGTATGGTTGGTAGTTTTTACAAAGTCAGTGCAGTTTCTGCTCTTGCCTGCACAAGAGCGCTCTGAGAACACCATAGCTGGCCACCTGAAGGTGGGTTTCTCTGTGATCAGGTCACCTGGGTCTTTGAGCACTTCTTCCATTAGGTGATGTGAAGGGCATGAGATTTCTGAGCTTCTTAAAGCCCAGAGCTGCCTCTGCAACCCACTGCTAAGACCTGCATATGTCTCAGCAGCTCTAATTGTCCAGCCAGGAGCCACCCAGAAAAGGTGGGGGCTGGGTAGGCAGGTGCTTTTGTCTCCCTGGCCAGCCCAGCAGTATCACACTTGTCCCAGCCTCTTCCCCAACGTGAGCCTCAGTTGTCAAACCAATTTTTCCAGTTTTTGAGGGCCGCAGTTCTTCTGTAATCTGACACTATTCCTTCCACTTCTGGGACCTGCTCAAAACTCTGGAAGGGTGGGAGTGGGGAGAGCTCTGGGAGGATGGGGGGAGTCATCCAGGCACTGTGCTTTTTCCGTTTTCTGCTTGATTGTGAGAGCCGCAGTTCTCAGCTAAGGGCTCTGCCTTGAATGCTGGGCACCACCATCCTCTATGCTGATCCCTTGGCAGGACTGTGGGGCGCAGGGAGCGAGCCCACAGCCTGGCTGTGTGATCTCCGGTCTGCGTCCTGGGCCCCCGCAGCTCTGCAGCTGTGGGCTGCGTCTCCCCACTTGCCCTTTCCTCTCCACCCCCCCGCCCCCACACACACCATTTGCCCACCTTCAGGTAGTCTCATGCATGTCTTTTAGCTGTTCTGTGTGATGAGAAGACAGTCCTTGGATGGATTATAGATGTTCAGTTTGTGGTAAGTTCCAGGGGAGATTTCAAGAGGCCCCCCTCACACCGCCACTTCTGTGACGTGGCGGTAAAAGCTTTTACCTACAGTGACTTGTCTTACTGTATATGTGGATCGGTAGTGAGATGGAGGGGACTGCTGGGGTCGGGCAAGTGTTTAAGGCCTGAGGATAAAACATGTCTAGGAAACATGATGTAGCTCAGCGGTTGTATTCACTGTTAGAATGGCTGAATACTGAAATGACTGGACCTTGGGGATTACTATTTTTCTTTTAACCAATTAAAATAGAGTATTGTGGGAGGACAGTACTGAAAAGAAAAGACATGTTATACCATATTAGGACATTGTTGGTACTCGTAAATATTATAAGTGCTATATGTGATCCTTGACCAAAAGATCCCACAACATCAAGGAATATGTACCGTGTGGTTTGAAGGAAGTAAATTTGGATTAGAGCCCAGAGTAACGTAAGACATTTTGCAGGTGCTCAAATAATTATTAACTTGACCAGGCCAAATCTGATGCATTCTTTCCAAAGTAGGTATTGTCACCTTTCCGCTTCCAGGGAAACAGAACCCAGGGCCCTGTGTCAGGGCTCGAGCTGGCCAGAGCACACATGTATGTCTCCAGTCTACCCACTTTGAGTGGGCTGGGGACCACGAGCCAAAGCCCTCTCTTTGGAGGAGCTCTGGCTTCATCATGAATTCTGGAGAATATGCACCACCCATTCTGGTTTCTTGTCCCTGGTTGTTGGAATACATTGCTGGTTGGAAGGTGGAGTTTGGTAGTCTGGTTTTGCAGAGTATCAGAGAGGACAGGCGATAGAGAATCAAAGACAGAAAGCTAATGACCTCCATGACCCTGAAGGGCCTTGGTCGTGGTCCTCCAGTAAGACACAGTTCTCCTTGGGAACCTAGTGCCAGTTAGCCTGCCTGTTCTGGGTAGGTCCTGAAAATCTGCCCGGATGGCTCGTGCTCCCTGTGGTAACTTAGTGCTACCTTAGGGACATTGGTAGCCCTGTCCATGTATGAGATTAGTGGAGATGGAAGTTGCAGTTGCTGTGAAAGGGTTGATTTAGCTTCAGAAGGGCGGTGAGTTGTCATAGTACATTTTGTTGGGGTGAGATGGGTAGGCCAGTTGATTTGTATGTTAAAAGGCTCTTGTATTGGAGGGCACTGTGGGCAGTGGGTAGCTAGTTAGGTGAATTCTGTCCTACACAACAGGAGAAAAACAGGGAATCTGTTAGCTAACAGATAGTCCTGGGAGATTGAAGTTCTTGTTGGTGACAAAGGTGGGTTGGCCAGTGTGCCAGAGACAGAGGGTGGGGACAGGTATATGGACAGAGTGCCTTTTTTGAGAGGGCACCAACCACCACCTGGGTCCTGCTGTGGCCTTGTGAAGGGCAGGGTAGAGATGTAAACCAGTGGGACTGACTCAAGGGTGGGAGAGGATGCAGGAGAGGATGTCCAGCCTGTCTTTGTCCTGTGCACAGGTGTCCCAATGATACTGTTTCTACATTGTTACAATAAGTCTCAGTTTAAAATAAGCAGGGTGGCAAGCTGGTGTCATTGTGGCCTGAGTATGTAGCATTTCCTGACAAAATGTGTTTGCTGACCTCACAGAGCAGAGCTCTCATGACTTTTGCTTGCCAGGAATCCTTGGTATGTGCCTGTGGCCCATGCCAGGTGCCTGGTAGTGGGTAGACAGGGATGAGTGGCCTCAGGCTTAGTGTGGGATCGTATCTTGGAGCAGGGCTCGGTATTGTCTTTGGTTCTCTACTTTCCGTTTGCTACCAGGTGCTGAAGAAGCTGAAGACAGGCAGATCTCAAAGAGTGGCCCATGTTGCTGGATTTAAACTGAGCTGGTTTTCCTCGCTGTCATGGACTGCTGGCTCCTTGGGGTGGGGTCTCACCCCAGGTAGTGACTAGATTTCAAAATGAGCTTTGGGTCTTTGCTGGGAAAGATTGGGGAGAAGTAGACACAGAAGCCACAGGAGCTGGGGTTCTTCCTGATAAAGGACTGGCTCCACTCTAGTGCTGGGATTTCAAAGTTGTCCAGCCCTGGTAATACTTATTTCTGGGCCATCCAGGATGGCTAAGATTGGGGGGCTGAATGATGGTATAGCCTGTAGAGCGCTGGCCTGTCTTTTAGGAGGTTAGTTAGTCATGGCCAAAAAGTGGGGAATAGAGTACCTGGACGACATGGGGGCTCACACTCAGTAGTATTAGTATTACTATTAGTATGAGTAGCAGCAGCAGTAGAGGGATACTCAGCAGTAGTAGTAATAGTAATAGTAGTAATAGTAGTACTCCTCAGTAGTAATAATAGCAATAGTCGTCGTGGTTCATACTCAGTGGCAGTAGTAGAAGTCCTAGTTGAAGTTTCAGTGGGGGCTCATACCTGGTGGTACTGTGGATGGGAGCCTTAGCAGCACTATTAGTGTAGTAAGGATAGGAAGTACCTGAAAAATGTGTATCACGAGCTACTGGAAGCACTTTACATGTAATAGTATCTTATTTCTTTGGCCAACTCAAACGAAATGGAAAGTATTATTATTATCATTCCCATTTTAGAAAAGAGGACACACAGTGACACGTAGTTAAATATTGTGCTCAGGGTCACTCGAAACATTAAGGACAGATTTGAGATTCCACCTTGGGCACTCGGACTTACGAGCCTGGCCATCTCTATGACTGGCAGCTCGTCCTGTGTCTTCAGGGTGTCAGACACATGCATCTTGACCTTGGCCTAGGAATAAGAAGTAAGATTCTAAGAACTGCCTGGAGCAGGAAGACGGATTGGGGATTGTAAATTGGGGTCGGGTCCAGGTGGCCACGTCCCCTGGGTCCTGGAAGTGCCACTGGTGTTGACATTAGCAGCATGGTGCCTTCTGTTGGGCAAGGAGACTTACAGAAAGCCACCTTCATTCAGTACTATCTCCAAGTGGGTACAGTTGTGGCTACCCTGGTGACCTAAGTTCTTAAACATCCATTCGCACGCTTAAGACACCATTTCAGATTGGCTCCTGGAGACAGACCAGGGAGAGGCAGTGGTTTTGCACGGGACTCAGGTGATCTGGGCAGACGCCAACTTCTCTGCGTTGTTACTTAGCCAGAGCACCTGGTTCCCTGCTGCGAGCTGGTGTCTCTGTGAAGCTCGGAGTGGATGTGCTTGTGCTCAACGAGGATGGGCACCCAGGTCAGTCCCTAGAGTGGGGAGCAGGTCTCCTGTTCCGATGCCTGAACACACTTTCCCGTTCTCAGGGTGTGCACCAGGTCCGGGGTATAATGGTGACAGCTGGGTGTGACCCGACACTGCTGGTAGCAGACAAATCAGATGTGAGGAGGAGGTGGGCTTTTTCCCAGGAAGGTGCTTGCTGCTCGTGCTGTGTTCAGGCCCGTATCTGGGTGGTTTATGGTATAAAATTAGACAATGGCCTAGATTCCCTGGACGAGCATATCATGCTCACTCTCTGGATGGCATAACTCTCAGTTCTAATGTGTTGAAGTTCAGGGACCTCTAAGGGTCATTAGGGCTCAACTGGAGGTAAACCTTGACTTTTTTTTTCTGGCAGCCAAAAGAAGCCTGAAATCCAATACAGTTACTCTTGTTTTCCTAGGCTTGCCTGTTAACACTGCTGTTTTGGAGAAGTTAAGAGAGAAATGATTTCTTAAGGTAAAATTAGTAAGGATCTGTTACATGTCAATCATTTTAGGTGGTTTTTTGGGTTTTCAGTCATTAAAACTCGTCGCTGAGTTAGATGGGATGAAGTTAGTTTAGTGATTGGGCAGCTTCCCATTTTGTGATCTTGTATCTATGCTGCTTATTGGTCTATGTATTTTGGATAGTGGACGATCTGAACTCAACCTAGGATTTTCTAAAAAGCTCAGGTTCGTGGATTATCCATGATTTCCAAGCAGTGTTCTGTTACCAACCAAAGTGTGGGCAGGGGCTTCCCTGGGCACTCCTGGCAGCACCAGCTGGAAGAGGCAAGGTGACACCAGTCCAGAGCGAGGCTTTTGAGATTGAGATTTCAAAGTAGTGAAAACCTCTGTCCTATGAAAATTGAGGAATGGTTGTCATGCTGGGAGAAACCAGTACCAGGCTGGTGATGAATGCGGTGCTTGTGCAGGCCAACACTAATTGGAAGGGAACAGCCAGTAAGTGCCCAGCACGCCTGGCTGCTGTGTGCTCCTCCACAGGGACTGTGGGGGAAGGGCGGGTGGCAAGTCTCTGCTGGCCCAGAGCCCTCAGGGTGGAGAGATAGAGCCTCAAGCCTCTTGAAGGGCCAATCATTGACAGAGGCCACCTTCCCAGTCACAGGGCCTTTTCTTTGAGAGATGAGGTCCCTGTCTGCTGGTGTGTTAGTGGGGTGTACCCATTGAGACTGTGTGGGTTTTCCATGTCCTTTTGAGGGGGGAGGAGTGGACTGGGGTTAGGTCCTATTCCAGTGGCCGTTAGAAATGGCCCAGGTGGCTGCCGGCCTTGTCCATGACTTGGCCTTGGTCTGAGGCCACTTTTGCTGATTGTCTTTGGTCCATGGGGAGGCTGTAGGAAGGCAAATGTTTGTGTAAATCTTCATGTTGGAACTCAGCTGATGAGCAAGAAGTGAACAGACAAAACTCGCTGAATAGAGTTTGTGCCTTGATTTAGGGCTGATTCCTGGACAGCTGTACTGGGCCTTTGCATTTATTTCCCAGCTCTTTCTTCCAAGTGTCCTTCACTTCCGCTCAACCCAGGAGGCTGAGGAGTGGCTGCTGAAGAAACTGGGCTAGGAGCACCCACTGAGGAGTACACAGCAAAGGAGAGCTGGAGGAAGCATCTAGGAAAGTGTGCAGGAGACCTGCAGAGCCGGCCTGCTGGTTCTCAGCACGGAGATGAGCGTAGTAATAGCGACAGTGATGACTGAGCCATCAATAAGGGTAATGCTTCCCAGTCCATTTGATTTAAGAAGTTCAGGAATTAGGTGACTCATTTTAAAAGGATTGCATCCACAATGGTTAAAAAAAAAAAGTCTGCTTAGAAGTGAAACTTGTAATTACTGTCTAGAAAAGTTGGCTTTTAGGACTGACGTCTGTCAAGATTTTTTGTTCTGCCATGATCTCCTGTAAATAACAGTGAGCTTCCAAACCCTTTGTGAAACCAGCCTCTGCCATTAAGAATGGAATAAGTTTCTTCCCAGAACTTCTGTATAATAAAAGTGATCATAGCTTAAGCTTATTTTCATGCTGATGTCTTCTGAGCACTTTTTGCTGTCATAGCTACCGTGTTTCCCTGAAAATAAGACCTAGCCAGACAATCAGCTCTAATGCGTCTTTTGGAGCAAAAATTAATACAAGACCTGGTCTTGTCTTATATTATATTATGTTATACCCGGTATTATATTATGTTATACCCAGTCTTATATTATATAAGACCAGGTCTTATAGTATATTATAGTATATTATATAAGACCGGGTCTTATATTAAGTTTTGCTCCAAGAGACATATTAGAGCTGATTGGCTAGGTCCTATTTTCAGGAAAACACGGTAGTTTAGCTGTCCTAGGACTTGAGACAAGGCAGGTGTTTCCAAGGATAAGGATGTGACAGGCTTAGGGTCATGTGGCTTGCAAGTGGCACACCTGTTTTCTGAAGCAAAACATTTTGATTCCTACTTGGCATTCTGTCCTGATGCTTTCTCTCCTGCCACAGCCCCCACTGACTGGTCAGAGAGCCAAGACTAAGTGTTTTTTTCCATCAACAGCTCTGTGCTCCTCTGTCAACTGCTTCATGCATTGTTTTTTGTTTTCGTATATGTTTTTAAGAATATTTCAAAAATACAAAAATAGAATAGGATTGAAGGGTAGCAGAGTATGCTACCCCAGAATATGCATCTTTGGTATAAAGATTATTTTGAGCTGATTGTTTTGAGAAATGGTAGACACTGGAGAAGCTCTGAAAACATGGTAGAAGTTAACTCTTCGGTAAGGAACATTTGCGTTTATAAAGGAAATCTCCATTTGTAAGTGTCCCCGTCTCTGTACCAAGAGAAGGATGGTTTTAAATCACTAGCGAATCTTATCAATGGAGAAGTCTTTCAGAAGACTTAAATCTGAGCAACAAACCGTACCCTTCTTTACCCTGCTTTTCCTATCAAACCAGTAGTTTGTAGGGTGGAGTGGCCATTTGCCAGGGAGGGGCAAGTTTTTGTGTCTCTTTGCTGGGAAGAAAAATACTTTCCCCTAGTCTAATTCAGGAGGTAAGCCCAATGACTCCCAACTCATGGATGTAGGATTTTTAATTTTTGCCTTGGGTTGTAGCAAGCACTTGCAATGTATGGCTGATCAAGAGCCACTGATGACGTTATTTTTTAGCTTGGCTTCTGTCGTGCTTAATTTTTTTTTTTTAATTATTAAATTATGCTTAATTTTTGACTCCAGGGAGGCAGTACTTCGGGGCACATCCCAGCTTTGAGGGGGTGGAGACATATTAAAGCAACACCCCCTGGGCCTGAGAACTTCCCAAGCCTGGTTCCTTTAATACTTTAATAAAACTTCCTTTTTAATATTCCAAAAGAAGCTGGACTCTGTTTTCTTGATCTACAGACGTGTTGAATTTGGGTTGGGAATGATTGGAAGTTCTTCCCTTTTGATCTGTGTTTGTGTCAATATCTCATAAAGGCTCTTAAAGCAGAAGAAGGTGGCAAGAGTGTGCGTCCCGTAAATTCTTGACTTTCTTTTGGGCTGGGACATTGAGAGCACAGAGAAAACGGGCTATTCATATGTAAGCAAATTCCTTACCCTTCTTTTGCCACTTTTTTCCTTATTCTCTTAGGCCAAGACTTACTGGATATTTTGCCAAATGCATTCTAAAGCACTGGTTGTAATATTTATTACCATCCACAGTGTACCAACCACCACATACTAAAGCTTTATTGTCTTTGAACTAACTTACAATTTTGGCTTCAAGTTAAAACTACTATGTGCTTGTCATAAAGAAGAAGTAGTTCTAATTTTTTCTTTTAGATCAGTGATGAATGTAGCTTGATCATAATGCCTTTTCTATATGCTAATAATGAAAGTGATGCTATGTTAAGGAAAACTGGTAAACTGGTCTGACTTTCATGTGTAATTTAGGCTTTTTTTTTTTCTTTTTTTTTTTTCAGGAAGGCATCAAAGTAATCCAGCCCTTATTTTTGGGAAAGATTATTGCTTATTTTGAAAACTATGATCCCACGGATTCTGTGGCTCTGCACGAAGCCTACATCTATGCCACGTTGCTGACTACTTTCACGCTTATTTTTGCCGTACTGCACCATCTCTACTTCTATCACGTCCAGTGTGCTGGGATGAGGTTAAGAGTAGCCATGTGCCATATGATTTACCGCAAGGTAAGTGTCATTTGGTATCAAAATGGGCGCCTCACCTAAAGCATCAGAAACCTTTCCAGAAAATTCTACGTTACCTAATAGTTTTATAAATAGAACCATTTAAACTTTACTTGAGAAGCTTGCTATTTGCATCAGGCTAATTTTTTTTTCTCTTTAAGCAAACTTTACCAATGTATAATGAGTTTTCTATTGAGATCATGTCAAGGCGGCCTTTGATAACATTTGGCCACAGGCCGTTGCAAAATACTAAATTTATATTGGAATCGAATTAAAACATAAGTATCAAAAAATAACTATCAAATTGATTTAGGCATGAAAAATTTTCAGTGTTATCATGCCTAAATCTGATAGGTATATTTATAGAAGTTTTGTTGGTTGTTCATTGAAACCTTAATTTACATCAAAGTTGTATTTAAAAGTGACCTTCAGAGATTGGATCTATAAAACTAAATCTAGGAGAAAGAATTGTCTTTGAGAAAGGGAATGATGATAATTTTTAAATGACCATTTAATTATGTTACATATAATTTTGTTAACTAAAGGAAAATATAAATGGAAGCCAAATACATTCACTCACTATATTCTATAGTTATGGTTATTTTTAATAATATTAAAAAATTGGATAGTTGGGATAAAGCTTTAAGTTTTACATTGTTTTTAGTAATTTTAGAGAGAACTTATGGCTTCATCTATTGTATGTTGCTTTTCATTCAAGTTATTATACCATACCGTGTTTCCCCCAAAATAAGACCTAGCTGGACCTTCATCTCTAAGGCATCTTTTGGAGCAAAAATTAATATAAGACCCAGTCTTATTTTACTATAATATAAGACCGGGTCTTACCTAACATAATATAATATAAGACCGGGTCTTATATTAATTTTTGCTCCAAAAGATGCATTAGAGCTGAAGGTCCGGCTGGGTCTTATTTTTGGGGAAACACGGTACTTCCTTTTCCTTTAGCGTGAAAGGTAGCAATTGTAGTGATAAGACTGATTTGATGGGTTCATTGTTTTTGTATTGAGAAATGCCATACAATTATCCCCTATTTTACCATGTTCTTAACTACTAATAAAAGGAGTAAGGATTTCAAGTGTTTTTACAAAGGAGTTGCCACATGTATACCCTGTTTTCCCGAAAATAAGACCTAGCTGGACAATCAGCTCTAACGCGTCTTTTGGAGCGAAAATTAATACAAGACCCCGCTGTTATATTATATTATATTTTACACTATATTTCACATCACATCACATCACATCACATCACATCACATCACATCACATCACATATCATATACTGGTCTTATATTAAAGTAAAATAAGACCAGGTCTTATATTAATTTTTGCTCCAAAAGACGCATTAGAGGTGATTGTCCGGCTAGGTCTTATTTTCGGGCAAACACGGTAGCAGTGTCAGGAGCTGAAGAGCTCTTTATAAACTTGATCCTGGATATCTCATTGCCTTGGGCTGTTTGCTTTAAAAAAAAACACAAAACAATAACAAAAACCCCTCATTTAATTGTATACTTGAAATTTGCTGAGAGAGCAGATCTTAACTGTTCCCAACACACACACACACACACACACACACACAATATGAAGAGATGGATATGATAATTAGCTTGACTATGGTAATCATTTCCCAGTGTATATGAATATCAAAATACCATGTTGTATACCTTAAATATTTACAATTTTTATTAAAACAATAAAAATCCTCATTGAAAGGTAAAACCCAACACTTTAAGTATTGTTTCTTTTAATTATTGCTACTTAGGTAGAGTGTCTATTTCTTGTGAATACTTTTTTTTGTACAATGCAAGATGGCCTTCTCCACATCTTCCTTTGAGCAGAGTCTTATTAATCTTGGAATTGTGTGAATTCTGAAGGTCTGGCATCTCACCGTCTGGTAGGCTACAATTCGTAAGCCCGATTTCCTCTTCTGTGACATGGTAGCAATGCCTGTACTCTCAGTCCGTGGACCTTCGTTGTTTTCGTTATTGTCATCATCATCAACATTTTTGTTATTCTGTTGTACTCCCTTCTGCCATGTAGGAGAAGAATACTCAGATTTCTCTATATATTAGCTGATTTTTATGTCTCCAGATCATGTTTATCGCCCACAAATAAATAGGAAATTTTGCTAGCACTCCACTCTGAAATCCTTAAACATGGTGGTCAGATTTGAGGTGACAGTTCAGACAAAGCTCTTTGCAGCTCAGGTGAGTTACTGTCCACCTGTTTTTCTTCCCCTTCTCACCAACACTTTGGAACGTTGCCTTTGGGAAATCTGATCTGACTTGGCACATGTAAACATCTCCCAAAGGTATTAATTTGCCACTTGATTAGCTTTAAATAATTGACCCTTTATGAAGTCAAGAATTGCTTGGGTTAAACCATAGGTGTAACCTGAAATTCCAGAAACGTGGGAAAGACAGATTTCCTCATGCATTGCCTTGTATCTAGAATCCTGCTGATGTGAAGAAATAAGATATTTCTTTATCACAGGTAGGCTGATTCTTTAGGGCAAAAGCTGGCGCCACAGTGTAGCTCTGAATGTCCCCTCTGTGAACATATGCAGTTTATGCTCAGGGCCCACCTCCAATTTCCTGTCCTGGGAGAGAATCAGGTTGGGTGGTATAAATGGAATGATGGCTAAGCTCATGGTCGTAGTTTGTAATATTGAATGACCTTGTGGGATGTATCCTAAATAAAAATGACGTGTCCTTTGTTTACCTTTGAATAGCTTTGATAAAATTACTTTTGGCTTTTGATCATTTTTTTAAATTGTAAAATATGCATAACATAAAATTTTACCATTTTAACTCTTTTTAAGTGTGTCATTCAGTAGCATTGAGGACATTCATGTTGTGAATGCGTCTCCAGATCTTTCTCATCTTCCCAAACTGAAACTGTACCCATTAAACAACAGCTCCCTGGTCCCTGGCTCCTCACAAGCATCACCTTTCCACTTCCTGTCTATGAATTTGCTTACTCTGGGTACCTTCTATAAGTGTCATTTTCTATCTGGCTTATGAAGTGTGACAATTAACTTCGCGAACTCACCCCTAGAAAAAGTGCTATCTACCTCATTGCTGAATTTCACTATGGTCACTTTTGAAGTACTCCCCTTGGGAAGCCATGCACCAATGCCAGTGCCTAGTCCACCCTTCAAAGCAATTTTGGAAGTCTTTTTCTGGAATGGCCATCAGAGCTGTTGTGTTACCTTTGATGTCCTGAATGTCATCAAAAAATCTTTCTTTCAATATTTCCTTTATCTTTGGGGGCCAGATCAGGTGAGTAGGGAGGGCATTGCAATACAGTTATTTGTTTACGGGCTAAAAACTCTATCTCAGACAGTGCCGTGTGAGCTGATGCATTGTTATGATGCAAGAGCCATGAATTGTTGGTGAAAAGTTTAGGTCGTTTTTGTCTAACTTTTTCACACAGCCTTTTCAGCACATCTAAATAGTAAACTTGGTTAACTGTTTGTCCAGTTGGTACAAGTTCATAATGAATAATCCCTCTGATATCAAAAGAGTTTAGCAACATCGCTTTGACTCTTGATTTGGACTGAAGAAACTTTTTTGGTCGTGGAGAATTGGCTGACTTCCATTGTGCACTCTATGCTTTGTTTCAGGGTTGTATTGGTACACCCATGTTTCATCACCAGTTTTGATAACACAGGCCAAAACATCATCTTACTTCTTCAAAAGGTCTTGGCAAACTTTGACTCTCCTTTGCTTTTTTTCATCAGTGAGTTCCTTTGGGACCATTTTTGTACATACCTTTCTCATGCCAAGATTTTCCTAACTGTTTCGCTACCAATGTTTACTTGGCTTGCTATGCTTCTCACAGTTAGCTGACAATTTGGTGCACAATGCGATGAAGTTTTGCAACGTTTTCGTCACTTCTTGTTACTGGCCGCCCTGACCTCTCTTCATCAGTGACACATTCTCTCCCCTCAGAAAAATGTTTAATCCATTTGTACACTGCCATTTTCTTCACGGCATTGGCCCCGTAAACTTGGACTAACTTGTCCCTGATTTCACTTCCACTGTTGCCAAGTTTAACGAGAAATTACTCGTAGTTTGTTGCTCTAATTTTCAAGCTCAGACATTCTTTTGATGGCACACAAAAACACACAATAATAATGAATGCCTCTTAGCAAGACAGCACCACACTTTGACACGAACACATCAGTGAGACACTGATATATTAAGGTTATGAAACCTTACTGAGCTGTTTGTGCAGTGCTGCCAATGTAAACACATGGTGGCAAGTTCGCGAACTTGTCAGACTTCGTATGTCATATCGCATAAGGTCTTCAAGGTTCATTCATATTGTACCATTTGTTAGAATTTATCTCCTTTTTAAGGCTTGCATATTAGTCCACTGTAGGTAGATACCATGTATTGTTTATCCATTCTGCCTTTCGGCTATTGTGAATCATGCTGCTATGAGCAAATCTCTCTTGAAGTTCGTGCTTTCAGTTCTTTTGGGTAAGCCTCCAAAAGTGGAATTGCTGGAATACACGGTAATTTTTTGAGAAATTGCCATATTGTCTTCCACAGTGGCTATATCATTTTACATTCCCACTAGATCACTGATTTTTCTGTTTAACTTGAGGACTAAAGGAAGAGTTTTTATGAAGTATGACATTTTGTTTGAGTCAGTGATTCCAGTTGGCAGTCTGTTCAGACAGTTGACGTTCTGTTCAGGTTCCTCAAATATTTAGGGCATTTTTCAGAACATTTTACCAAATAAAGGTATTGTGCAACATAGGCTGTGTTTTTTGTAAAAGTCAACAGATTTGCATTAAGAACACAAGGTCCTCACGTCATAGTGTTTTGAACATTATGCTTGCTCATTTAAAAACGTCCTAGTCCTAGCGTGGGTTGCTTTAGTGGGACCAGTGGCTTACTTCTTTTCCTTATTCTTGTCTGGGACACAGAAAAAGGAGGACATGCTCCGCTTCAAATCTCAAGGGGGATACTTCACTAGTTTCGAGCAAGGAGGTGGGGCCAGGCTGATGGAAGATGGTAGCTTCAGGTAAGGTGAGCCTGGACGGAAGATAGCTGACAGTCTCCAGCCTCATCACTGGTGGGGGTAGAACTCCCATCTGCTAGCCCTGACCTTGGCTTTGGGCCTTGGGTGGAAGTGAGCTTGAGTGTTACAGGTCTCTAGAGCTGGATGACGATCTCAATAATCAGGGTGGTCTTGTCAAATGTCCCAGAGATTTTTTTGCATACAGAATGCATACAACACAGATTTTTCCGGCTCTTAGTTTCCTGACTTGGTGTCCAGTTTGACGAACTGTGGCGGTTCCCATCGTGGATCCTGACAATAGGTTGGCTTGCTCTGAATGCCAGGTAAAGCCAGAGCAGTCAGTGCCTGAGCTCACGGATGCTGTTCTCTGCTACTTGTTTCCTTGCACAATCGGATCAGTTTGGGCAGACTTCTTATTCTGGCTAAAAGGTCTGCATTCCCTTTCGAATTATCTAAAGGATAGTGTGTGGAAGAGTATTTGTGTTTCTTTATTAATTCAGGTTCTAAGATGAATGGATTCCCTGTGAACATTTTAGTTTCCTTTTATCCTTTATTGTAGATCTGCCTTACAAACATTTATGTATAGTCAATCCTCATGTATTTGTAACCCCAAGAATCAATACTTGAGGCTGTTTCGCGGTCATCTGTGGGTGTGCACACAGAGGCTGCCATTTTGAGTCACCTGACATGCATATTCCCAGCTGGGATTGAACGAAATGACACTCTGCCTTGTTCCAGCTCTCATTGTGTGAGTGGGTGTCCTTTTCATGGACTACTTAGTGCCTGTTTTCTGCATTTTTGTGCTTTTTGCTGGTGATTTTGCTGTTGAAAACGGCCTCACACAGAGTGCTGAAGTGCTGTCTAGTGCTATGATGTACTTTATGGAGAAAATACGTGCATTAGATAAGCTTGGTTCAGGTATGAGTTTCTGTGAGTCCAGCGTTAATCAACAATCGATATTAAATAAGTTGTCTTTAAACAGAAACAAGGTTATTATGTGTGTATCGATCAGCTGATGAAAACGTTGTTACCAAATGTCTGGCAGCAACCTAGCCCTGTATTTCCCCTCGGAGCAATTAGTAGTCACTCATTCATGTTCACCGTAACTTCATAGAACCTAACTACCGCGAATATGAGAATAGACTACTGATATTTATGCAGTTCATCTCAAGGGGATGACTTCTATAGATCAATATCCTGTTTAGAGAAATATTTTTACTTACCGTAAGTGTATTTTTAATCATTTAAGTTATATACGTATGGCCCCAACTTATGATGTTTCGACTTAACAATTTTTTGACTTTACGATGGTGTGAAAGCAATACAAATTCAGGAGAAGATGTACTTTGAAGTTTGAATTTTGATCTTTCCCAGGGCTAGCGAAATGCCATACTATATACTCTTTATGATGCTGGGCAGGCGCAGCAAGCAGCTCCCAGTCAGCCAGAAGGTCACGAGGCTAAACAACCAATCCTCTATAGTGTGCTGGGTTGCCAGTGGTTTTGGGGTATTGTTTTGTGTTTTCTTATTCTGCCATGTCTACGGAATGCCCATCTGTGTCTTCTGATTCTGGTGAGTAGAAGAGGAAGGCAATTACTCTTGAAAGGAAACAAGATAATTGCCCAACTGTAGGCTAGTGTAAATGTTCCAAGAACATCTAAGCTATGATGTTTGGTAAGTTAGGCATAGTAAATGCATTTTTGACTAATGATTTTTTTCAACTTACCATAGGTTTATTGGGATGCAACACCATCGTATGGAGCATCTGTGGTTCTAATTTTAGAATTCTAATTTGGAGGAAAATGCATTCTCCTTGTGTCTACACCATTTAGATTTTACATTTTTAGGATTCTTTGTCTTTCTGAGTGAAGGACTCTTCCCCTCTCCTTTAATTCTTTCTCTTAAGACCCGTCTTCTCTTGACCATTTTACTTCTCCTTTCCAGACAGTTCTCCAGCTCAGTTACATTTTAAGATCATTCTCAAGACAGCAGGCATCCTTTATCACAGACTGAGAAGGAAGCAGGAGGAGCCCTTCCAGGACGCAGAGAGAGGCTAAGCTTGCTGACTTCTCCTGAGCCTAAGTGTAAACATTCTCTGCATGGAGCGTGCACATTGTGAGCAGGGAAGGGTTTATTTTACCTCCCTTCCATCCCTTCATCTCCACCCCACCCCTCCCCCTTCATCTCCCACGGAATTATCTTTGTGGATGGTAGAAAGGCAATTGATTGAAAGTTTTGTTTGCTTCTCAGCCGTATGATATTATGTTGATAGTTCTCAAACAGAACTTTATTTTTATTTAAAGCTTATTTTATTGCAGTGTAGACTGTCTTGCTTTGTATTTAGGTTGGACAATATGAAATTGCAGATACTCAACTGATTTGGGCTTAGGAGACCAATCCAATATTTTGCCTATTAGTCTGTGGTTATGTTTCCTTTTTGAAAATGTCGAGGAACTAGCATCTTGAGAGTACTGTCACAGTGAAACTGTGTGGTATTTATGGAAATACAGTGTCTCCCAGGAAGCATGTGATACTTTGGTTGGACTTCTTTTTCCAATGGTATTTTCTGACCTTCTGACAAAATTAGAATGAAGTAGCAATACATCTTACACTGTTTAACACTTTAAAATCTTTCTTTTAAATACATATTCTTTCCTCCATATTTCTGTTTTATTTCTGACATAAACTTGAATCTAATCTGTGCAGTTAGTGACAAGTTGATCTCATCCAGGGGCAATTTGTCAATGTTTTAGTTTGCTAGGGAGGCAGTGAGAGGAGCCATTGAGTGCAGGTTTAATGCTCTGTAGTTAGGAGCTGGAGTAACAACGCAATTTAAGGAAGGAGAGGTTTAGCTTTCTTCCAAAAGGAAATTGCTGCTGCTGGAGAGTTATGAGTATCCATTGCATTCTGCCATCTGGTAACTTTATCTGCTCTCCCGGAATGGGTGAGGTGCAAACTGGAAGGGAACGATTGAGCTCAGTGCTTTCCAAACTGTGCTTCACATCAGATTCCTGTGGGGGGAATCTTGAAAACCACATTGATGCATGGCCCCCCTTGAGGAGTTTTGGAAGATGCCAGATAATACAAATGGGCCTCAGATATATGTTCAGCTTAATTTTATTTTATTCTTTGTCTCTCAAGACCTTCCAATACATAGGGGTAAGCCTATGGGTTGCAAGTTTAACCCTTCCCAGTGGTGAATAACCCTTTAGAAATTGCAGGTGTAAACCTCAAGCATGGTAACCTTTCATCAGTCCCTAGTGCCTTAGAGTCTGGGCTGGGAATCTCACATGCACCGCGTGCTCAGGTGTCTGCCAGGTGCATGGGGACTTCATGGAAGACACTGTGGCTGGTCGCATAGGGAAGAGTCAAACCACGTAGCCTGTGAAAGAGTAAGACAGAAGTCAATGCAGTGACAAAACTGTATACAAACTGTGGACATAAGATTTTAACTGTACAAATATGTGTAGCTAGACAAAGACTGTAAGAGAATCTTCAAAAACGATGTTTGCCATTTTATAACACCGAGGTTGGGATATTTCCATGGACTCTGAGGGCATTTGGACCTGAGTGCAAATTGGATTTTGCCCCATTTGCTAAACTGTAAAATCTTAGAGAAGTGAATTCACTTCTCAGTGCCTCAGTTTCCTGATCTTTAAACTCGGGGTAAAGAATATCTGCTTCATGGCATTGTTGTTAGTGCTGGATAAAATAATTCTTACGAAGACCTTGGTACAGAAGACATTTATTAGATTTAGGAAGATGGAGGGGTCGTAAACATAAGGCCCTGGGTTTGGACTGCTTTTGTGTGGATCTTAGTTCTCTTCTTTCTACCTATTTGCCTTAGGCAAACAGCTCTAAGTTTCAATTCCCTCATTTGGAAAATGAAGATAATAGCACCCAACTCTCGTGGTCGTGGTGAGGATGAAATCATTCAGTCTCTGTGAAGCATTTAACATAGTGCCTGGCATTTAGTTACTGTTGAAACGGTCTTAACTATCTTGATTATTGGTGCTTTGTCACCGAAGGCTCAAATACATGTAATTGGATGAAACGGCAGCATGGATGCCAAGAAGTGCACGAGTGCACGGAGCTAATGGTTTAGGAAAGGGCCCCACTGATTGGTGGAGGTGTACGTGGGAGGGAGGACATGCCATGCCTTGAACAATGTAGAGATGGAAAAGCAAAAAGGGTTTCTTCAGAGAATGGAAGCACAGTTGGCTGAAGAATTTAGGAGAGAACTAGGAGGCAAACTAAGAAGGCACATCGGGACCAGGTGATAGAGGCCTTTTTGATCACGAGCTTCAGCCACTTGGGTTTACTTAGTTGGCAGAGGTGAGCCACTGGACCTTTTTGAGTAAGGAACTAACTGGTCAGAGCAGTGATTTAGAGAAACGCGTCTTCTGATGGCCTGCGGCATGTGGCTACTCGTGAAGCAATAAGGGTTCCATGTGGAGATAATAACCATAGAATCAGAAAGGAGAAGTCAGATCTGGGAGGTATAGTCTGAGTATCTCACTGGTCATTCATTCGTTCACTTTTACTGCTTTGCCCATTTGGTCAAGCATTTGGTTCTCATGAACTCCTGATGTCCAGCCAATGAGAGTTGTGGGTCATTGTAAGAAGATAATAATTGTCTTATTTCATCTAAGACAGGTGAACTGATCTCATAAAATGATGTGCAGAAATAAATTAGCAAAATGAATTATTATGTAGATCTTTTAATGTATTGTAATATTCACGCGAGACCGAGAAAGAAAGAGTAGAAAGGAACCCGCCCTTTCTATTCTACTAGAGGGGCAAAGTCACTGTTAGGAAATCATAGTTCTGATAGGGATCTGCAAAGCCAGTCAGTCTTGACACTTGAGCACTTTTGTAAGCATTGCTGGTTTTGCTTACTGTTGTCAAAAATTTGGGAGGAAGTATCCCGAACGTCAGCATTATAAAATGGCAAATATCATTTTTGCAGATTCTCTTCCATTCTTTGTCTAGCGACACATATTTGTACAGTTAAAAAATCTTAGACACAGACAATAGTTTAGTGGTTACCAGAGGGTAAGAGGGGTGGAGGGTGGGAGATGAGGGTAAAGGGGGATCAAGTATATGGTGATGGAAGGAGAACTGACTCTGGGTGGTAAACACACAATGGGATTTATAGATGATGTAATACAGAATTGTACACCTGAAATCTATGTAACTTTACTAACAATTGTCACTCCAATAAATTTAAAAAAATCTCATTATGTCCACAGTTTGTATATAGTTTTGTCACTGAATTGGCTTCTGTGTTACCCTTTCACTGGCTGCATTGATAGTCTGTTTAATGGATTGCCTATATTCACTATCTAGGGGTGAAAGGTGTCTATTTTCATTACTTTACTTTTACTTACATGGTTTGTTTTGCCTCTTTGGGCCATGTTTTGGGCTGTATATGTCAAAAATTCTCTTCAGATGGATTTTTTCATCGTTATTGTTAATGGTGGCTGAGCAAGGCAGGGCACTGTGTCACTCCAGCTGTGTAGGTCTCATGCGACGATGTGAGTGGTGCCCTTGGAGGTGGGCTGTGTATGATTAGTGTAGTAAGTGTTTACACTAGCCAGTCTCAAAGCAAATTGATAATAATTGCTTTCTTTTAAAAATGCCCCAACAATAGGAAAACATTTTTGCACACGTCCATCAAACGTTAGTATACCTAAAACATTCCTAAATGTGGGATGTATGATATACCATTTAATACTGAGTGCCTTCTGTTTTCATATAACTAAAATTCTGTTTCTCTTCACTACTTCTCTTTCATCAACTCAGCAGTGTAATTTACATAAATAAGATGCACACATCTTAAGTGTTTGAGTTTCACAAATTTATGTACCTGGGTTAAGTACATAGCAGTCAATATATTGATCAATTTTATCACTCAGAATGTTCCTTTATAACCTCACATAAATGAAATCATGTACTGTGTACTTTTGTGATGAGCTTCTTTCCCTCAGCATAATGTTTTTGAGATTATTCCGTGCTATTGCATTTTTCAGTAGTTTTCTTTTTTTCTTTTTTCTGTTGCCAAATGTAGGATTCTGTTATATGAAAACACTACAATTTGTTTATCTGTTCACCTGTTGATAGACTTATGTTTCCAGGTTTTGGCTGTTTCACATACAGCTGCTATGAACATTCATATACACGTCTTTCTGTGGATGTATGTCTTTCTTGTAGATAAACCCCTAGCAGTAGACTTGCTGGGATATATAGTAAATGTTTAACTTTAGAAGAAATTGCCACTGAGTTTTCACAGCAATTGTACTATATTAGGTTCCCACCAATGATACATGAGTTCCGGTTGCTCTACATCCTCACCAGACTTGATATTATCAGTGTTTTTAGTTTTAGTTATTTATAAGGGTATAAAGTAGTATCTCATTATGGTTTTGATTTTTACTTCATAGGTGACTAATGTTGGGGTTGGGGCACCATCACCCCAGTTGAGAATAGCTGCCTAGAGAAAAGTCTTGAATTCTAAGGGATGGGCTTTCTGGGGGTGATTCAACGTTATGCCAGGCTTGTTAACGATGTATTATCAAGGTTTCTCCACTTTGGTTGTGCAAGAACTCCAGTGTCCCAACGCTGCTTGACCTTCAGTATCTGTATTCTGCTTGCTACTCTGTAGCACCAGCTCTCTGGTGGGCCCTGGGCAGTCTTGATGGAGGCCTTTGCAGCCCGCTCCTCAGCTGGGGCCTTGCAACACCTTCTCCTGCCCCTTCCGGAGACTTTGGAGACCCTTCCTTTTTGTTGCCCTGTGCTTGGCCTCCAAGATGCCAGCTGCTTCGCCTGACTCAAACTTCCGACCTCTGCCTCGTCCGCTCAGTAGGGCTGCTGTGCTGTTTGGATTCCAGCTCACTGCCACAATTGGAAAAGGGTCCGCTGGCAGAGAGCAAGGGCCATAGTGGCAGTCACCTTGAGACCATCCTTGCCCTTCCTGTTACTTGATACCTGAAGACATAATTTTGTCCCATTACACGGTTGCTTATGGCAGAGGTGGAGGCGACGGCTAGTTCACTATCAGTTACTCAGCCATTTGTCAGAACAGCAGTCGCTTCACTGCTTTTCATAGCTGGGTGTTTATGGGGGAGCTCTGTGTGTACAGTACAGGGCGTGGTGGTATGCGCTGTAAGGCATAGCCGTTCAACTTCCTTGATGAACAGATCACAGATGAGGGCATATGTCAGGCTGAGGTTCACCAGGTTTTGTCAAGAGTCATCTTTGTGCTTATTTAAAACTTAGAAGCTGGGTCTAATCCCAGACCTACTCCCTCAGAATTCTAAGGAAGAGGCCTGGAAATCTATCTATTTAATCTGTGACCCAAGGATTCTTATCAGACAAGTTGAGGAAACTCTGTACCAGATAGAGAATGGTGAAGGAACAACAGACTGTGCGGGGGGCAGAAGTAGATGTGGCCTCCTTGGAAAGTGAAAGGACAGTTTGAACATGTGCATTCTTTTCCCTGGGATTTATGCTGAAATTGTGACACATTTATTTTTTTTAAATTTTGATTAATTAAAGTTTTTTGTTTGTCTGAAAATGTTTTTATTTCTCCTTCATTCTTTTAAGACATCTCTCTAGGTTTAGAATTTTGGGTTGCTGGCTATTTCCTTTCAGATTTAGAAAGAATAATTTTGTATTTTAAATTTATACATTTTTTGTTATTTTCAGTTGTGGTGAAATGCACGTAATGTGAAATTGACCCCATTTACCATTTTTGAGCATACAGCTCAGGGGCGTTAAGTACATTCAATCATTGTGCAGCCATCACCACCATCCAACTCCAGAACTCTTTTATCTTGTAAAACTGAAACTCTGTGCCCATTAAACAACAATGCCCCATCCCCCTACCAGTCCCCATTCCACTTCTGTCTCTGAATTTGCCTATTCTAGGTGCCTCATATAAGTGGAATCATACAGGGTTTGTCCATGGGTGACTGCCTTATTTCACTTAGCACAGTGTCAAGGTTAATGTAATTTTTTGAATAGGCATAGGCCATACATTTCATCAGTATTCATTGAAAAAGTCACCATTCACCTTGACTCTCAACTGTGGTGATGAACTTTCAGTTAATTATGGAGGAAAAGGCAGGTATTTCAAAGAGGACTCTACCCTTTCTGGCTCCCTGTTCTGCGCAAGCAGCTCTGTCTTGGTTATGTTTTCAAGTCCTCATCTCCTCCTTTCTCTTCCCTCTGGGGCTCATTAGCTGACATTTCCTTGTTTGGTATCTCTGTGTCCTAACGGCTGTTGGGACCCAGCTGCTTTTTGGTATGCTCCGCTCCACTGAGAAGGAGAATGTGGGATTTAGAAAGATGGGATTTGGTAAAGAGTGTGCCAGGTTGCTTTGTGGGAGGTAGTTTTCCTCAATGCTCTGTGTACTTTTCTCTTCAGTCCCTTATACATACTGATGATAGAAAACAAGGCATTGCTGCTTTTGATAAGTATGGTTCTAAAGCTGCATGTTATGAATAAATCATTTAGACAGCATCTCCTTTTGTCATTATTTTTCTGTTGCACAGATTTCCTCATTTTCTGAAAGCTTCGAAGATGGTGTTTAAAAGGCGATGGTAATACAACTCAGTTTGCGATTTTACCAAAGTGTGCAATTACTTTAGGTTTGTTGCATACCCAACCTCTTCAAGTTCAGTACTTTGATAAATATAAAACATTAGGAAACAGGAAAATCCCATTTGTAAAATACTCTCATTTTGGATAATTCTCACTAAAATTATAATGGGTGAGTTTGTAGAGGGCATATTGCTTTCCTTTTTACTCTTGGTCTGAAGGAAGGCACATCATAAACAAAATAATTAGAAACTTCTTTATAGACAAAATAGTTCTAAGTATAGTTGCTATAAAAGACTTAGAATATGGTCTCATGTATAAATTTTTATGACTTAGCAAGGCATTTTTGAGATGATAGATTATAAACACATGTTTTTCACTTTTTATTCTAGAAACAGAAATACATGATAAAAATATTTTTTGAAATATTGATAGAAGTTTGTTTTTTTGGGGGGGTGGAGGCATACTTCACATATTTTCTCATTAAGATGATCTTCTCTTACCTAATCCTAAAATATATATTTGTACCTGTGTGTGTTCTCTCTTGCCTTTCTCTCCCTCTCATGGGCTTTTTCACTGTTGTTCCTTCTTCTTGTTGCCTCACCAGCTCACCTTTGCCAGCTCTTCTTTGCTGCTCATTTCTCTGTTCCTCTCTCCTGTTTGGTAAGCCGGTCAGATAGGGTTTCTCTTTCAAAGAAATTGGTGATGGAAGGGTCTGGGTATGAGAGATCTTGCATTAACTGGATGTGATCTCCCTTTGAACATACTACCATCAAATTGCCTTACTTAGTCTTTGCGTCGGTATTACCGTAGTAGACTTTATTAATTAAGTTGTAGTCATTTACCTGACACAATGTATGTTGGCTACCCACTCATTCCTCAAGGCACCTATTTCAGTTCAGCAATGAGAGGTTCTGAAATGTTCCCTGGGTTCTGGGGGGGCACGTCAGCCCCCGTCCCCCGCAGTGGAGAGCAGAGTTTTACATGTAGCATGAGCAGCAGCAGACTGTTGGGTACTTTGTGTAGCGGTCACCAGCATGAGGGCCCAGCCACCCTCTGCTTCATCCTGCAGTTGCTGCAGGGCTCTAGGTTTCCCAGGGCACTGGAGAGGCAGGCCTCAGGGACTCGTGACTCTCAGAGGTGATGAGGTCAGGGAATGTGGAGAAACTCCTCCTGGGGAATTCAAGTCCTGAGTCTGACCTCAGAGCAAGTAGAATAGCTCCTCCAAGCCACCCAAGTAGTTCTTGGAGTCTGCATTATCCGCCTCGTGCTCAGAGACTCACTTGTCAAAGATATACGTATCTTTCTGGCCTCTTGACTCTAGTAGGTCATAGTGGTGGAAAGGTAAAAGATGGCCAGTGGAGTTTAAAGAAAGCTAATGGTCCCCACAGGAGGGAAGTGCCAAATCTATCAAAACTTGCCGAGAGCTTTCTGTGCAGGTGTGCTTGGTTGTATGCCAGCCATGGAAGAACAGGCAAAAAAAAAATCCGTGCTGTCAGATTGCAGAGAGTGGCAGTTGATTTTGTATGGATTTTGTTTTTCGTTTCTTTGAATCTTTTCTATAGAACTGTAGCAGGGATCTAGTTAACTTTGTGGAGCTGTCACCCATCATGGGCATGGAGGATATTAGGCAATCCCAGGTCCCTACCCTCAAAAACAGAGATTAATAGCTTTTGATTACGCAGTCATGAAAGTAGGTGTGGCAGCATTGCTAGGCAACTCTGGGCAACAATATTGGAAAAATACAGGTAATTTTCTGCTTCAAGTGAGTTAAACATACTCATCATAGTTGCTTGCTGCAATAATGTCCGGTGTACCTGGAAACCACATTATCTGACAAACCCAACTCTGGCCCAGGAATCAGGAAGTAAGCCAAAAATGCAAAATAGGTGACACAAGTGCTGGTGTTTTGTTCTGAAAATCCTGTAGGTTCTAACTCAGAGCCTATTTACTGTGACTTTTCTTAGAATGTTATGAAGCAATATCTTAGTTTAGAAACAGTGGTATGTAATGGTGAGATAGTCTTTCGAAGAGATGATCTGACAGCAAGGGACAAAATGGATATTTAACACATGCAAAGTCTAAAAAGCCTGGCCATTTGGGGTACTCTGTGGGAGGGGTGTTTACACACACCTGAGGGTCCTTGACATGAGGTAAGGGTCATTTTGGTGATGAGGAATCTGCATCATGAAGACGGTGAAACCCACAGTTTGTGTCTTCTGTTTCCAAGGACTACTAGAGAAGGATTTGAGGAGGATTTCCATTAAAATAAAGATTGGACTTTTAAAGGGATAATACATCTCACTAGTCTGGAAAACTCACTTCTGTGGAAAGAGCATTCTTTTTCCCCATTCCTTTGGTGATGGTATTTTATATGTCTGTACTTGGATTTTGTGTTTTACTTCTGATTAAAATAATTGAGAAAGGAGAAACAGTTTATTTTTCAAGTGAGTGAAAAATATTACTTGCATTTATTTAAAAAAATTGTACAAGATGAGTGCTCTGGCCTACATTATAGAGTTCTCTTATAACTCCAGATGTATTCTGTTTTCATGCCCACCCACAATAGGAACCAACCATAAATGGATCCCTGCTCTGATAGAGTTTGCATTCCATAGTTCACAGTCTTGTTCTTAGTGGCCACCTAGATTATAGTATAACCAATAATTAGATATTTAGATTTGCTTTCCAGTTTTTGTATATTAATAAACAGCAGTGCCATCAATATGATTAAAGCTAGAGCCTTGAAGACCGCCTTAATTTCTTAGAGTATATACATTTCAAGGCTTTTGATATGCCAGATTTCCTCCCAAAGAATTGTTAAATTCTTTCCTGAAGTTACCCATCTATTCATTTACATTTTTTCCAATGAAATGAGATGGCCCACGTTCTTGCCAAGTTCTTACCAAGTTCAGATGTTGTATTTTTTAAAATCTGCCAGTTTCACAAGTTCTTGGTTGAAAAATAATACTGCTTTATTTTAATTTACCTGTCTTTGAGTAATAATGAATCCTGAAATTTGCATTAGCCATTTGTGTTTTCCTTAATTTCCTGCACATGTTCTTTGCGTGTGACGCGTACCCCCTTTAATTGGTAAGCTCTTATAATTCTTTTTGATATTTAGGTGCTCTTGATTTATTAAAGATATTACCCCTGCATCTGGCACGTATAGTGCAAGTCTTGATTCCAGTTTGTTTTGTTTGCATTTTATTGTTCTCATGGTGGGACTGTTGTTTTCACAAGGAAAACAGATTTAACCAAACAGTATCCATTTATAACGTGTCAGTTTAAGGAAATGTAGAACCAAAACCTTAGCAGAAAGCTGACGCATTAATTTGCCCATTGGTTTTATCTACACTGGATGTGAACTGTTTTTAACTATGACGTATACACTTTATTAGAAATAAACTTTAATTTTCTGTGTTAATGAGGGGACCGTGGTAACATTGCTTCATTGAAAGAAAACAGACTGAATGCTTATTCTCTGTCAGGCATGGAATACTTTGTTTATTTTCTCATCTGCAAAATAGGAATAATTCTTACTTTGTAAGGTTGTTTCCTATTCAGTGTCTGGCTTGCAGTAGGTGCTCAATAAATGGTAGCTGTTTTTATGATCATGATGACAAAAATGAGTATGTCAGGATCTGTGTACTTTCCTAACTGGTAGTTCCCGAGGGCAACAGACATAATTGATTATACTAAGTACTCTTCTCTCCACTGTTTCTGATAAGTCAGCTACCAGTTGTGTTGTTGTTCCTCTGTATATAATGTGTCGTTTTTCTTGGGCTGCTTTGAAGACTTTCTCTTTTTGGGTTTCAGCAGTTTGGCTGTGATGTGCCTAGGCATAAGTCTTTTTGTTTTGATTCTTCATGGGTTTGCCAAGATTCTTAGGTATGTAGATTAATATGTTCTACCAGACTTGGAAACATTTTAGCCTTTATTTCTTAAATGATTTTACCCCCCCATATGAGTAAGTCATCTTCCAGGTCTCTAATTTCATGTGTATTTCGATGCTTGATATTGTTCCACTGAACCCTTAGGCTTTTTTTTTTTTTTTTTTTTTTCAATCTCTCTCTTTTTTCCTGTTCGTTCTTCAGATGTGCACTATAGAAGAGAGGGTTAATGGATCTGGGAACAGATCAATGAAAATTTTCTGCTATTAAAGATATCTAGTGACTTTTCCATCTTGTACCTTTTAGTTCTAGAATTCCCATATGTTTTTGTTGTTGTTTTGATAGTGTTCACCTCTTTCCTGAAATTACCCATCTATTCACTTGTTATAATGTTATAACCATATTTTCCTGTAACTCCGCGAATATACTGCAACACAGCAGGGCCTCATTAACGTCATTTCATTCAGTGTTATTTCATTACAACGTAGGAACTTAACTCTTCTTTATATTAATTAGTGGTAACACTGTTTTCTTTAGACACAGTTTTTCCTCAAGTTGCAGAACCTATCGATGATGTTAAGTGAGACTTACTGTAGTTGTTTTATAGTTTTCATCTACTAATTCTTGAATCATCTCAGTATATATTTCTATTTCCTGTATTTTTTCCTCTTCATTGTGGGTCACATTTTCTTTGCATATCTAACAATCGTTTTACTATTTTGGAAGTTATAAGGGATACGTTATAGGGAGTCTGGATTAAAGGGCATTGATATTTGTTCTGATAGGCAATTCCTGGCAGAACTGGTTGGTTCATTAGTTCTTTTTATCTGTCTGCCCTCCTGCCTGCCAATCTAATCATATAATCTAATCTAATCTGTTTGGAGCCGACTTTTCCACTTTGTGCATGGCTTTTACTCTCGAGTGTGATCTTTATTATTAAGTCATGGCCCTCCTGGCATCTAAGCTGATTATCTGAGGCAATTATGAAGATCTCTTTCTTCTAGCTGGGCACGAACTCCAGTGTCTCCTAGTACAGCGTCTCCTAGCATGACCTCTGGAGTCTCCTGTCAGCACTCTGCTGCACAGTTACTTCTCTCTCCTAGGCCCTAAGGACAGTGAAGGCCTGGCAAAGTACCTCTGGTAAATCTCCACAAAAACGTTTGGGGCCTATCCTCTGCTATTCTGGCCTGCAAATTACAGATGTTTCTGCAATTTGGAGCAGCCATCTCTTCCTCTTTGACTCAGTGGAACTGCAGTTCTACTTGGGTAGAACCCCCACCCCCAACCCCCGAAAGCCCTTCCCTTGAGGCTCACAGTCCTGCACTGCCTGTGGTGGTTCAGTGCCTGAAAACAGCTGCTTAACATATTTTGTACAATTTTATAGTTTCACAATGGAGGGCAAGTCCAGTATCACTTACTTTTTCGTGGTTGGAAGCAGAATTCTGGCAGTTTGCTTGTAAACTATGTCTTCCTCATTGATAATATTGACACATCACTGTTTTGTTTTTTTTTTTATCTTTTTTTGTTTTGTTTTTATCCTATGTGGAATATGACTGATTTTCTTTTGGCAGATCCTTAATTTCTGTGTTGGCTGCAGTATGAACATGAACTTACGTTAACTTTTGTTCCAGAACCAGTCTTTTAGTCCGTCCCTATACCTGGTCACAGACACAACTGAATTACAAGTAGCCCTAATGGTGTACCCAGAGAAACTTTGTCTTTTGCATAAATTGTCGTCTGCACCATCTTACCCTGTAATTCTCATTGTCAGCAGCAGTGGTAATCTGTAAATGACAATTCTAGCTGGGTATAGTTGTCTTGAGATTTAAAAAAACATGAGCAGTTTAGAATAAGAGTTTGGTGTGCAGTTTGGCCTTATTTTAATTGTTAAAATTAGGTATCAAATATCTACTCCTTTAAAATATGTCATGTATTTTCTGCATGAGGGATTAACATGTATTTGTACATAAAATTGGCTTTAAAAATATTTTCAAGCTAGCTCTCAGTAATTAAGGCACAATGTTACATTTCTCCCCTCTCCTCCCTTCCCTTCTTCTCCTGCTCCCTCCCTCCCTGCCTCTGTCTTTCTCCCTCCCTCTTCTCTTTTTCTTGTGACTGATTCACTTATATTTGCCTAGCACTTTCTGCTTTTCAAAGTGTTCTCAATTATGTGCCTGGCCCTTCCTTTTTTTACATGCAATCCTCGTGCGCAGTCTTGTTACCTCTTGCCTGAGCTAATCCTGGTAAGAATCTCTTGGCCAGTCACTTCCACCGTTTAATCTTCCTAAAGTTGAATTTCTCACTCTAATATTAAAAAAATTCACTGTTCCTTGTTGTCTGCCAAACTCTTTAGCTGTTTCCCAGTCCACCTTTCAAGCCAAATCTTGGGTATTCTTCACTCAGCTGCTCCCACATTTTCCCTTCCCTGGCTTCTGTGCATGCTGTTCCCTTTAATCCACAGTGTCCTTCTCTTCTCTCCATTTAGTTTCTCCTCTTCATCGTCCAAGATCCAACCCTGTACCCCTCCCAGCAGTGTCACTCAGGTGAAACCTTCCCCAGTTCGCTGTGCTTCTGTACTTGCTGCCAAGTTCACACTTGAATTATAGGTGCTTGTACATTTCTTGTCCCATCTGTGAAGACAAGAAAACAGGACTCCTCTGTCATCCTATTTCCTGGAGCAACTGGTGTTCTTTACACAGTAGATAATAAATACTTGTCGTTTCATTCTCATAGGGTCTCTATGATCTAGGCAGGGTGAGGAGTTATTTCCATTCACAGCATAGGAAACCAGGACCCAAATTGTTTAAATGACATCAGAATTAATGACCTATTCCAGATTTATAGTCCAAACCCCTACATTTTTTCTCCTTAGGCAGCTTCTCCACTCATCTAATTGTTTTTATACTTGGGGATGTAGAAATTGATCAAAACATGAAGTGGGGGATTTTGCTCTGCTTCTCGTTCCTCCCTTTGCTGTCCTTTGTGGGCTCTGGTTGCTGCCACACTGAGGAGTAGAAGGCTGAACCCGGGTCATGGTCACCCTGCTTGCCTTGACATCACGCAAAACCCCATGAAATGCATTCTGTTTGCTATTTTCTAAGTGTGGCTTGATATCAGTGTCAGAATATAATTTTCTCTTTTTCTCTATTCCAGGCACTTCGCCTTAGTAACGTGGCCTTGGGTAAGACCACTACAGGCCAGATTGTCAATCTGCTGTCCAATGACGTGAACAAGTTTGATCAGGTAAGCTGCACCTGAGCCATCCTTTTTCATTTTCCACCCTCCTTTTTGTAGTTTACCTTATGGGAATGTCTGGTGCCACTTTTGGCACAGGCCAGGATTCTGTTGAGGACATAAGGGTTCTTTTTATCCAACTCTCATTTCTTCTGTGTGCAGCTTCCAGGTAAGACGTGCTGTCCTGTAGGTGAGAGTTCTATTTTTCTAATGTAGCTGACAACTACTTCAGTCGTACATAGGCACACACAGGTGTTCTCGCCCAGCTTGGTTAAATGTACCCAATAATCCTCCTGAGTGGCCCTTCTTAGCACTGGAGGAATTGTCCTTCTGTCAGGAGGATGAACTCCTATGGGTAGGGATTGTTCCTTCCCTGTGCCCTGTACAGTGGCTGCTATGTTGGAAGCCATTGGTTAACCATGACAAATGGGTGGTCCCTAACGGGAAGCAACCTACTCTCCTCTATCCCCACCGCACTGTTTTTTTATGCTTACCCTGTGGATATATCACACATCTAGGGCATTGTAGCTGCTGGTCGGATCTGTATTGTTCTTGGCCACGTCTCTTTCAATTATTCATTTATCAAACGAGAACTAAAGCTCCTACTCAGTTTCAGGGATGAATAAGACTTTTGCTCTGGAGAAGCCACAGCCTATCAGGGAGATATTGATACAAGTAATTACTGGAGAGTGTGGTAGGTGCCATAATATAGGCTTTCCTGGAGTGCTGGAGAGCCTAGGGGAGGTGGGGCTGAATTTTATGGCAGAGTTTGGGGAAGCCCTGAGCTCATTTGTGGGGAAGACAAAATGGCAATCTTCCTTCCAGTGCTGTTGATCAGGTTCCCCTGGAAATCCCTGAATCCTGCCCTGTGTGGCCCTGGAATGATAGGTACTTTTTACTTCAGCAGGCTTAAAACCCACTGTGATTATTTCTGTTTAAGTTCCCGTCTGTTCGTTCAGAGCAGATTATTTCTATCCTGTGTCCTTTACTGGTTTTGTTTTTATACAGTCCTAAAAAGGCTTTGTCTTTTTCTTCTAAGGTAACAATATTCTTGCACTTTCTGTGGGCAGGCCCACTGCAGGCTATCGCAGTAACTGCCCTGCTCTGGATGGAAATAGGAATATCATGTCTTGCCGGGATGGCAGTTCTGATTATTCTTCTGCCTTTGCAAAGCTGCATTGGGAAGTTGTTCTCATCACTCCGGTAAGAGAAAACACTGGTTTTAAAAAAGAGGTATTTGTTAACATCCATTGTCTGCCTGATGCTTTTTTCAAAAGTGAACAAGTGCCTTTTATGATCTCTTCTGCGCGTGTGTTACATACTCTTCAGGCTTAGCCCTTGGGGACACGTGCTGTAAGCTGAAGGCTCATCTAAAAGCAGGAAAGGGGAAGACATTCGCTGGTTCCTCCTGGCACCGTCCCTCAATAAGTAGTGTCCTTAGCAGAATTTACATAGCTCACAGTTATTTAAACATTATTAAATAGTAATACATTTAGATATAGTCCCAATTCTAGCTGCATTTGCTTTTGTTATGCTTGTGTTAGAGCCCTTTGCAGTGTGTGTGTTGTTTTTATAATTCAGTGTTTCCATTAAGTAATCAGCTCCTCAAGGACAAGGTCAGTGTTAATTAAGTCCTTACAATGTTCCACAGCCCTTAGCCGGGAATGTGATAGAAAAGTGGCTGGTGATGAAGCACCTAATGATGATGAATTAGACCCGAAGCAGATCCCAGAGGGTTGGAAGTGGGTCATTGTCAAGGTTGTCAGGTGGATGGAGATGGGCTGTTTGAAGCACACTGAGTTCTTTCTGTTGTGCCTCCATACTTGGTATTTTCCTCTCCTTGGAATTTCCTTTCCCTCTTTGCTCTGGGGAAATGTTTCTTATCCTGCGAGGCCTGTTCCAGTGCTACCAGAATTCTGAAGCTTCATTGCGCTCTCCTTTCCCAGCAGAATCAACAGCCTGCCCTTTTCTGCTCCCTAGCACTGTTGTCCTGTTTTATTACACCACAGCCAATTGTGTTCTTGTTCAATTTGGGTGCCGTTCTGCCTTCTATGCATCCGTGACCTCCTTGAGCAGATGGTTTGTGTCCGACTCATTTCATCTGTTCCTTAGCAGCTACTGCAAGTTCTTCAAATTACTCCTTGAACTGGGATGACTTGTTGGCTTCCTACTTGAAGTCTTGCTCTATTTGTGTTTCGAGCAGGACCTGCCTCTGTTGTCAGTGCAAAAAAGCTGTAAGGAATCAGTGGACCTCTGTTCTCCGCCTGTGTCCACTGCAGAGGAGGGAAGTTGGGGTGTGGTCCCCATTGCTCACCTTTCATGCCTGTCCCCTTAGGAGCAAGACCGCAGCTTTCACAGACGTCAGGATCAGGACCATGAATGAAGTTATAACTGGCATAAGAATAATAAAAATGTATGCTTGGGAAAAGTCATTTGCAGACCTTATTACCAATTTGAGAAGGTAAGTTTTTGTATATATCACCAATTTTTTTTTCTTTTTTAAAAATTGAGGTATAATTGACCTATAACATTGTATTAGTCTTAGGCATACAACATAATGATGTTTGTAGCCACTGAAGCGATGAGCACAATCAGCCTAGTTAGTGTCCATCACCGTACATTGTTACAAAATTTTATTTTTTTAATTTTTTACTGCATAGTTTTAGAAGTCTTACTAAGTTTTCACATTAAGGTGAGCTTAATTAAATACCACCACCCAACTCCCGCGTGAGGCAGTAGGGTTAAGCAGGATAGCGTGGTACATCACTTTAACCTGCTCTTCCATTTACAATCTTCTTAAAAAAATGCATATATACATACATATGTGTGTGTGTGTGTGTGTGTATACACATATATACTTATTTTTTAGACACAAATGAAATTCCAAATATTTCTTAATACCTCAAATACCAAACAAGCAATGATTCTACAATGTTAGTATTTGATCTGACATTTAAACTGTAACTATAACTTATGTTAATGTAGCACATACAGGAAGGTTCTAGAGATTTGGTTATACCTGTATTGGTCCAAGCTATAATGAACCAGTATTATGTATTCCAGACAGAGCTATGGAAATCCTGTTTCTTTTTGCCTTGCTTTATGTTTGTAGAAATTTTTTTAATCTTTCACTTAAATGTTTGATGAGTACTTACGCTCCAGCACATGGTACTTATAATTCTCTGATCGCGTCCTGCCTCCTCTCACTGCTGCACCTTTGCAGGCGCACTCCTCACTGCTGCAAAAGCACTCTCATCCTCATTTTCCCCTGGCCCCCTTGAATCCTGACTAACTCAGGCTCATCGTCTCTGCTCCCATGTATGTGTGACTTGCCCTGACTCCACTATTGCCAGTTAAGATGCCTCTTCTCTGTGCCCGTGTGGGGCCCGTGCTGGCTGCGTCTGTCTAATGTCTTGGTGTCACACAAGTTTTGGGTGGCTCATTCTCTTCTCCCATGAGTTCATGAGCTCCTAGAGGGGAAAGGCTGTGTCTTTCTGTCATCAGTGAGGTACCCGGCACAGGACTTGTGTTCACGAATGCTTGCTGAATGAATGTTCAAACCCAGTCTTATTGACCCCAAATATTATGTGACTTGAAGCGTTCATTTAGTTGGATGAGTAAAGTGGTTATGGAGTGGGTGGTCCCGGTGTGGGAGCCGGCCCCAGGGTGTGAGCTGGATAATTAATGACTGTTTATTTTAATGCATGGCCACTCCTTAGAAAGGGGCCAAATGCAAAAGGTGCTTGAATTCATAAGTTTGATGTTGAGGCTTCCTTTCAAACATATCCTACTGTTTTTTCCAGGAAGGAAATTTCCAAGATTCTGAGAAGTTCCTACCTTAGAGGAATGAATTTAGCGTCGTTTTTGGTTGCAAGCAAAATCATCGTTTTTGTGACCTTCACTACCTATGTGCTCCTTGGCCACGTGATCACAGCCAGGCGCGTGTTCGTGGCCGTGACACTGTATGGGGCTGTGCGTTTGACGGTCACGCTCTTCTTCCCTTCGGCCATCGAGAAGGTGTCAGAGACAGTCGTCAGCATCCGAAGAATCAAGGTTTGGTGACAAATAACTTTTTAAAGTTGAAGGCGGATTTTAGCGAAATCATGCCTCCTTTTACTTAGTGTCACTGTGGTCCAGTTAGGTGAGGGTTAACTCTTTCAGTGCCAAATCTGTAGTCATTCCAAAATGTTGTACATACTCCCCTGAGGTGGAGAGCATTACAAACAACATCAGAATTGCTGATCACTTATGGGCAGCAACATAAATAGTGGCACAGGCTCTTGATGTCCGAGTCATAACTGCAGGGCTATTAAAATGTCTAAAAGCAGGAGAAGGAAACAGATTTCATCTCCTCTGCTAACTCGAATGACTAGGTAGGAACTGCATGCAGTCCTGGGATGAGTAGGATTCCTCTCTGGACCAGGAAGGAAAGAGTTGCTGGAAGGTCTCTGCTTCTTCGGCAGGAAGAGTGACCTTGACTTCACTTAATCCTCTGTTTAAATATGGGTTCTATCCTCCATAGATGCTTTGCTTGTGATTATTGAGTATACCTTTTGGATCTCTGTCTTTTTGTCTCTCTGCCCTTCCTCTTTTCACTTTTTCTTCCGGCCTCAGCCTATCTCTAGCAGGCCTCTTCCCTTCAATTTTTTTTTTTTTTTTTTTAATTTCCATCGTACCCAGTATTGCCTTTTCCCAACTAGCTCTCCTTAAATTGCTAGGGGCAAATAATTTACATCACCAAGATAAGGGCCTGGGACACAGTAGGTGCTCAAGGATCTGTGTTATGAATAGGTCTAAAATGAAGATGAGCTGGCTCTGAGAGGGTCTGGGCCTGAACCTGAGGGCCTGGGCTTGACCAGAAACCTAGCTGGTTTTGTTCCTGCTTCTCTACAGTGATGGATGCCCATTAATTAATCTTTAGTGAAATCAGATAGCATTGGGTGTAATTTTTTTGTGGGGGGGGGGTTGGAGGGCGGCAGTCTTGTCATAAAAGCTGAGTTGTTTTTTTTGTTTTTTTTTATGTTGAAGTTTCTATACTATAAGAAAAGTATTTTCCATAGGAACAGTGTCAGGTCTGGTTCCCCTGTTTCTCATTCTTTCAAACAACTTGGTTAAAAGATGGTCCATGCAATTCAGTAAAATTTCTTTGATGTAGCTTCCTCATTTGAAAGAAGACATTTAGGAATATACTTCGACCACAGTGATGGTCTAAGTGTACGTAGCTTTTCCAGGATGGTGGCTTTGCTATGTGTTGTGCTGCCATAATTTTGTTTTTGCTGCTGCTGCCTCCACTGTCTTTGATTGCGACTGCCACTGCTTACTAAGGGCTAGGCACTCTTAAAGCCTTTACACATGATCTCCTTTAATCCTGACAATGATTGAATGAGATAAGCATTAGTGTCCCCACTTTACAGATAAACAGGTTCCTGTAAGAGATGAAATAGCTTGTAAATGATAGAACTGGGATCTGCTCAGAACTAGGAGCCCCGCTTTCTTAGCTCTTGTTACATTGACTTCTTAGCCCCTTCTGGCATGTGTTTTCCTTGAGTGTTATTTCAATCATCTAGTCTAATTCCAAAGACCTACAAAGGTTCCTTGTCTGTTGTAGAATAAAAATTGTAACCTCTAGGTTTAGGCTTAACTGGTCGCACTGTGTATTTTCCAGCACACCACCCTCCAGTCTGGTGGGGAGGCTTGTTTCTATTACACACCACATTCATCCCCATTTTGGGGTCTTTGTTCCCCTCTGTTCAGCCCCCTGGCTTGCCTTCTCTTCTGTCCTTGATTTAAGCAAATGCTGCTGAGCCCTCCGGCCAGCTCCCATGACCCTCTCCCAGCACTTGCGTTCATGCTGATCTTGGGCTTCCCTTTACATGCAAGGCCAGTAACACACCACTCAGCATCATTTCAAGTGGGGTGATTCTGACTCCCCAGAAGCATTCTAAGCCACTCAACCGCAGACCATGTCTGATAGTTCTTTTGCGTAGTGTGTGGCCCCATGTTGGACACATGAAGTGCATCAAATAAATACTGGATTGACTGAAATAACAGTCACAGGAAAAGACTGGCACTGAACAGAGGCCCAACATGGCCCAACCTATCTTAGAAGCCAGAGAAATGCACAGGGAGGGAGCAGATTCGAGTTAGGCATTCCTAGAACATTTGGTCTTGTGGGTCTCAACCTTGGTGGCTGGATCTAGGTCTTTCCCTTGTTCTGTATGTCCATCTGTGTATCTCAAACTAGCCTGTCTGGACTTGGTGGACCTGTTCTCTAAAGAGAGAGGCTGTGCCCCACAGCCTGGTGCTAATTCAGATTGTGCTGGCCTGGCTCCTGGGCTGTGCAGACAGCTGGGCTTTCCTTGGACCTTGTAGATAAATAGAAACATTCAGTCTTACTTGGTTAACAGAATTAGTCTGACAGTCTTACTGGCCATCATGAGATAAAAGAAGATTAAAATCATGGGGCTTTGTGCTAAAATGCATCTCAAGTTGGAAGGCAGTGTGGAGACAGAATTCCCTCTTTGGAAGAGGTTAGTCTTTTTTCTCCTAAGGTCCTCCATAGATTGGATGGGGCCCACCCACATTGTGGAGGATAATATGCTTTTCTCAAAGTCTACTGATTTAAATGATAATCTTATCTGAAAGATGCGTTCATAGTAACATCCAGAGGTGTTTGAGCAAATGTCTGGGGACTGTGGCCTAGCCCAGCTAACACATAAAATTAACCATCACACTCTCTTGAATCCCCATCTCTTCCTTTGAGCTCCCCAGATATGATGCTGTCTCCACTTACACCAAATATTGAAGCCGTCTCTGTGGATTTCTTTCTGCCTCTGAACTCCATGCTTCTAAAGGGCTGATAATAGTGCCTTGTTCATCTTCGTATTCCTCACAGGTAGCAGGTGCTCAAAAAATGTGCACCTGAAGGAAATGTCCAGCTCTCTCAGGTCTGTGGGATTCTGCAAATGCCTAACAATTGAGTATTAATTAGTGGAAAGCGATAACTCTCATTCTCTGATCCGTTATGTAATACATCAAAGGGTATAGCATGAAAGCGATCCTACAGAAGGCTTTCAGGGAATTGTGGTCAGATGTTTGGGTAGGACTTTTTATTTCTTTTCTACCAAAATGCACCTGAACTGTAGCTAATGCTTGAAATTCCTTCCCATGTAGATATGTGTAGTAACATTAAAATTATAACCTGCTGAAAACTTTGAATTTTCCAGGAGCTAACTTTGTCAAGCTAGTTTGTGTCCTGATAAACAAAGTATGTTGGATTTGGGCAGGAAACCTCAATTCTCCCTCACATACAGAAAGTTTCTGGCAGGAAGAAGGGCCTGTGAGTTTACAGGTCTGGTCAGCAGGAGCTGCTTTCAGCAAAGGCGAGACAAATGGCAGAGAATAAGAGTGGTGAGAAAGCGTTGGAGTTAGCATGGCTGACGGCTTCATGGTGATGTTGAAGTAATAATTGAAAAAATTTTTCTTTTAGGTCTTAGACTCTTTTTCTGTCCCTATGGTTTCTAAACCCTTTTTAAAATTTAGTTCTCTAGTTCGTCAGAATCACTTGAAATTCTTATTAAAACTAAATTATCACACCTTGGTGAGATTCTAATTCACTAGGTTTTGGCTAGGGCCCAAGGTATCTGTATCTTTAGTAAGTGCCCCCATGTACCTGAAAATAGGCCACATTTGGGAAACATTGCCCTGATTGTGGAAGAAAGCACACAGTCTAAATGTACTTAGCAAATATAAAAGACATCAAGATCACATTAAGGCTAAATCACTTGAGAGGAAAAACAAACACCTGTCTTGGTATATGCTAGACTTTTGGGGGACAGATTTGGAATTCATTCGTTTGTTCGTTCATTCATTCATTCATTCATTCATTCATTCATTCAGTCAGTCAGTCAGTCACTTACTCCACAATAGAATTGAGCACCTGCCTTAAGCCTGGTGCTGTGTTAGATGTGTCGTATACAATGGCAAGCAAATGTACAGAAGTCCTTCCTGCTTGGAATTTATGTATCATCAAGTGATGGGACATTCATAAAGAAGCAAGTAATGAAACTCACGGTTGTTGTGCATTTGTGTGTCCACAGTCCTTGGAAGGAAAGGCCTTAGGGAAGTGCTTTGGCATTGATACTGAAGTAATTTTGGAAGCTGTGCATCCTGGGAAGGCTAAAGTAGTTACCTAGACAATGACATGTATGAGGGTTGGTAACGGCAGGAGAGTTGAGGGAGGTAGGAGGCTGATGCTTTGCATATGCTTTGCATTTTCATGGGGATAGTTATGAGACAAAAACTCTTAGTTCACAAGAAGGAGATCATATATTTGAGGAACCAAATATGTCTGAAGCTGCACAGTAGACAGCGCTGGAGGCCTGAGCAGGGGACCATACTGTACTCTACTGACAGCATTAAGGTTTTTAGCTTTTTCAGAGCTCTCCTGGCTGCAGCCTGGGCAATGGGTCAGGGAGGTGGGGGTGGGGATCCAGAGTAAGGCAGGGAGATGTAAAGAGGCGTGGGTAGTCCAGGAACAAGATGATGTAGATTGGATTAGGGTGGAATAGAGACTTTGCCAGATTTTACATCTATTCGGGATCACGCTTGAGTTGGGTATGGAGGGAAGGGAGACGTTCATTAAAAGGAGGGAATCATGGGCTGCTTTGGGTTTTGGCTGCAAAATCACCTGTGTTCATTGCAATATGGGATATCAGAAGATGACCAAGTTTGGGGAGAAGAGCATGGATTTGGTTTTGAAGTCTAAGATGCTTTTCAAATACCCAGGTGACTAAGGCCCACTAATGGGCCATAAGCCCCATTCAGCCTCCTTTCCTATATATCTAACAAAGGTAATAGGTAATGAATACAGTAGTCCCCCCTTATCTGAGGGGGATACTTTCCAAGACCCCCAGTGAATGCCTGAAACTGGGGAGAGTACTGAACTTTTATGTATACTATGCTTTTTCCTACACATACCTATAATAAAGTTTAATTTATAAATTAGGCACAGTAAGAGATGAATGGTAATAACTAATAATAAAGTGGAACAATTGAACAACATACTGTAATAAAAGTTATATGAATGTGGTTTCTCAAAATATCTGTAGTACTGTAGTCACTCTTCTTGTGATGATGTGAGATGACGTAGTTGGCTGTGGGATGAGATGGAGTGAGGTGGATATGCTGAAAAACGGATGATTCACGTGTTGGGTGGGATGAAGCAACATTTAAAACTTATGAATTGTTTATTTCTGGAATTTTCTGTTTAATATTTTTGGGCCGCATTTGGCTGCGGGTAACTGAAACCATGGAAAGGGAAACCTCGGATAAGCGGGGATGTTGTATAATTAACTGATTCAAAGTGTACTTCTTCCTTCCCTCATCTCTCAGTTAGATGTGTTAATGTGCAACTAGAAGGTGAAAATGGCAGCAGGAGAGGAAGAAAAGGTCTGCTGAGTGTACTGATCAGTCATCAGAACTGGGTGATGTTTGGCCATAGATGGGCTTGGAAACCTGGTGGGCACGTAGAGTTTAGAAAACATTGTCTTCTTAAAAGTTTGCTCCAACATTGTCTTCTATAGCCTGGGACTCAGTAGATTGGGCCATCTTGAGAGATTTCCAGTAAGATCATATTTGGGAAGCCTGGGAAGAAAATCCTACCTTTGAGATGGTGCTGTGGTCCCTGCCCATAGGGCCAACCTACATGTGGGCTTTACAGTGTAGTGTCTTCTTTTTTTATACATTCTTTTCAATATGCTTTTTCATGTACAGAAAAGGAAGGATTTATTATGAAGTTAAAGGCTCGAGAAGTTCCCTCTATTTTTCTTTTAGCAAGAGAGTAGACTGATGGTCTCGGCACTGAATGAGTTCAATAGGATTATTAAAAATCTTGTCTTAACTTCAAAGCACTGAAAGTCTTCAGCGGCTTCTGCAGTCAGTAAAATTTGTTTCTGAGGTTATATTGTTCACAAAGCTGCTTAGGTTTTTGCCTACCAACCACTCTGAAGTCAATCTTTTTGGCTCCAGCGTCTGATACTTTCCTGCATGACCTGTTCTGGGTATGCGCTTCGTGGCTCTAATGGCAATTTAATTTCAGCTTTTTCATCAGCCTGAGTGCTAGAGAAAAATCCACCCGGCACTCTGTGAGCTTTCAAAGCTGGAAGATTGTGACTTCTTTCTCTGCCCAGACCTATTGTTTACGGACAAATACTCAGCACATTTACTTCCTCACTTTGTGCATTGCTTTTCTTTTCTTTTTTGAAGGTGGGATATGTCTATTGTAATATGCACACACTGAATATTGAATTTCATGTGTTGGTTATACGCTTAAACTAAAATCAGAATTTTATTCTGTCTAGACAAGATTTATAACATGTAGAACCTTTTGCTTATATATGTTTTATGTTAACTATGTAAGGCTGTAGCGATGTATTCAGTGGGTTGACTCATTTGAACCAACCATATAGTCTGTTTATTCCTTTAGCAGATCTCTTTGACATGCTGATTCTATGTGAGGCTTGGTGTTAGTTGGAATTGGGACTGTGTTTGTAAAGGACACGATGGCAAAGTCTCTAGCCTTAATGTGACTTAAAGTCCCTGTGGAGATTCTGAGGTAGGGAGGGCGGTGCTAGCTGGGGGCCATCCTGATCTGGTTCCCAGTGGGATTAGCATTTGAGATTGACTTAGAAGGGTAGGTGGGATTAGTACTCAGAATAAGGCCTTTTTGGGAGTGTGGATGGCTCGTGAAGGGTTTTAAGGAAGGTAGACACTCTCAGAGAGAGGTGTTTTAAGGAGATCAGTAAGGAGTGGTGTTTGGAATAGGTTCGGTGGTGTTGGGGAGTGCCGGGGAAGGAACCAGGAAGTGTAGGGAGGCAGCAAAAAAGCTATGTCAATATTTTCAAAAATTGGTAGTAAATGAGATTCTGAAATTATGTTTCCAGAAGAATGGAGAATTGGGAAGAGTGATGAAGTGTGGTAAGATGGGCTAGAGTTGGTACCTGGTTGACTATGGGAATGGTGGAGAAATCAGGCTGTGGTGGGTTAAAACCTGCAGAGGTTTCCTCAGACCACAGTCTGTCCATTCGGCCTCCTTGCCTAGACATGGGCTTCGGGCAGGTCAGAATAGCAGTGCCCAATCTTAACTAGGTTCTCACCGAGCCTGGATGGGTGGGTGAGTGAACGGATGCATGGACAGATCGTGTCTCACGCTAGCTGGGTTTTGGAGAGCAACATGTAGGAACACAATTTCTTTTTCCTACAGTTCTTTTTTTTTTTTGTTTATTGGGGTGACAATGGTTAGTAAAGTTACATAGATTTCAGGTGTACAATTCTGTAATACATCACCTATATATATCACATTGTGTATTCATCACCCAGAGTCAATTCTCCTTCCATCACCGTATATTGGATCCCCCTTACCCTCCTCTACCATCCCCCTCCCCCCTTACCCTCTGGTAACCACTAAACTATTGTCTGTGTCTATGAGTTTTTGTTTCTTCATTTGTTTGTCTCCTTCTTTTGTTTTTCAGTTTTATATATCACATATCAGTGAAATAATATGGTTCTCTACTTTTTCTGTCAGACTTATTTCGCTCAGCATAATGATCTCAAGACCCATCCATGTTGTCGCAAACGGCACTATTTCAGAGTAGTATTCCATTGCCTACAGTTTTCATTTTCAGTTTTTAGCAGTAGTTCTTTTTAAGTAGAACATTACAATAAAATTTATAGCATGGTAGAGTGATAGACAAGAATTTTGAAGAGTGTTTATGATTTTTAGAGTAGCAGGTGACTTAACTTATGTGCTGTTTTCTCCTTTTCAAACATTTTCACATGCTTATTTCAGTTGCCTCCTATATTGGTTAGGATTAGGTTTGCCTGTGGATTCTAGAACACCCATATTAAAGCTGCTTACACAATGGAGTTTATTTTTCTCTCTTGCAAAAATCCTTGTAAGATTCTGCATTGGTTTCCTAGGGCAGCTGTAACCAAGTGCCACAAACTTGGGTGGTTTAAAACAACAGAAATTTATTGTTTCACCGTTTTAGAGGCTGGAAGACTGAAATCAAGATGTCAGTATGCCGTGACCTCTCTGAAACCTGTAGGGGAGGGTTATTCCTTGCCTCTTCTAGTTTCTGGTCATTGCTGGCAAACCTTGGCGTTCCTTGACTTATAACTGCACATCACTCCAGTCTTCACCATCACATGACTGTTTACTTCCTGTGTGTCCATCTTTGTGACTCTCTTCTCTTCTTATAAGGACACCAGTCACCGTGGATTTAGGGCCCATCTTATTCCAGTGTGACCTCACCTTAATTAATTACATCTGCAGTGACCCTCTTTCTAAATAAAGTCACATTTTGAGTTAACTGGGGTTAGGACTTCAGCATGTCTTTTGTGGGGGACAATTCACCTCATAAGTTCCATGGCTAGTGTGATCTTTATGGTGTTAGGGACTCACACTCTTTCTTATTATTCCACTGTGTGTGGCCTTGAGCAAACTGGCAGCCTCCAAGGCTGGGGCTGTGAGGTAGAGGAAGGTTCACAGACATTGTCACTTTCCACATGGCTACGCTTAGCTGCATGGGAGGCAGGGGAGAGAGGTCCTCTCTCTACACTGCCATGTGCCAGCTAAAAATCAGGGTTTTGTTACCACAGAGGAATGAGAGCAGATTTTGAGGACAGCCAATAGTCTCTGCCACATGTTCAAAGTGTTTTGGGGTGTGGGGGTGGTCTCAGTTGTTTATTCAGTTTCTGCGCCATTATAGCTTTCCTCATTGGATTACGTCTAACATTTGCAGAGCAAGAGGAAGTTTTCCTATATATCATTATGTTAGATTTGTAAGGGTTAGTTGGACTGTTTTATTCAGCTCAGTGGTATTGAATAGTCCCTAACTAGTGTGGAAAATAGCAAGAAGCGGAAGATACGGCCATTCCTTCTGTCGAGGAGAGGAGAGCGCATTTACTAAGGAGAAAAGACAAGTGATTGCGAAAAGATGCTTACAAAATATTTTTTTTAAGAGCTAGAAAGTTACATATGTCTTCTTTTTAGAACAGTGACTTGAGTGATAGTTAATGACAAGTCGATACATTGATATTACACGCAGGCGGAGGTAGAGTGTGCTTAAATGCCCAGTGAAAGGTCACAACAAATACACAGCAAAGCCAGGGCTTTCATTTGGAGTCCCTGCCGTTAGCCCTACCTGGGCTCCTGTGCCTGCTTGATTCCTGACGGCCCGGGAGTGGCCTTCGTCTTTGTGTTCCAGCATGTCCCATGGGTGCCTGGCACATCGTGGGATTCAGTAAATATTTAGGGAATCATTTCCTACCAGCTCCTGTGTTTATTGTTAGTAACACAAAAGTAAAACAATAAAAATATGCAGGTTCTAAATGTGTTCAAGTGTGGAGCCATATTTTCTCTTTAGGGAGGAACTAAGAAGTACACTTGTTGAGAAAGTTACAAAGATAACGTCGTAGCCATGAATACTCTACTACATATACAGTATATATATAATACTATATGTAATTATATACTATAAAATATAAATATATGAAATATGTACTATAAGATATACAGTTGACCCTTGAACAACACAGGGGTTAGAGCCATTGAGCCTCCGCACAGTTGAAAATCCACATAGAACTTGACTTCCCCAAAAATTAACTACTGGCAGCCTAGAAGGCTGATTGAAAGCCTTGCCAATGACATAAACAGTTGATTAACACACACTTTATATGTCATATATATTACATACTGTATTCTTACAATAAAGTAAGCTAAAGAAAATGTTATTAAGAAAATCATACAGAAGAGGAAAATAAATACATTTACAGTATTTATTGAAAAAAAAAAATCCACGTGTAAGTGGACCCATGCAGTTCAAACCCATGTTGTTCAAGGGTCAAGTGTCCTATTTGTTATATAGTATGTTCTGGTGTGAACCACCACTTTAAATACAGGTAAATTGATATGTAGGCTGTGTAAAGTTTTATACCGCAAAGTTTAGGAAAGCAATTATTTTTGTTTGTGCTTTTTGTTCCTGCAGTTTAAACAATCTGTGTTTTTTCTTTTTCTGTAGAACTTTCTGTTGCTTGATGAGATAACAGAGTGCAACGCTGAGCTGCCATCAGACGGTAAAGCAATAGTGCATGTGCAAGATTTTACTGCTTTTTGGGATAAGGTAACATATCCTCCATTATAAGATCACTACTGCTAAAAGACAACTGGTGACACAGATTTAATAGAATTGGGAGATTTTTACCCATGGTATAAAATGTGACTTGCTCATTTAGTGACAGTACATGATAACAATTCTCAGAATTAGGAATACGAGATTAAGTGTAAAATCAGCCTAAGGTGTTTGACATGTTTTATCTCATTTTTAAGAGCACTTTCCAAATGTTACCACATTTGAACTTAAAGTAGATAAGTTTGTAATGTTAGAATATACAGGATTAGAATGTACATTTTTTTACCTTGATATTATCAGACACTCTACCACATATTGAATGGAACCATGACTTGGAGCTTTGCTGTGTGGTAGGGTGGCAGCTCCCCTATTTTAAGCTTCTGAATGGTGCTGGCTACTTTGGTGGTAACCAAGAGCAGGGAGGAGGCAGCAGGCGGGCATAGTAAACACCAGTGAGTCCCATGCGTTTCACTATGTGGCAAGCTGACAGGTAGAACTGGTGAGATCGCAAGGATTTTTCCAACATTTGGTTTATTTATGACATTTAAGCAAATGGGGAAAAAGAAAAACAGGGACCACTTTCAAGAAGTTCTCAAACTTGCAAACTCAGTGCAGCCCTCTTTTTTTGACATCCATAATGCTTTTCTCTTCTGGTTCCATGGTCCTCTGCACACAACCTTCTGTATCAGTCTGGATGAATCAGGAAAACAGAACTCACACCACAGGAGAGAATTGCGTGAGGGGAATTAGGGAATTAGTTACATAGGTGGTGGGTGAGGTAACCGAGAGATTAGCAATGGCAGGAAGCTCCTCCCACTCTAGGGCCAGAGAGATGCAGGGAGGAAGTGGCATTTATTAGCAGGGGGGTTGTCTGTTGGGAGCAGAACCCAGGAGCCTGCCTGCCTGGAGTGGGGACTACCGTGTGAAGGGTTGTCACGTTGGTGCTGGCACTGCAGAGAGGTGATGTGACCACAGCGGAAAGGCTTGCTAGAAGCAGGTGGAGGTCCTGGTGGGTACCAGCTTCTCCCTCTCCTGCCTCCTGGCCTCCGACAGTGCTCTCTAGGGCTGAACTGGAGTTAATAACTTGGAAGTTTGCAGGATCTGGCAGTTCTGAGCATAGCAGGGAAAGGGTCGGAAATGGAGCCTGGGGCAAACACGTTCTTCACCCGCGCTCCTTCCCACCTTCACTTTGTTGCCCCTTCTCCAGGGGTACAAGTGTCCAAACTCTACATTCCCTGTGTTTTCATGCCTGTGACCCTAAGTATTGTGCCACCTGCAATGTGCCTGCCATCTCCATCAAAACAATAGTGGATTCCCAGATACATAAAACCACATCATTGCATCTTATGCACATGGAAGCTCACACAGGTGCCTTACCTAACCTGCCCTACCTTAGTAGGCAGATGTACCTACCTCCTGCTTCGAATGCTCATCATGATACGTGGTAAGCATGTATAGACAGCACCATTAAAATTCGATTATAAAGATGTATTTATTCTATTGAATGCTTTGAGAGAGATGAAGCACTGAGGTAGCCAACACATACTTTGTATGCCCCTTGACCAGATTTCTTTTGTACCAAACTATGCAACATTGTAAAATGAGCTGTCTTGGTCTTCTTCCAAGAACTTAATAACATGTTCTTAGACTTTTTTGCAGCTTGCATTGTTGTACAGAACAACCTATTACGTGCTGTCCTTGCCTATGGGAGGATTGTGCACCATGCTAAGGGGGTAATTGGGCGGGGGGTGTCACATTAGGTCATGGATAAGGGGGGGGGGAGAGAGAGAGAGAGAGAGAGAGAGAGCGAGAGCGCGCCAGCCCTCAGGTGGGGCAGAGGCACAGAGAGAAGCTGAGGCAAGATGAAATACATGCTGGGTTGCGATGTAGGAGAAAGACATGGACTCTAAGTAGCTGTCTACTAGACAGCCAGGCAGGTAGGTGGGGATGAGGGAAGTTCTCACCGACTGGCTTCTCATTCATAAAATAAAGTAGTTGGTGTTAATCTCTAAGCTTTAAAATTTATAGTCCAGTGGGAGCCTGGGAGCCTCTAAATCTCCACGGGGCTGGGGGTTTTGCCTGTGTGGTTTACTGCTGCATCCACAGGGCCTAGAGGATGTCTGACACAGAGAGGGAGGGCTCAGTCTGTGATCTTGGTTGCAGGAGCCACAGCTAAACCAGGTCAAGGGGCCCTAGCACCCCTGACCTATTGAATGCTGCCCCCTTCTGGTCACGCTAGATAGAGCAGTGTCTGATCCTGAAACCTGCACAGGGAAGGAACTGCCTGTCTTGCCCAAGAAACAGTGATGTCGGAACAGGAAGCTGATGTTTGTATGTGGGTCATTATATTGCAGTCAAAACTGACTGAAAATAGTAAAATAGGAACTGGTTATTAGGCATGAAGAAAGCGGAGAAGCTTAAAAAAATGTTTCTCATGTATTAAAGTCCAGACTCTTATTGATAGTTTTTAGCAATTCCTGTAAGGGCTGGGGGCGAGTTTTCTTGTGATTAAAAATAATTGTCACTATTTTAGTATGTGATCATCCTTGAATCAGTTCAGTTATGTCCAAAGAAATTGTTCATTTTGAAGATTATTCAGACCTTTTATTGCCACGTGCTTTTAGTCTTGGGGGCATTTTGGTAATCACACATACCCACTCTTTTTTTTTTAAACGTTATCAGTTTTTGTGTGTTTTTTTTTTAACAGCAGTTATTGAGAGTTTCTTCACACTTAGTATATGTAAAAACATGCATTTCCCTGCCTCTCTTTATCTTAGAATTTATCGTTTGTTCTGGAACATGACTTATCATCGGCCTGATGCGTACTTTATCCTTCTTCCTTGCGTTGGAGTGTATGCTGTTGCCGATACCTCTGTGCTTTTACAGTAGAAGTACTTGGTTGTCCCTGTTTAGCCAGGGCAAGTAATGCATGCTCCACGTAAAAAATTGAGACTCTATCATCCTGATATGACACTTTATTTCTTTATTCCCCATTTTTCTCGTTGTTAAATTAGATCTCTGGTTACAGCCTTGACCACCGTTTACAGGAGTTTATTTACCACGAGTGACTTTATTTTGAAGGGGCTTCTTGCTTGCTGAGCATTTCTGAGATTCATCCTTTATCAAGTGAAAATAGGGAGAAGAGTGATTTCAAATTCTTAGTAAAGGACTAGCAAACCATGTACATATGCTGCCACCTTGTGGAGATGAATGAAATGGGAGATTAGAACCAAGGGTTATAATAAAAACATGTTATTAAAAAGCACCCACACTGAATGTTTTATTAAGTATATTATCTTAAATAAGTTAGCGAGCATCAAGTGGATGCCTTGTCATTTCCACTACTTAAAATTTGTGTTGAGAGCTGTGTCTGTATAAAAATCTGGTAAAAGAATGGGCCTTCTTAAAGGGAACTGAAGCTGCTTCAAACCCCCAAAAAGCTATGATTGGATGAAAAGGACTCCAGGACACAGTATCTTAAAATAGGAAGGAGAAAGATGTGCGTTATATTCATGTATCAGTGACTGTTTCATTGTTTTCTCCACTTTTTGAAGTGATGTGCGTGATGTTATTAAAATGGGTACATTTTTGTAAACTTTAATTTGTAGGCATCAGAAACCCCAACCCTACAAGGTCTTTCCTTTACTGTCAGACCCGGTGAATTGTTAGCTGTGGTCGGACCTGTGGGAGCAGGAAAGGTAAGTTGTAATGCCTTTTGGCAGCTTGATGTAATGCCACATTCCATCTTAAATTCTTGGGGTTGAGCCCCAAGCTATATGTGACATAGATCTGAATTGGGTGTTTCTAGAATGGCATTTCTGAAACAGTGTCCCGTGGAATGTTAGTTTTGAAAGAAAGTTGCATGGCTAAGTAACTCTGGATAAGACACATTATGATGTTTTACTTCTTATTGATTCAAGTTGCACAGTTGGGAACAGCTTGTCTGAAAGTTGGCCCTCTCAGTGAAGGACATTATTTAAGTGACAGCTGCTCAGGATGGAATGACTGAGAAAATGGGCACTTCTTTTTATCAGAGCATACCCTACAGGAGTCTGGACATTGTAAAGTCTCTTCCAGAAAGCTTTCAACATTTCCTCATAGGCCTTATCCAAATCATGTCAACACACATTCAGTAAGTGTGCACCGCGTGTGGCCCTGTGCAAAAGAGACAGATACAAGCATAGACCCAGATGCCTCTGCCCTCCAGAAGCAACGAGTTTCTGAGGCGAGACAGACACTCAAACAGACTAGATCAGCTCTGTGTTACCATCATTCTGGTCATGTAGACATCATGTCTGTGTATTGTAACAGATTTAAAGGAAATGTGCTTGTGCATTTCATCTCACATGTTCTGAAACAACAAAATATAGAAATCTAAGCATAGTCTGTATAAATGATAGAGGGATTATTTCTCTAATGGATTTTTGCTCTTTGGAAACATGACTGACTTCAGAGTTTCTTTAAATAATCTTTTCTGGTGCATTGGCTATAAATATGTACACGTAGCTTTTCAGGATCAAGCCTTTGTCAAGTAAAGGGTACCTGGTTGCTGGTACTGCATCAAACATCAGACATATGAAATAATATATCGTGCAGGGCGACTGTTAGTTAAGAATGCTAACCATTCTTAATTAGTCCTCGTTGAGTAAAGCAGTTCATTTGGGGGAAAACTTGGTTGGAGTAGATGGTTATACTCCATTGTATTACGATTCTTTATCAACCATTAGTTTACAATGACCAATGAGGTTATTTTTCAGTTTTTTAATTACAATTTCCAGGACTGTACTTTATCCTATTTGAAACGAAAGGGCTATAACGTTTATCAAACCACAGGCCCGGGAAAGGCAGTGGCTTGTTCTGTCCTGCGTGTTGCCTACACACGTTTGTTTGCGATCTGTTTCAGTCATCACTTTTAAGTGCTGTGCTGAGGGAACTGCCCCCGAGCCAGGGCCTGGTCAGTGCGCATGGAAGAATCGCCTATGTTTCTCAGCAGCCCTGGGTGTTTTCAGGAACTGTGAGGAGTAATATTTTATTTGGGAAGAAATATGAAAAGGAACGATATGAACAAGTGATAAAGGCTTGTGCTTTGAAAAAGGTGAGTGATGACTTTTAAGTTGCATACACTCGAATTTCAAATAATAATAATAGTGTTGGTTTAAACGACAAGATTCGTTAAAAGTTTTATTTTTCAACGTGAAAGATGATTGAATACTCTTTAGTCCTTTAAACTTGTCTTCTGTGTAAATACACATGTGCCTACATATACACTGTTTTAATTCTGATGTGATGATGGCATTTGCAGAATGCTTTCCTTTACCTTTGTGTTTTGTTTTATTTTGTGAAGTTTTTATTCACTTTTAACCTTTTTTTAAATAGACAATTGTAGAAGTTTGCCAAAGTAGACAGAATAGTGTAATGAACCCACATGTACCTAGCCCCGTTTCCTCTCTGCTGCTGCTCTCAGCTAGTCCCATCCCCATCCCAAATATTCTGAAGCAGATCCTAAACCTCATTAGTTCATCTGTAAATATTTCATTGGCTATTTCTAAAATATAAGGAAGCCTTTGAAAAAACACCACGTTATGACACCTGAAAAATGACCAAAATTCCTTAATATCGTCAATGTACTAGTCAGTGTTTATATTTCATTGATTATCTCACCAAGAAATCTTATCCACTGGCTTAAATTAGACTCCAAATAAGGTCTGCACTTTGCACTCGGTTGGTTCATCTTCTAAGTTTCTTTGTTCTGTGGTTTTCCTTGCCACTTTGTTTTTGACTTGTAATTTATTATTTAAAGAAAATGGAATGTTTTAGATTTCTTTTTAATACTGCATCATTTCACTAGGGGAAAGGTTGTTTTCAGAAATAACATTGAGCTTCGCACAAAATGACAGGATGAAATGTTTAATTGTACATTGAAATTTAAGTAAAACTAGTGAATGAATGATGAAAACTGAACTTAACCGATACTGATAAACACTGTTACTCTCACTGGGTTATAACAATCAGTGGATAATAGCGTTAAAGGGCTCTCCCTGGGGTGTGTTCAGTGCAGTCTGCACATCCGACTGTTCTTTTATGCTGTGTGGGAAAGGCTGGGACAGGCATTCAGAGGTGTTATGTGCAAGGCTCCAAAGCAGCTTTGTGAGGAAATAGTAATTTTGCCTGAACAATGGCTTGAACATCATAGACGGAATCAGGTGAGTAGCATTTTGTGAGGTTGTGAACAAAACATAATTGCTTGTTTAGTGGGCTTTTATTTTTTTTTTCCTGGGTTATTGTTAATAAGAGGTTATGTGTTTTTAGAAATGACATCAAGTTAACAGTTACAAGCTAGATTTTTATTAAATAGTATATATACTGTATAAGAAAAGAAGGAAAAAAATGTAACGCAGTAATAATAATAACTCCTATTTATTCAGAGTCCACGTGCTAATTATTTCTCTCTTACACACACACATGCACACACACAAAGGTTTTGAGCTTTTATTCTTGACCAGTGTCTTCGATGTTCTATCCTCCTTTTATAGTTGATAAAACTGGGGCTTAGAGAGATGAAACAACTCACCTAAACATTTGCAGCTCAGGTTCAGATCCGTTTCTGGATGATGCTTTTGCATGGTGCCTCACTGCTTCTCAATTGAGACAGTTTATAAGGAAGACCTATTTTAAAAATTGGGTGGTACATGAAGGTGGAATGTGGGATGTGGAATGAACAGATCTGAGGCATTTCCTCTTTACCTTATGTTCAAGTCCTGGCTGATGCCCAGATCAGACTCCAAAGACCTGGGCCAGTAGCAGACCTTGCCTTTCTGGTGATACCGTGTTTCCCCGAAAATAAGACCTAGCCGGACAATTAGCTCTACTGGGTCTTTTGGAGCAACAATTAATATAAGACCCGGTCTTATTTTACTATAATATAATATAAGACTCGGTGTTATTTTACTATAAGACCGGGTCTTATATAATATAATATAGTATAATATAATATAATACCCGGGCTTATATTAATTTTTGCTCCAAAAGACGCATTAGAGTTGATTGTCTGGCTAGGTCTTATTTTCGGGGAAACAGGATAGCTCAGCCCTGAATTTTCTACTCCCTTACATTTGAACATCTCTGGACAAAAGCAGGTGTTGGGACAGTGGCTGCCAGTCAGCATTTTCCCCAGGGACCGGTGCCTTTGCCAGAGCCCTGTGAGATGACTGGACCAGTAATGGGGGCAATGTTCTGAGGCTTCGCCCACCTTCGGTGTCGGTGTGGCACAGGGGGCCCCGGCAGTGTTGGGGTGCACACTGATTTTTCTGTACATGAGTTCACCTATAAACATGGACTATAATCTTGTTCTGCTGCATGACGTGGGGAAGTGGAGTCAGGGCCTTGGCCGGAACGGAGATCCAGGGTGGAGAAGTAGTAAAGAGCTTCGTCACTTGCCCACTGTCACTTTGGACCTGTCCTGTTACCTGCATGGCCTCTGACGTTTCTGCCACAAAATGAGAATATTGGATCAGAAGGTTTCCAAGAGGTTTTGCTGCTGTTCTGAAATGCCATCTATGACTCTGGTTAGCAGGGAGTCGCAAGGTTTTTGAGACACCAGGGAATCACTTCATGAGTTATGAGGTCCTTTGCTTATCTCCTTTTGGAATCCATGTGTCAGAGGGTGGGCATAAGATGGCCATAGATAATTGGGGCATTCTGGAATTATTTAGCCTGTAGATAACAGAGACTGCTTAAGTAGTAGCAAAGGCTTGGCCTTTGGAGAAACAGTCCTACAGAGTTACTCTAGGTGTTTGTCTCAGATTCTTTTCTTATTAAATGGAGGAGGTATGGGATTTTTGTAAAGACTACAGATAATGCCTGTAAAATGCAAACATCCCAGGTTTTTAGTAAATGGCAGCTATTATTACTATTATAGCCCTTTTCTCAAAATATATGCAACCATACATCTATACATATACATAAATAAAGATTTCTCCTTAGGCCCTCCCCCTCCCCCAAATTCTGGAGGAAAAAGAACAGAACATTTCTTATATTACATATATTAATAACAACTAGATGTATTATACTAGATCTGATTGAAGTAAACTTTTAAGTTCATTGAGCTGAAAACATTTCTATAATAAAATAGGGACATAAAAAGTAATCATATCTAACAACATTGATTTAGGTTAATGACATACTGGTATTCAGAGTGACACTGTAGTACGTTATGGTACAAACCTTAGGAAACAACGTAACAATGTCAGGCACTGTAGGGATGGTGTTTGAACTCCAGGGCCCTGGAGTCAGACAGCTCTGGGGTTGAGTCTCAGTTTCTCTATTAGGTGTGTGATTTTGGCTAATTGTCTGGACTTTACAAAACCTCAGTTTCTTTACCTGTAAAGTGGGGATAATAACACAGTCTGTCTCATAAGGTTATTTTGAGGGTGAAATGCAGTAATGATTTTAAAGTGTCTGATTGCTAGGGACATAAGAAGCACTCTATACATGTTAGAATAATGTTTAAAATAGCTCTTAATTGTAAGAGCAGCCAATTTTGGGGTAAAATCACATCCATAAAATGTGACATGTTAGAAAGAAGGTATTTGAATATGTAACTTATTTTTTCACATAGGTGCTGTACACATAGTACATTACATAAATCAACAAGAAATATGTGTTACCATAAGCAATATGTTATATAACATTTGTCTGCACGTTATCTTTTACCACGTGAAGACTTTTTAAATTTTGGGCAATACGTGTTCAAAGGTATAGCATTGATAAATTCTAGTATTTTCCCACATAAATCACTTAAATTTACAAACCCTTTTCGGGTGCCCACAAGCTTATAATTTCTTCTCATATTTACCATATTCCTGCCAACTTGGACATTTTCTTTTCAGATTGCTTTAACAATGAGAATGACTATTGTTATATCTTTAGTTTTTCATCTCTGAATTGGGATAACTATATCACTCACCCATGACATAATAGAAAATAAGAAATCATGACTAGAAAAGGGATACATGAAGCTAATGTAAATATGGAGAGTTAGTTTATTGATACTTCTATGTCTAGGTATAGCGACTTTCAAATCTAGAATTACTTCCGTCACCTTCATTTCAAATGTAATTTTTCAGTAACTACTGGGGGCAGCATGATGTGAAAGAGAGAGTAAAAGCCTATGAATTGAGGTGAGTTTGGTATAGATTTCAGCCATTCTATTTAACAGTCCTCAGACCATGTATGTGCTCGTAATCTCACTTAGTTTCAGTTTCCTCATCTGTGAAATGGGTCTATTATAGTCGTCCCTTAGTATCTATGGGGGATTGGTTCCAGGGTACCCCTCAGATACCAAAATCCATGGATGCTCAAGTCCCTTACATAAAATGGCGTAGAACAAGCATATAGTCAGTTCTCTGCATTGGCGCTTCCCAACCACGTTTGGAAAATTCTGTTTCCCATCCAGGGTTGGTTGAATCTTTAGATGAGAAGCCCATGGACACAGAGGCCCAAGTGTGCTCTGGGCAGCTTGCTTGGAGAAGTAGAGATGACCAATATAAGGCATCCAGAACAGTGCTGGGTGCATAGATCTTACCCCAGGAGCTGACTACTGGGGAGAGAAGCCGTGTGCATGCATACACATTATGAAGCAGAATAAGATGGGTCCTTCACGAGAACTATAAACAAAGCCTCAGGAACCCAGTAGACAGAGAGATGACTTCTGACTGGGGAAACTCAGGGATGGTTTCATGGAAGAGAGTGTTTGAGCTGGAACCTGCAAAGATAGGTAGGCTATTGACAGGCCATGACAGGAAGGGCAGTTCCAAGTGGAGGAAAAGCTATGAACAGACGCTCACGGGATTCCTGCTGTTAAGACTCTGGAATCCAGCCCTCCATTGCCAGGGCCTCACGTCTGGCCCTCACTATTTCAGCAGTCTGTTGTTCAATGATATTTCTACTGTAAGTTTCTAGCATCACTGAAGGGCACTTGATATGTTTCTGGCCTGATGGCATCAAACTCGTATAGCCATTTCCTGGTTTTCCTGTGGTTTGTGTGTGTGATTTTCAGTGAGAGCTATTGGAGATGAAATAATTAGTTTAACTTCTATATAACAGTAATTATTCTCGTTGTTAAAGCAGTCTGAAAAGAAAATATCCCAGTTGACAGGAATGTGGTAAATATGAGAAGAAATTATAAGCTTGTGGGCACCCCGAAGGGATTTGTAAATTCAACTGATCCATGTGCGAAAATATTAAACTAGAATTTATCAATGCTATCAAGGTAATAATATCCTCCTGCTATTGGGAGGAATTGTAATATATGCTCAACTCAGGCTTTTCCTGCTAACCAAATCAGAAAATTATGGTTAGGAAATTAATCTGACTTGGGTGTTTCTTCAAATCCTTTGAAAAGTTTTTCCCATCTGAAGCTTGTCTATAAATAGTTTGCAGAGTCAACAAAACACACTTGAAGTCCTTCTACCAGACTTGGAGCGAGAGCCCATTTCTTAATTTCCTAACTGTGCTAAATGCACGAGTAGGTTTTAAGTGCCTTTTCTAGAAAATGGCTAAGATTGCTGAGCTACATACAGTGTGGTGCGATTTTTGAAACGGAACAAAACACATAAAATCAAGGCATAAAAACTAAGCAGAAGGACTGTCAACAGTGAACTGGAGACCAAGTCAAGTGTGTGTGTGTGTATGTGTGTGTATGTGTGTTCCCTGGAGTTTGGGAACCTATCTTAAAATGGCTTATTGCTTTTTATGAAAACCAAAAAAGCAAGAGGTGGTACTAACTTCTGAGCTCAACAAACAAATGACACGAAATAATAATGAACTTTCACGATAGAGCCATTGCTGACTTTCTTTTGATGCAGCCCTGTTAAGCTTTGAGTATGCAGGGCACGCCGTGTGCCTGTGTGTCTTTGTGGGCTGTCAGGGAATGGGTTATGATGGAGAGACTCCCTTCCTCTTTTCCTTTGGTGGTGTGCTTTGCATATTGTGACTCCCACTGAGTCAGAATGGGAGTGGGATCCCAGTGTTGGTTTGATCAAAAGAATACACCAGTCACCAATAGCAAAATTGGCTATTGCAAATTCATGCACGTTAATTTTTCATGTCCTTTTTCCATTCTAGAGCGTGTTCAGACATTACTCTTGATTCTCACGGCATCCTTGAGTTTAGTAATTCTTGTTTCTCCAGCACATTTTGTAGAAGAGGAGAATGAGACTCAGGGAGATCAAAGGACTTGTTTATCATGGGGATCCCAAGGTGTCATTTGCTTTCTTTTCCAAATTTGCCAAAGTAGACATGAGGGCTTCATTTGCAGAAAAGTATTGCCGTGTATCCTTGGTTGACGCTTGAAAAGTTTAGTAGAGAAAGAACTCCCAAACTCTGCTTATCCATGCTAGGATCTGTTTAGTGATATAGACAATCTAAATAAAGATTTCTTTTTTTGTATTTTTAAGTTTATTGGAGTGACAGTTGTTAGTAAAGTTACATAGCTTTCAGGGGTACAGTTCTGTATTACATCATCTGTAAGTCCCATTGTGTGTTCACCACCCAGAGTCAGTTCTCCTTCCATCATCGTATATGTGGTCCCCTTTAAGTAAAGATTTCTAATATAGTAATGTGTAACTTACTTGATTATTATCTTGTCATTTTGGACATGTTCTTGTCATCTTTTTTTTTCCTTTCTAGGTACTATGGTTCTTCCATTTATTTCTTAAATAATAGTCAAATGTAACTTTTGATAGATTCCCAGATCCTCAAATCAGAACTTCTTATCCTTCTTAACTTTGAGTTTTTCCTGGCTCGCATGGGACAAGCCTTAATTACTTCAACTGACCTGCTCAGAGTACCTCAAATACACTGGTTTTTCTTTGGTTTCTCCTGCCCAGACTGCTCTTTCCCCTCTTATTTCGGGTACAGATCCTGCCTGTTGCTCTAGCCCTATGTCTTAAATATCACGGTGAAGTGATCATCCCTTGTCTGAAGGTAGGAAGCTGAGACCGAGATCACAGAATGGCTAGTTACGACACACTTATTCCTTGAAGGAATCAGTTCTGTGCCTTTACAAGCCGTGTGTGTGTCACCAGCACTCACATTTGTGTCTCCAGCACAGACCTTCAGACATGCATATCCAGCTGCAACTTGACATCACCAGTAGTCATCTCAGCTTGCCCATAACCAAAATTTTGATTTTTATCCCCTAAATCTGTATCCATTGTCTTCCTTCACTCAGTAAATGGTGACCCTGTTCTTCCCCTGTTTTCATGCCCCAAACAATGCCGTCCTCCGATTCCCTCAACCCACACCCATCCCAGCAGCAGGTCTTATAGGCTCTACCTTTGAAATTTGTCCAGATGGTGACAACTGCTCTTCATTCCCACTGCTCCTACTTTGGTCCCTGCTGCTGTCATCTTTTGCCTGGATTATTGTGGTAGCCTTCTAACTGGTATTCTGCCTTTTCCCTGCCCCTTTACCATCTCTTTTCCACAAAGAGACAGGAGTGATTTCTTAAAAACCTAAGCTGGATAATGTCAATCTCCCCCTCTGCCCCCTTCCCGTTTCACTTGGAGTGAAACCAGGGCCCCTCCTGCTTATGTCTCTCCCCATCCCCACATTCTTTACTCACTCGGCTCCAGCTGTACTGGCTTCTTCGCTAGCCTCCCAACACCTTGTGGGTATATTTGTCCCATGGCCTTTGCACTTGCTCATTCTTCCACATGGAACACTTTTTCTGCAGATCTGTGCAGGCATACTCCCCCTTCCAACAGGTATCTTTCTGCTTAAACGCCCTCTGATTAGAGCCCTTCCTGACCTTCATATAAGATGGACTTTTCCTCCTTCACTCTATCCCCCTAAGCTGACCCCTTTTTTCTTAGTGCTTAGTACTTGTGCTCATGTTCAGTTTTCATATTGTCAGCCTCCCACCACAGAAACTCTAGAGACTATGTTTCACTGAAATCATTGTGCCTAGAACAATGCCTGACAAGGTCAATGTTCAATAAACATCTCTTAAAATGGTTAAATGCATAAATGCTGTGAAAAACCACAGGGTGAAAACAAAATCCATGAGAGGTTCAAGGTTACAATTTAGTCACTATGAAATGTATCCATTGCTGGTGATCAAATATGTGTATGAAGAACTAATGCTTAAAAGTTTTAGGGTGACAGTAGAACACATTTTCAGTCTTTTTTTCTATCTCCATGTAGGATTTGCAGCTTTTTGAGGATGGAGATCTAACTGTGATAGGAGATCGGGGAAGCACGCTGAGTGGAGGGCAGAAAGCTCGGGTCAACCTCGCAAGGTACATTGCATTTTAGTTGCCATTCTGCACATGCCTCTTAGGCTGCGTATAGGTGTGATTTACATGCTGACCCCACTTACTCTGTGTGTGGGCGCTGTGTAAAGCACTAGTCTTGGATTATTCCATTGGCTCTTGGAATGACCATCACGTGAGTTGTTGAACGCTGTCATAATTCAGAGATGAGATCCAGGGAGCGTGAAGCTTTCGTCTGTCTGATATCGCCATGTGTTTTCTAGAGCAGTATATCAGGATGCAGACATCTACCTTTTGGACGACCCTCTCAGTGCTGTGGATGCAGAAGTTGGCAAGCACTTGTTCCAACAGTGAGTTTGCTCATGTTTTATGCCATTTCTGCTTTCCAGGAACCCAGGGCTTGGGCTTAGGAAAGGCTTTGTGCCTCAGAAGATTGAGCTCGTTCTGCTTTGATGTCCCTCTTTCCCCTCCCTCGCTTCCACAGACAATCCATTTTAGAGAAATTTAGGGAGTTGAGAAATTAGTGGCACATTTTCCAAGTCCCCTGCCCCAAGTTGCAGTTGATAACCAAGACACAATTGATGGATCCGGACTCTAGGAATAAGAAAGATGATGTACAGTTTTTAAATCTACACGTGGGTCAGTACCCTGATACTTGGTTGTCAGTTCTTTTCCTTCATCATTTGTGGCATGGTAGAAGCAGTTTCATTACCAATACAGATCTTCCCTGGAAAGACCTTGTTGGTTTATGCTTATTATTCTGTAGGTTGGAAATACTTAGTAAAGTTCAGAATTTAAGAATGATTTGTTCTCTAGCAGAATATGGCTTCAATCATTTGATACTGCTTCCTGGATTCTTCCTAGAATTAATAAGTCAGACCCATAAATGTAGGGTTAACTTGAATTTGAAACTAGGTATCTAGAGTCTGGCTTAACTCCACCCTCTCACTTTGTTTCTGGCATTTGTTTTCTTTGGCTTTTGCTGAGCCACTGAGCTTTTGAACTAGAACAGTCTGAATCTATTTTCTGTGTATACTGTAACCTACTGTGCACTGACTGACGCTTCCTATGTAGTCTGGGCTGTCCTTTTCTAACTGTCGTGACCTTACTTTTGCTAAAATAGCCTCCACGTCTACCCTACGGTTACCTTGCTGTATTTTATACCTTATTAAAGCCAGTGAGCCCTTTCAGTTGCTCCTATTGAAGTACAGCTGTGCGCACTGAGGTAGATGCTCTTACAAATGTTATTGTGCAAAACGTCTTAGTTTATAGAGGAGGACAGTAAGCCTGAGAGGGTAAGGACCTATACTGGACAGAAGAAGGGAGATCAAGAAGTTTAGCTCTTGTTTCGGGCCCTAAAGAATTTGTCTCTACATGGAGTTGGTCAAGACTAACACACGGGAAGAGTTTACTCAGGGCTTAAAGGGCTTTTGATAAAGGATAACACATGCTAAATGGGAGTGGAAGTGGCAGCTCTCGGCATTCAGCTTAGACTGGAAAGCTTCCTGGCAGGAAGTGCCCTGTGGTCCTGCAGTCTGGGAAGGGTGTGTGGAGGCTGAGAATAGGATTCAGTTCCTTTGCTGAAAGGGAACAGTAGAAGCAAAGGTATGGAGGTGGGGAGAAGCAGGTCGTGGGAAAGAACCGTAGGCACATTCTCTAGTAGAAGATGCAGGTTGTACTGCAGAAGGAAAGCTACTTGGAAAGGCTTGCTGTGAGGTCCCGTGTGATTTGCCAGAGCTGTGTCTGTTTAGGCTGCTATAACAATACCAGAGACTGGGTGGCTTATAAGTAACAAATTTATTTCTCTCAGTTCTGGAGGCTGGGAAGTCTAAATCAAGGCAGATTCGAAGTCTGGTGACAACATGCTTCCTGGTTCCTCTCTCTGTTCCGCACGTGGTAGAAGGGAAAAGGCAGCTCTCTGAGGAGGTCTTTCTAAGGGCACAGATCCCGTTCCTGAGGGCTCCACTCTCATGACCTAATCACCTCCCAAAGGTTCCAACTCCAAATGCCATCACGTTGGGGATTAGATTTTAACCGTGTGAATTTTGGGAGGGAACACAAACATTCAGTCTATAGCAGGCAGCCATAATCGAGTACCACAGATTGGATGGCTTAATTAAACGACACACTTATTTTCCCACAGTCTGGAGGCTGGAGGTCCAAGACCAACATGTCCCCAGGTTTGGTTTCTCCTAAGGCCTCTCTCCTTAGTTTGTAGATGGCTGTCTTCCTGCTCTGCGCTCATGGGGTCTTTCTGTTCACCTGCACCCCTGGTGTCTTTCTTCTTATGTCCTACTCTGCTCTCCTTCTAAGGACACCAGTCAGATTGGATTAGGGCCACCCTAATGGCCTCACTTCAACTTAATTACATCTTTAAAGGCCCGATCACCAAATTTTAAGGTAGAGCTCCTTAAGATATCAACATGTAAATTGGGTGGGGGGCACCATTCATTCATAACAGGTCCTAAATAACGCAGTAAGGCGATTCGAACAGTCAACTGGGTGAGAGTGAGACAGTGAGAGGCAGCCCTGAGCCGGGATTTGAGGTCATCCACTAAGCATGGGTCACGGGGTGGGTCCCCTAAAATCAGTCCACCAGAGTGTGTATGTACAATGTGCTTCTGTATGAGGGGGATGGAAAGGTCTGGAGATGGATGGTGGTGATGGTTAAAATGGTAGTCAATTTTGTTTGACATAAATTTTATCACAATAAAAAAAAAAGTGCACAGTGCAAGGAATCTTTGAGAATGCAGAGAGTAGGGCCAGCTGACACTTGGCATGACCTCCCGTTGTATGATCTGACCTCTCTTTCCCACCCCATCCTGATTGTGACGTGATGAATTTTCCCGAGGCAGAGAAGTGCCCGGTAGGCTGTCCTGAGTTCAGTGACGGGTGCTAGCGCCCACACAGAGATTCCCCACTCCCCTGTCCTCTGGCATTGTGAGTAGCTCAGCTCAGCCTCCCTGGTCCCAACGCTTAACCTTGAACCCCCCACACATCTGTCATTCCGTCTTTTGTGAGTCTGCACAAGTAACCTACCGCTCCAAGAACAGTTTCGGCTGGTTATTGCATTTATGTCACTAGTAGGAGGAAAGAGGAGGATTTTTAATTGCCAAGTATCAGTGTGCTTATCACAAAGGCTCTCCCAAGTTCTTCTTCGAACACAGGTGTTTATAAAGTCCTCTCGCACCTTTCGGGTTTAATGACTTTGGATATACACTTGATAGAAGCAAGCTTGTTAAAACTGTTGTTTGCTAATCAGAACCACGTTCTTTAGGGAAACTTAGGGCAGGAAGCACGAATGCAATTTAGGAAATCGCTCAGCAGCAACTGGAGAATGTTCTCAACGAGTTAGAAAATTGGATTGAACAATATACTATGAAAGATGGAGGTTGTGTTGAAGCTTAGTAATGCGAAGTGTTTTGTATTAAAAGTGAATGAAGTACACTTTTACTTGCTATTAACAGTTTACTTCAGTCGTGAATATATATCCAAGGTTATTAAGGTTTGTGAGTTTTACAACTGTATGTTGTAAACGTTAAGTGGATTCTATCACGTAAAGAAGGGTAGGGGCCCTTAGATTAATTAATGTCAGTGGAATCTGTTTCCAGCCATGGATCCCTGCTGTAGTTTAGAAAGCCCCATGTCACCAGACCCCAGACTCCTGTGCAATTAGTTCTTTGGGTTTGTCCTAATCAGACCTTCCACACTGCTGCCATCTCAGTTCGCCCTTCCTGCTCAGGCCTTCACAGAGCCCCCTTCAAGTTCAGGATGCAGCTCAAAGTCCTGAAATGGCAAACAAGGTGCTTTGCATTCGGCCCCGATTCTCCTTTCCAACACTTCCTTGCACAGCCTCAGTACGTATTCCAGCCATGCCGGCTTTTGTGTAGTGCCCTGAATGAGGCAAGCCCTTTCACATATCTGTCTCTCTGTACAGATATTGTTCCTTCTGTCCTAGAGCCAGGGGACAATGTGCCAGGGCAAAGAGGAAAGATGAGGGACATCGCCACCACCTTCCCTCCTTGTCTCTCCAGGGGGAAATGTGCACCTTCTTGTCTTCCCACAGCCCTTGATGGGTTGTACTTCATCATTACACGTCCCCCACCCCCCACTAAATTGTGAATTCATGAAGGTGTTTTGCACAACATGTTTCTGTCTCAGAACCTCTGCACCTGCTATGCCTTCTTCCAGGGATGTTTCCTGGCTCACGTGTCACCTCCACCTGAGATAGCAATCCTCACCTTGCTTTTTCCTCAGCACATGTCACGACCCTGTAGTACATTCTCTGTATTCGTTTAGTGTGTCTCCCTCTGCACGATGCAGAGTATTGCCTGTTTTCTTGACCAGTGGATGTGTCCTTAGAACAGTGCCTGGCACCTCAACAAATGTTTGTTGATTGAATGAATATGAAGGTTGTGGCTGTCTTCTCTGTATCACCTCCACCATGGTATGTGATACCTCTTAACACAGGTCTTATATAGGATAAGTTAAACAACTTGTTGCGGAATCAATCATTTTCTTATGGCCTGCCTTGGAAAGGAAAATTTTACTCTTAAAAATTTGGAAAATAGAGTATTTTCCTGGAGATTTTGATGAAAAGCATAACTTAGGAAAAGTTAAAAGCCATCAACTGGTAATATCATTGAAATTATATTACCTTATCTGTGATGGAATGTTAGGAAGAAAATATTTTCAAACTTTTGAGTTGGCCCATCTTGGACATAACAACCCCTCAGATTGGATTAAAATGTGTCTTCAGGGATTAATGGCAGGTCATTTTGAATTAAGGAGAAACAATTCCATTAAAAGCTTTTTATACTATGCCTGACGAGGGGTTTAATTTACTTAGTCAAGAAACTTCGGTATGAAGTCTAAAGGGAAAACGTAATCCTTTTAGACTTAAAGAGCGATGTGATAGTATGTGCATCTACCTCCTGGGGTCTTGCTTTTGGCCGTGGGCCCAGTCTCAAAGGTGTCCCCTTAGGCTTTTCTATCCTGACTGCAAAACATATGGCTTTTTATGGGTTGCAGGAAGAGTAGAGAATGGAGCTAACATTTACCAAATGGATTAGTGCTTTTATTTCTTAAAACATGCCTATGAGTTGACATTAGCCTTATTTTGAGTTGAAGAAGCTGAGGTTCAAAGAGGTTTAGTAGCTACCTGACGTTATTGGGCTAGTAAGAGGCAGAGCAGGGCATAGATTTGAACTCCAGTCCGAGGGTCTCCACAACTCTTGATCTCACCCACCTCAGCAGGTTGAGTTGTGGCCATGTTCCTGAGATGTGCTCAGTGTGAGACTCAGGCGACCAGAGTGTATACGCGGAGCCCTGCCTGTGGTCTCTGGGGCCCGGTACCAGCTACTCATTGACCTGGAGGGGTTGCAGACCATTGTGGGTTGCAGCTGCGGCTGGTTTTCTAGGGGTCTGCATTTAATATGTAGGAGTACTTTGAGGAGTTACAGTAAAAAAACAAAACAAGCAACAGCAACAAAAACCCTCTAAGGTTGAATAATAAGATGGGTCTTCCCTAAGAGAATTGGCGTTTCCTTTGAGCCACTGGGTGATTTCCACTGATTTTGGCCATTTGGGTTCTGTTCTCCATGTTCTGCAGGTTTTCAGTCCTAATGAAACAAGATGTGCTTCCTGGTTGGGACTGATCGAGGCTGCACTCGTATTTATTTTCTGTCTAATCGTATTTAGGAAGAAACGTCTAAAAATGCACTCTGGCAAAGGTTACTGAGAATCTAAGACTTTTTTCTCTTTTGCTTAATATGTACATCATAAATGATAATCACCTATGAAACTGTCTAAGAAATATGTACACATTTTTATATGACATAGCTCCCTTCTTCTCCCATTCCTACACAGCGATAAAATAATTGATATTTCAGTTCAGTCAGGCTTTGAAATGTCAGCATTGCTCAATTGTTTTTCAATGTGAAATATATAAATAATTGTTAAGCTGAGTTTACACAACAAACTTAGTAGTCGCTACCTCGTGCCTTAGACTACCTTCTAGAATTTCTTAGCAGAGCTAGACTCAAGTTTGCTGCCGGTGAATTTGAGGACCTCGTCAGCTTCATTGATTTACATTTGTATTTAATTTGTATTTATACTGGTATTTAAACTACAGATCTTTGACTACTGTGTTGTCTTTGTCTCCTTATGTTTGCAAGATGTACGTTTTTCAATTTGGAGCCCCCCATTAATGTGTTTTTGCATACTGTACCTCTTACATTTATAGGTGTATTTGTCAAACCTTGCATGAGAAGATCACAATCTTAGTGACTCATCAGTTGCAGTACCTAAAAGCTGCCACTCAGATTCTGATATTGAAAGATGTAAGTAATTTCTAGAAGTGTATGGAGCTTGCTAGCTCTCAGGTGTGTTGAAGGCAAGGCCTCCTGGCAGGTCACTCTCCTTGCGTTAGTTGTAAACTCCCTCTTCCTCCTCAGCTTTCCATTCCTTTCTTCTCAGAGCTGCTATCCATCCTTTGAGGAAGAATACAAAGACATGTAGCAATGTTACTATTGCATCCTAAGGCCCGTACCCTACTGTATATAAAATTGCTCCCTCAGAGTTACTAAATTAAAACTATTCTAGTGAAATTGTTAAGGATAATTATGCTACTTTATTTAGAACCTTTTGTTTTCCTGTTCCATGACTTAAGCCAAAGTGTTATTTGGAAATTAGAGCTACAAAGACATGCTTGTATCCGTTGGATTGTCATGTGGGGTTTCCCTAACGAGTGTCTTGCATTAATTACAGGAGCATGATTGGACAGCCATGCACCCCTGCTCAGGGACACCCACTGTTGCTAGTCTCATTGCACAGGGCTTTTTGCATGCCTGATATGTGAGAGCCTATGCAGCTGTAAGACAAGTCCCTGCCATCATGGGGCTTCCATCCTTATGGGAATAGATGTGACGAAATGGATAGAGGGGTGGGAGCTGAAATGCCTTCCTCCCTGAGGAGGTGATGCCTCACATGACCTGAGTGACATGAAGACGCTGGCCGTGCAGTAACCTGGGGCAGGGGCACTGGCAGGGGTCCAGTGGCAGCGTGCTGAGGAAGGAGCTGACCTGGCACGTTGCAGGGATAGCAGTAAGGCCAGTGTGGCTGAGGCAGGGTGAGCAGGGGGAGCACGGAGGGCGATGGGCTGAGCCTGGTGCCCAGCGGCACCCGAAGTAGGATGGAAACCACTGGATGGTCCAGAGCACAGGAGTGATGTGATCTGGTGCGTGATTTTAAAAGATCCCTCTTGATGGTCATTGGAGGGGCCATAGCAGAAACAATGAGAAGTTTTACTAAAGTTCAGGAGACAGAAGTAAGGGCTTAGGCTAGTGTTGCATCAGTTTCTAGAGCTGCCATAACAAAGTACCACAAACTGGGTGGCTTAAAACTACAGAAATATATTCTCATTATTGTGGAGGCTACAAGTTCAAAATCAAGGTGGTGATAGGGCCATGCTGTCACTGAAGGTTCTAGGGGAGGGTTCTTCCTGGCCTCTTCCAAGCTTCTGGTGTTCTCCAGCAATCCTTCGTGTTCCTTGGCTTGTAGCTGCTACACTTCCATCTCTGCCTCCATTGTCACATGGCATTGTCCCTGTGTCTGTATGAGTCTCTGATCTTTATAAGGACACCAGTCATTGGATTTAGGGCCCACCTTACTCCAATATGACTTCATCTTAACTTGATTACATCTGCAAAGACCCTATTTCCATACAAGGTCACATTCACAGGTACCATGTCCAGGAGTTGACCATATTTCTTGGCGGGGGCTACCATTCACCCCACAACAGCTAGTGTGGTTGCAGGGCTGGAGGTTAGCGAGGATTTCTAAGGCTTAGTGGTTGCTTGCATCTCTCCTGGGCTTGTTTGCCTCTGTGTCTCAGTACCTCCATCATTAACCCTTGTCAGTTGCAATAGGCCCTCGGTCAAATGCCTAACTTCACCAATTGAATTTCTGCCCTATAAAAGATTATAAAAAGGCAGAGTCGCTACCTCTGTAAAAGCACTTCATATGTTGATGCTTCCCTTCTCCTCTGGGGTTAGGGAGCTCAGAGTCCTTAAACTTGGGGACAATTAGGTTCGTGTGCAGAGGGGTGAGACTAGTGTCCCAGGACCCCAGTGCTGGCAGTGTGATGAGTACAGAATCAGCAGGCAGGAGAATAACCTGTTGAGCCAGGCCCTAGATGTTTTGGGGGTCCCCTTATTGCTTTTGAGGATATCACCCCCGATTTTAGTACTATCAAAACAACCATTTGTCCACTGGTGAGCACCCATGGATGAGTTATGATTCATCCTTACTGTTTGTTTGGTCCCCCTCTAACAGCAGAGAGGGCTTGGCTGCCTCCTCTTCCCTTCTTGGGATAATTCTTGCTTGGCTGCTGAATAAAACTGCTATCTCTACACCGTAGTCATTTTCTTGTGCATTTTACAGATACTTAACTGGAAAGCGGTAATTTCATTAAATGAGGTGTATGAATTTTGCCTCCCAAGTGGAACAAGACACAATATATCATGAATAATTTTCTAATTCAATAGTAGTATCAAATGGTTCCCAACAGCTTCATTGGGTTTTACTTAGTGGACCCCCTGTGGGGGTGGGATGAGAGGGGTACAGTGGGCTTGGGCCCCCTTCCTCCTGACCCGCCGTAACCAGGGCTGCCCTTTGATTTGTTTTGCATCCTGGGATTTTGCCTAATACTATGTTTACCACTGAGTAAATAGGCTGAGTCTCGTTTCATAGGGTAAGAAAATAGTGAAAACATCTGCACATTATTTTATATAACTTGGTAAGGAGGGGAAACTATGAAATGAGGTGTCACATACATTAAAAAGAAAAATTATTTGATTGGCTATCACCTCAGTGGTTGCCTGATTTGGGAAAGCCTGGTTGGGTTGGGTGCTCGTGGGTATTCTTAAGTTTCATCTTCTCAGATTTGAGTGCATTGACTCTGGCTTAGGTTTTGGTTTCCTTGCATAGGCTACCAAGGCATTAGAGCCGCCCCTGTCTAATGACCTCCTTGTTTAGTTACTTCAACACACGGAATATTGAATTTTGAGTTGGGAACTTTCTGAGTTTTGCGGGCAGTTTTAGAATAAAGACCATGAAGAAGCAGCTGATGGGTTCTATGTATGCAGGGCTAGTTCCTACACAAGTTGTCCCATTGGTGCACATGATATATGACAATGGTCAGAAAGATGTGATGAGTGACTTTTACCTACACAGAAGTGCATGAGCATACCTCCGTGTCAATTTTAAGTCTCCCCCCACCCCCAGAATATCCTTCCCAATTGACTCCCTTTTAAATTCTGCTTGTTACATGAGACTCATCTCAATTTTCATGTTGTCTAAAAAAACTACTGATATTCCCACCAACGTCTATACTTTTTACTTCCTTACATGACCGTAGTAGTTATGTCAATGATCTCCATTTTTAATATATGATTACACATTTCTTTTGTATTCTCCCAGCACCTAACATAGGGTTTGGCAGAGAACGGAATGCTCAGTTCTGCGTCCAGTGAAATTGAACTAGATTAGTCAGCCAGCATTTCAGACCTAAGGATAATGTTCCTTGTGAAAATCATAATTGGAGGTCAATTAACTTTTATTGATTAGTGTTAAATTAGATTGGTATTATCAAACGCAAATGTATTTTTCTGAAATTATTTTTATTTTAGGGTAAAATGGTGCAAAAGGGGACATACACTGAGTTTCTGAAATCCGGGGTAGATTTTGGTTCCCTTTTAAAGAAGGAAAATGAGGAGGCTGAACAATCGTCCATGCCAGAAAGTCCCACGCTGAGGAATCGGACTTTCTCGGAATCTTCGGTTTGGTCTCAACAGTCTTCTAGACCCTCACTGAAAGATGGTGCTCCAGAGACCCAAGCTGTGAGTTTCTCATCTGGCAACATGCCCTGGTTCTCGCCGCTCCTGGTGATCTCATGGGTCTTCAGTCTGCTCTGCTCATGACATCTTCTTTGGTCCCAAAGCAGATCCTAAGGTTCCCAGGCTTTATTCCATGGAATTTGTAGAATTAAAACCGAACAAAGGGAGCAGGCCTGATTGGGGTTCTCCTTTGGGTATCGGATGGAGAATCTTACGGAGATCAGTAGTGAGGGCGTGTACTGCTACACACTTGTAGGTATAGGTGGTTCACACCGATAGCATCCTAGAACTCTTGAATTTTTCATAGATAAATCCTACTTGCTCTGGTGGCCCCAGGCTTTCCTTTTGCACCCAGAGGCTTCATTGAAAGACCCCTTCAGACTGCGTCCTGCTGTAGCCCACATTGAATCAGCTACTTTTCCTATATGTGGGAATGTCCTGGCACCACAGATGACTGATAGTATTATTTTGCCCCACTGTCAGATGGTTTGTGGTAGGCCAGAAGTAGCATGTGTAAAGGACCTGGTCACAGTAGACACTTGAGAGTTAGTTCCCATCTTCCTTTCTTACCCTGCAAGACTGAGACCCACACCTGATCCATCTTTGACTCCCCAGTGGCCAGCACAGGGACCAGGACATCCTTGGCTCGTGTGAATCTCTAATACATTCTAAGTCCTCCAGACAGAAGTGCAGAAATGCACTAACTCTTCCTTAAATATATACACAGGTATTCCTCAGTAGCCAAATCCAGGAGCCTGGATGATTCTGATAAGTATTCGGATTAGTCTCTCACATTTCAAACTCGTGAATCACTCTCTAAAATTCAGAAACCAAATTGGTTCCGAACATACGCTCTCCTAGCTCTATCCAAACTCTTACCACTCCATTTTACTGCTTAAACTCAGTTTACTGTATGTATTTGATAATATTATGAGCCCCTACTTTATTTTATGTTTCCATCATTGAGTGAAACAAATAATTTAAAGTGATACATTAGCTACATATCCTTGTATATTATTTCGGAACTAGTTTCTGCATTTACACTTGAATCGGGTTTGTTGTGCCTGTGTTGGAAATCATGATGTTCTATGTTCAGCAAAGCCACACAGCAGCAATCGCCTTGTGCAAACGATATTTCCTTATTTCTAAAGATTCCTAGAAGTGCATGGCTGGGTCCGTGGGTAAATGCATATATGGTATGGCTAGATATTCCTACACCCTTGTCCATAGGAGATGTACCATTTTGCGCTCCTGTCAGTGTACGAAATGTGTGTGTTTTCCCATGGCTTTGTCAATGGAGTGCATTACTGAACTTTTGAAATTTTGGGGTTCATTATTTAAAATTTTGTCTCTCAGTGCCTTTTTTCCTTCCCAGAATGAGAATACACCGGTTGCAGTAACCGAGGAGAGCCGTTCTGAAGGAAAAATTGGTCTTAAGGTCTACAAGAATTACTTCACAGCTGGTACTCACTGGTTTATCATCATCTTCCTCATCCTGCTGAACACCGCATCCCAGGTAAGTAAGGACATTGGCTTTATTTTGTGCTGTTAGCTTGAAATCTACAGGAGCATTTACGTTTGTACTGTATTTATACTATGTTACTGTATTTTGCAGTCCCCCTGTATTTGCCATGAAATAGGCTCTCTGTGGGGAACGAAATAAGTGATGTGTACCAGTGTTGAGCGTGCATCACAAAGGGCTTCAAGGAAAAAAAGGAATGTCTTTTAGAGATTTTAAAATGTAATATGCCCTTCCTTGACCTGTTGTTCTCTGGGGTGTTGGGCTTGGCACAGCCTTGACCTGAGTCGGAAGGACCATCTGCCTTTTCTGGAGCCTTTCGATTCTCCATTTTAGTAAGTGAGAGTTTTGTGTCGGTAAGTGACGTTAGCGTTTGATTTTTGTGTTTGTTTTTTTCCCTACTCTAGGTTGTCTACATTCTTCAGGATTGGTGGCTTTCACACTGGTGAGTTATTTCTGGTCTGACCGCAAGATGCTATACAATTGAAATGAAGCCTCCCTTTCTCACAGAGTCTTGGGGGTGGGGTAGGGTTTGTTCAGCCTGCTCTTCTAATCCTCACTTGGTTTCCTTGAAGAAAAATTAAAGTTCTTGCTGGTGATGTGTGACCCTCCCATGGTCTCTACTCCTGTCTCATCCTCAGCAGCATCTTCTCAGACAGTTTTTGAGAACTCACAGTCGTGATTCACATTGAATTTTTATGAAGTAGACATACACAGGCCCCTGTGAGCTGGAAGTCATCTTCCAGTATAAAACGTATCTCCCAAGTGGAGGTTAAGTTTATTTTCTCCTTTTGTATTTATCTAAATTCCATCTACAGCTTAATATTTTTTCTTCCCCGGTCCGTAGGGCAAATGAACAGAGTGCCCTGAACGTCACTGTAAATGGAAAAGGAAATGTAACTGAGAAGCTCGATCTTAACTGGTACTTAGGAATTTATTCAGGTAAAGTGTAATCATTTGGTCTATTATATGAGAGTCTGAGGTGCTTACAATGAGCCTGTGTGAGTAACTAGGCTTCCAGGAGTAATTCAGTAATGTCTTAACAGATTAAGAGTCTGAGTCGCATTTACTCTGTGAATTAATTAGAATAATTATTTTTTAAAATCTACTGGAAGAAAGAGGTTCAATGAAGAATCTTAATTTGCTCTGTACTGGATTTTGGAAGTTAAACCGGGATTGAGCATTCAAAAAATCAGCCACTGGAAATATGTGGCTATTGTCTATTCTAATAGGTTGCTTTTGCTAAATCTTATATTATTATATGGATGGGCAAGGGGATTAGAAACGGATCCCCACCCTCTAGTTCGGATTGTTCCAATTCAGTTTGAATAAACCCTGGCTTTTGTTGAACTTGGATGAAATCCTCTGGCAGCAAGGCCCCCCAAATAAAAGCATTATTCCTTCGCAGGTATGCAAAGCTCCCTTCACCATATTGCTCATCTCTTGGGCTTCACTAATTACTTAAGAGGGAAGCTAAGCAGGGCAAAATCCAGTGTCTGGGAATTAGGCTTCCTTCTCTTTCTTACCTAGAGATCACAATGTTATCGCCTTCCCAACTGTGTGAGTAATTTAACATTTGGCTTGCCAGACTAATAGTAACACAGTACTCTGTTTTCACGAGAGTGCTTAGAATATATGTAGCATTACGTACTTTTTAAAGGAAATCCTCATCTGAAATTTTAAATATCCCCCCAGGAAATGCTCATACAAGCTTTCCTTGAAGATAGAACAAGTTATCTTCGTAAGAGCCTCCTCACTGAAATTTGGTATTTATTGCGTTGATCACTTGCTAAGAAATCTAAATCCATTAGCTGTTTACCCTCTGAATTGGTGGACTATGGGAGACCTAAAGAAACAAGGAAAATGGTTCTGTTATATATTCATGTGGGCTAAAGACAATGCCTGCCTATTGATGGAATTTAGGAATTTGAGCAGCCTTCAGAGTTTTAAAAAGGGTGATATGTCATCTGAAGGGAAAAAAAGTACTTGATGGAATATTTATTATGAGTTATCCCCACTGTGTGTAGCATTGTGAGTTCGAGAGACGTTAGGGGAGATGTTTAAATTTTTATATGAATAGGAGGTATTCATTTATGTCATTAATAAAATAGATAAATGATTATGTTCATTCGAAAATGCTTTGTGTTATATAAAACACTTAACAAGACATTAGTTTCTCATTTAGATTGATTATCTCATGTTAAAATATAATTTATATTTTTTTTGCAATTCAACTAGGAGGTTTTCTACTTGCAACTTAATAGGGTATTTTCATATTCTTTAAAGCTACTTGGGCATTTTTTACAAGGAAATGGTCACTCATTTCTCCTGTTCCCTGTTAATGTCACATGCTGGTACCAGTTTTAGAGCGAGAGACCTGTTGTAAATAGTAAGATTTGGGATATGGCGAAGGGAAGATCAACTACTTTTTATAATTGTCTTCTGAGGTTTTAATAGAACTTGTAATTGAATTAGGAAAGAATGGAAGGAAATTTACTTTACACCTGATTTTTTTTTCCCCAGGTAGTTTCTATTTAATGAGAGAAAAAGAAATCATTTTACGTTCTTCTTTATAAATGTATCTTGTGAATGCATTAAACTCTTAATATAATCCAGATCCTTTATGGAATAAAATACATAGTACCTTTATAAACTGCTTGAAATGCTTTAGCATCGTGGGAGAAAAGGCAGAGATCCTGTGCTCTGAATGATGTTTCTTTCTTTCAGGTTTAACGATAGTTACCGTCATTTTTGGCATAGCAAGATCTCTGTTGGTATTCTACGTCCTTGTTAATTCTTCACAAGCTCTACACAACAGAATGTTTGAGTCCATTTTGAAAGCTCCAGTATTGTTTTTTGATAGAAATCCAATAGGTAAGTCAGACACCAAGTGTCTCAGTAAATATGTCTTATTAACATATTTAGCGTCTGATTGCATTTCAGTATTTGAAAGTGGAGGTGATGCTCGTGATGCTTGGAAGAAAATCACTATGCGTGTTGATTTATTTTCTACAAAAAGCTTCACTGACATTTTTCTTCGACCAGAGAAAATTTGAATAGAGGGGGCATACAAGCTTTTATTCCAATTTATGTGTGTGTGCGTGGAAAAAAATAAACGAAGGTTCACTTGGCAGAATGGTTGAGGAATCCATTTGTTGTGTGGCATACAAAATACCCTAAATTCAGTGCAAACATGTTTAAATGTAGTTGACTAGTTGCTTAAACATTGGCTGTATCAGGTAGTGTTAAGTAAGCTAGGCTATCTTTTAGGAAGGACCCTCTTACAAGGAATCTCTCTACATGAGACAGGCTGTGTGTTTCTTTCTTTTTTTTTTTCATTGTCCATCCATTTCTGGAACCACAGGGCTCTTGGATGTGCTGTATGAGGTTTACCTAAAATGATAATGAAAAATTAATTAAAATCCAAGATGGATAAAATGCAAACATCCTCTTCAATATGTTATTAACTCTATAGTTTTAAAGTAAACTTCTGGTTACATATTAGAGGCTTGCTTGTATCTGCTAGGTGGGTCATCACTAGTAAGGTCATGATATGAGTATACCCAATGATTTCTAAGTGATTAATACTGTAGTTTGCTGTGTATAATGTACACATTTTTGCCCAAATTCGTGAGGGAAAAATAAGGATACGCATTATTCATTAGTAGTACTAACTCCATATCTATATAAATGTTTTTAATTCTTTTATTTATGAGTTAAATAAGTGTATTTATGAGTTAAAAGTTTAATTCTAGAAATCAATAACCATATCTGTATGCAAAATAATACCCTCGACTACGATAATTGGTTTTGTTGAACTTAGGACAAACTTGCAATGATGAATAGTTCTCGGCCTTCTATGGTATATAGATATCGTAAATTTGTTACTGGTACATAAAATTTCTTGTACCTTGTATCTGTTCTTGTGTTTAGTACTTATTTGTTGCATACAATTTCTTGTACCATAATATGTTAAAAAATAAATGTGAAAATTCCTTCGTAATACGAAAAACAAGTACTATCTGAATGTAAGAAAATAAAAGTTTGAATTAAAAAATTAAAACGCAAGAGTTTCCCCTGAAAGTTTGGGCCAAAAACTTTGGTGCACATTATGCACAGGAACACATTATACACAGCAAAATACGGTACCTTCTCTCTGAGGCCTTTGGCTTGTCTTGCTTCTGAAGGTAGCCTCCTGACCCGGGCTCCTGTGAAGAGTTAGTTCATCAACATACATCCCCACTCTGTTCAGTTGCTTAGGTTTGTGGTGAGCCCCAGGGTGGCTTTGTTTTTGCAGGTAATAATTGATAGAACCTGTGGAGGCAGGGAGATGGGTTAGAGGGAGCTCAGGAGTAGCTTTGAACTGGCCATTGACTCACCATGTGACCCAAGCCAAAGCGTGTAGATGCTATTAGGCAGGCAAATCGCAAAGCAGGATGTTGTTGTGGTTAAAAGTATGGACTTGAGCCAGCTGCCTGGCTTCAGTCCTGGTGCTAGTTACTAAGTACTAGCTGGTTATAGTTATATTAATACTTATGTGCTAGTTACTTAATTTCTCTGTGCCTCGGTTTTCTTATCTGTAAATTGGGGATACTGTTCATACCTGCCTTATTAAGATATTGTGGGAATTAAGCAGGTTAACACATTCACAGTGCTTAGAGCAATGCTTACGACATGGCCTGTGCCTAATGAATCTGAGCAACAATGGCGATACCTCAGAACTTACTCACCTGTGAAATGGAAATAACTGCTGCTGCCCTTCCTGTTTCAAAAGACTGTTGTGAGGATGAAATAAGACTCTTCTCAAAAGCACCTTGTGTAGATTTATCTACACATGTTCAGCCCAGGCACTGTGCAAAGCACAAGGAATTGTACACTGCAGAGGCCCCTAAAATTTACAGTCTTATTACAGCTGTAGTTAGAAAGTGATTGGAGGACTTATGTACTATTAAGGCTATAAAGTCGCTCCACTTTGCCAGTTAATTAGAAAACTACAGTAAAAAGTTTGGAGCGTAAAGTGGGACTGAATTTCTGTTATCACAGCCGCTGAATGCTGTGACCACAGTTAACCGGACTCTGCATGTTCAAGTCCTGTAGGCTTCTCCATGTGCTGATTTATTTATTATTCAAGGATTTAGACCATGTCTAAATCTTCGAGGTTGCTAATCTTAGAGCCGCACAGGAGCGCTTATCTTGCCTCCCCTTCCTGTATCTATTGGCAGGACTTTATTCCTTCAAGAAAATAGAAGCCCAGGTAAGGACTCCAAAGGTAGGCCTACTTTGTCCGGAATATTTAGAGGCCATGAGGTGTTTACTCTTTGAGTGGTAGATGAAAAGGTGCTTTTAATTAAAGACATTTTTGTATGGTAGATTTTAAATTTCCATTTGGATAAAACTTTTGCACTTTTTATTGTGGGAAGAACAAGCCAGAGCTAGAGTGATGCTTCACAGTTGATATTACTGACTGTACGTACTTTAATGGTTATATTATATTAAAAAAAAACAAACCCAAAAATCAGAACTTCCCTCTAGAGTAGAGAGGTAGACGCGCTCGAAGTTCCGTTAAATGTCTGCAAGTGCCCCGCATACAGTTGCTGCCCCAGAGTTACAGAGCATGTTCTCTGAGCAGCACGGAGAGATCAGGAAGCACATCTTTCTCTTCCCAATACTTTTTTATTCAGGGAGACCCCATGGCAAGTACTGTGTTTCCCCCAAAATAAAAACCTACCCCCAAAATAAGCCCCAGTTAAGATCATTAGCCAGACGGATGCATTTAGTACGTTACGACGATGTTCCAGAAAAAGATGACATGACTGTATTTGAATGAATGTAGATTGTTCTACATGAGAAAAATAAACCATCCCCTGAAAATATGCCCTAATGTATCTTTGCAGCAAAAATTAATACAAGACCTGGTCTTATTTTCGGGGAAATACGGTATAAGGCCCGGTCTTATTTTCGGGGATAAATGGTACATTTTCTATGAGCTCAGGATCCTGCCGGCCTCCCCAATTTTAGAAAACTGAGGGGACAGATAGGCCTTTTGCCAGAGTATACAGAAGCTCCACAACTTAGGATGGGGTTACGTACCAATAAACCCATGATAAGTTGAAGATACTACATTGAAAATGCATTTAATACAACTAAGCTACCAAACGTCGTAGCTAGCCTCGCCTACTTTAAATGTGCTCAGCATACTTACATCAGCCTATAATAGGGCAAAATCATCTCCTTGCTCTGCCCAGGATCACGAGAGTGTTACGTTGCATATCAATAGCCTGGAAAAAGAGCAAAATATGAAATTGGGTGTATGATTTCTTCTGAATGTGTATCACTTTGTTGCACCATCGTAAAGTTGAAAGATTCTAAGTCCAAAAATCATTAAGTCCAGCCATTGTAAGTTGGAGACCATCTACAGTTTCTAGCAAACTAGACTTGGGTGGTAGCTGGTACAGCTCCCAGAAGCTCCAGGCAGAGTCCCACTGCATCTGCCTGAACCACAGCCCAGCTGGGATTTGTGGAGGTCTTGCCCAAGTTCCCTTCTGTACCCTTCTCCAGTTCCCGTGGGTGCCAGAATATTCTCAGTGACCCTGATATGGCTTATAGAAATGTCTTTTACACTCATTCATGGGTGCTCCCACCCCAGATGTGTTGTCTGTCTTCTCGTGTTTCCTCCCAGATCCTCATGCATTTTATTAATCAGTGGGGACACTTTGCAGCTACGCAGTTAACCAGGCCTGTAGTAGAGGGTCCTGAAACACTGGTTGCCCCACCGAAGTCCCAATTTCACTTACTTGGATTTAAGGAGGAGGGCAAGGTAAACCTGGAGAGCGCATATTTCTTCTCAGTAACAAAGTCTCTCTGGCGCAGTTTAACCATTCCCGAGAGCTGATTTTTAAGAAATTTCCCTTTCCCAGCTCCATGACTAAGTTGCTCTCCATTTTGAACCAATGTATGGTAGCATGAAATTTACATCATTTATTTGTCCAGCTAATTTTCTTCTTTTTACCTTCCTTCCTCTCACCCATCTTTATTTTTCATCCTGTCTTCCTAAGATGTATTTCGGAAATGGTATTGTGTGTGTCTGTTAAAGAGCTGTACATTTTTAGCTGCCCCGACATTTCCGACTCATTTTGATTGAAACTGGAGTTGAATAGTGTCTTACAGATGTGACCTGTGTCCACGTGCTGTTTCCTGCATCTGCCTCTTCCTGGTCAACATTTGTCTTCTATCATCGTAGCCCCATTTCAGTTCTATCAGATCTTAATACATGGGTAACACAAATCACGGGTCAGCAGTAAGTCATTCAGAAATTAAGAGATGATTTCTATTTTAAATGTAAATCATATTTTCCTTGCATGGGCAGAATTCATTTTATTTTTTACATCTAGCACAAGAGGGCAGCATGATCTACATTATTTCAAGGATGGAATATAAGAGCATCTTATTGCAAAACTGGGTGGTTTTTATTTTAAAGCTTTCTTGGAAATTCCATTTTTATAGCTTGGGTCTTTGTATTTTGTAGTGTTGATATGGAATTTTAAAAGCGTTGTCATGGTTTATTATGTAAACTCCTTATGTTTACAAAAAATTATGGTGTTGTCCCGGAATATCTAGTATTTCAAGCAAGGTTATTTGGATTTCTTAATTGATACCTTCTTGCCTAGTAACTGGAATAGGCAGCCATGGACATCTTTACTGGATATATTTTAATTCTAAAGGGTAGAATATGGTCGTTTGTGGGACTTGAGTCAAACATGAGTTCAGGGAGAAATATGAGCACACAGTTTCTTCAGTTTTGTTCCACGCCGTCAGAGTCAGCAGAGACATTTTATTCTTATCAAGTCTCTAGAATTTCACCCTTTGTTTTGGAGACAAGATGAGTGGATAGTTGTCTTGTTTTTTTCATGCCTAATTATGGTGACATAACACTTGGCTGAGTGTGTTGACTATAATGGATTCCAGATAAATATTTATTTATTTGATTTCAATTTGTTAATTTGTCTTTAAGAAACTGAACTGCTGGTGTCAGTAGATGTTATGTTTGTTTATTCTCTCAGGGAAGTGCAAAGTTAATATTGGGCTGTGGCCAGTATGTTCATTTCACACGACTGATGGTTCTGCAGTAGAGTGTGTGTGTATGTGTGTGTTATTTATGCATCCGGTATAAAAAAAAAAGTACAAATTTATATTATTCTTTTTCTTTACAGAACAAGTTAAATTAGGGCTTTATATACTATAAAAAGACAAAGAAACATGCAAAGTTTTTTTTGTTGTTGCCATTTTTATTCTTCTGGTGGAAGGTACTTGTACCCAGTGAGGTATGGAATAGGAATGATTGCAGTAATGTTTAAGAGAAACATATTGTTGTATTCTCCCTAATGAAAGATCTAGAATTGCCCTAAGGATTAAGATTTCCAATTTGACCGAGTGGGAAATGAGACTCTCTCTGTAGGTGATTTCCCAAATGTCCTGGATTAGGAGCTGAGGGTTGTAGGGAAGAGGGTGTTAGGGGTTTGAACTATTGTTCTGTTTCTTGAACCAGGAAAGGGACTCCTTAGAATCCACTACAAGTTGCTAAATAAATACTATAACTTGTGGGGAAGTGAAAAATGAACTGGAAGCAACCTGGTGAGCTTTTTGTACTATCAGAGACTCTGTCTTGCTATATACCATTATAAAATCAATTGTCAACATACTGCTGCCTTAACAGAAAAAAAAGTCATCAGTAGAGAAGAAAGATAATTGTAGGGAAACCTATCTGTCTGTTCCGTTAAAATGACCACTGGAGTTAGTGCTAAGTGCATATTTTTAACAAGTATAATATTTCAGCACTGTCAAAATTACCTTGACGGTAATAGGCCTGTTAAATTACAGTTCTATAAGTTAGGAGGTAAGATGGCTCTGCTTAGCACACATTAATCTATGCCTGTTCACACAAGAGATTCTGCTGAGCAGGTAGCATGTTACAACAAGAAATACTGGCCCTAAAACCTCTGATTTATGGTAGGTGTTGTTTTGACACAGCATCATTCAGACAATTTACAAGGCAAGGCTTCGTGTTAAAATATTTCACCAGTGTCATCATTCGTCACCGACATAAATATTCAGTAGTGATGCTGGAAAATTGGTAATATGCCCATTCATGCCAAATCACTCGCTGTGTTTCCTTTCAAGTGAGATCTGTTTGTGGATATGGTTAAAAGAAACTATGATTTTTCTTCCTTGAGAGCAGATGAGCTGTAAGAAATTGAGAATAAGAATAACAACTACCCTGACAGCTTTCATGTACTCATCTTGCCTGGGTTGCTTTTAATTCTAGCTTAAGTACTACAGGCTTCCCCCTCTCCCCGCTGCCCCCCTTCTTCCTTTTCTTGCTTAGCGCACATTGTAAAGAATGTATTTATAAGTACATTAGTTAGTTTAACAGGCTTTTTGTGTTCAAAGGAAGAAGTTAGTCATCATCAGAAAAGCTTTGTTGCAAAACAAAAACACACATTTCCCCTCTCATTTTTCCTTGTTAATAATAACAAATGGAAGTAAGTGACTGTAAAGGGAATAACACAAAAGATTGCATCAATCATAATGATTCTCAATAGCCGCATAAATATTATTTTTTCAGGTTTGACTGAAACAGCTAATAGTTTGAAGTAGGTGTGGTAATTAAATCCTGTTGGGTTGTCACATATTAAAAATAATGTTTTTTCACATAACAATGGTTATATGTACTTAAACTCTTATCAGGGTGATACTAAGTCATATTTTATGGGAGTTGCTCATTTACTGCTAGTAGTATCATAAAAGCCTTTGTTACGAGTTTAAATAGTTACTTAGTTACATATATTTGATTACTATTGTTATTTTGTCAGTAAGCTCCATAAAGGTGATTATTATAGCACTTGTCTACAGTTGGTAAATATTGCACCATTTTGGTGTACACTTTTAATCTGTTAGAATGTTCTGATTATTCTTTATTCATGTTTCTTTTCTCCACAATAATCATACATGGAAATACTGACAACTTAGTAACAGGGAAAGCCCTGTGTGGTTGGTTGTCTAATAAAATTTTAAAAAGGTAACATTTGGGAAGCTTGTGCCTTGTTCAAAGTGGTTATCATGTAATAGCTCAGGAAAATGTAAGGACGATATTTTACGTGTGTTTTTTAATTTTTAATAGTAACTATATTGATACATATATATCTCTCATAACATGTATAAGTTCACTACTTTAATATTTGTGGCTATGATGTTAATACCTCCAAACTCCTAGGTTTTTATTGGTTGGATACCTTAGAACTTAGAGCTAGGCAGTCTTTGGTACTCAGGACTTCCCTGGTGTATGTGGTGTATCTCAGTTTCTGGTATTAGTATGCTCAGTAATTTGGCATTACATGGGATATGTAATTTATGGTAATTTATAAATTAAATTTTATAAATAATTTATGTTTTATAAATAATTTAATTTCCAGTAATTCCAATACTGTCATTTAAAAGTCACCCCCCCATTACTTCAACATTTTAGCTTTTTGTGACAGTCAGAAAATGTATTAGTCTCTTCATGACATAGTTCATTGCTTTTGTATACCCATTTCAAGAGAAACTGGAATAATTTTTTGGGCCAGTTGTAACATGAATAAATATTGAGAAGTATATTACTGAGAGCCTAATATGTATAAAGCACAGTCTTCTGACACAAAGTAGGAGTTGATGCAGATTTGCTGGATTGAAATTCTGTACAATTTTGCTGTAGTGCCAAGTGCTCCCCTAAAATATTGTATTTTGAAAGCACTCTTATGAGACCATGGGGTGAATTCTTATTTTCATTTTAAAACTGGAGTCTAATCTGTTATCATTTCTTCCCTGTTCCTGTTATTTTAAACATTATTACTTATTTTGCCATAAAGAAAATGGAACAAAATCTAGATATCTACAACACTGAGCCTGTGACATTTCATTTTACATAAAGTTTAAAATTTGGTGTTGTTTTTAATCACATCTTTATAGTACTTGTCACAATTACAGTTAAATTATAATTTAGGTAATTATGTGTTGACTGTCTCTTCTCTTAGCCTTGGGCTCTCAGCCCTTAACAGAGCATGTCTGTTATGTTACTACAATAATCTCTGAGCCCAGGATTGGATACATTGGTAGCTGATTAGTAAGTATTTGCAGGCTAGATAGAAGAAGGGATGGTTTCAGGAATGTATTCGCATCTCTCCCTGCCCCGCCCATAAAGAACAATGGAAATAGAATTAGATGGAGCCTTTTGGTCTTACGGTTGGTTTTTATATTGAACTCTTCCCTATGATTTATTTTTAAAAGTAGAATTTGTAAAAGATTATGGTGGACTTTGTTTCTACATGTGACGGCATGAAGAGAAAACCATATATATTGGTTCTTGGAAGCTGCAGTTCATGGAACTAGACTATACAAGGTTCCAAGTTCTGTTATCTACCAATCAAGGAAATGAAACCATCAAACACCTAATACATTTGCTTGGGGTTTAGTTGTGCATTGAAGATGAATGTTGGCAGTTATGTGGGTTAAATATTTGGTACCTTATAGTTTTACCTTATAAACTACATGCCCTTAAGAAGTAAAGAGGAAGAAGTCATCCATTTTAAAACACCAGTATTCTTTTTAAAACTTATTGGATTGTGAGTTGAGATGTAGGTTGAGATCGTAGGTTGAGATGTTGCGATGTCCCAGCTCTGCTAAGAATATAGCTTTGAAAAATAGCTGGGCCCGCCACTTCCTTTCTCTTGGCCTCAGGTTTCTAACAGGTAAAAAGAGGGGGCTTTTTCACTCAGGTATTCATTGGTCATCTACTAGTTGTTAGTTGTGGTCCCAAACATTGGGACAAAAAGTTCTCTCTTATCAACACATTTGCAGACTTAAATAATTGCAGACACCGGATTGTTTAAAAAAAAAAGTGTCAATATTTTGCGATTCCATATGGTAAAGATACAGATTCAATATTTAATACAACTGTAGAATGGAGATCTCGATTCAAGTATACACACAGCACACACACACTTACAGACATAACCCTATGGAATACTTTTTTTTCCATAATCAATTATATAAGTGGTTGGCCTTGATCTCATAAAATTTCCAAACAGTGTTCTCCTGGAACTTGAAGACTAATTGTTTTCAAAATGAAACCACACCAGTGGGAGTGTGAGAAGAATTTACGAAACAAAAGTAAGTGATTCCTTTTTTTAGAGATCATAAGGTCTAAGCTTACAGCAAACTCAATCTTGACCCTTGACTAGACTCGGGTACTTTCCTGACCCATGAGGGACTGTCTGGGAGCTAGAGCTCGTCTCCGAAAAGTGTGCTAGGGAAAGGAGAGGGAATCCAGGACTTCCATCGTTGCTCTTTATAAATATCTACACACACTTCTCTTTGGGCCCTTTAGAAGTGTGTTACAAATGCTTTGATAGTAGGTAGAACATAAGCAATGACATTTTTTTGGTAAGTAATGTTATCATGAAATCAACTCTGATCTGTCGAGTGTGCTTCTCATTCTTGGTAACCAGCATTAATCTCTTAGAAACTCCCCCCTCATTTAGGTAGAAAGTCTTTAATATCGAGAAAAAAGATGACCAGCTTCAAAGTATACTTTGAGTGGAAGTTTATTTAAATATTGTGGTTAAATAAAAAGCTATCATAAAATCAAATTCTCTGTTCTGGAAATATTTTCCTTTCATTTCTTTTTTTGCATTTGCATTTTAATAGATTGTATCACATGGGGAAATGTTTCAACCTCTTGAACACCTGGAAAGTCTATTTTAGACTTGTTATGTGTTTTAGACTCTTTATCCAGACATTATTCCAAATACAGTCATTCCCTCATAGGAAAATCCCGCCTCTAGGTCGGCTGTTGGTAGAGAGTGGTGCTACTACAGAGCACCTTGTTGCTAACACCAGTGGAATCCAGTGTTTCTGCCCTGGTTGATTTTCTGCCTAAATCCCTGATTGGGGATGTTTAAGTCAATGATTAGTTAATGATTTTTTTCTCTGCACTTCAAGTGGAAGTTTCTAGACGTGTTCTTTTGATTGAGTGACTAATCCATCTTTTACTATGTTTGAGGCATGGAATCAAAAAGTAAAGCTATTTTGAGGGTGTGGTTGAGAAAAACAATGCACCCACTTTGTGTTCTACACAAAGATATTTGAAAAGACACCGCAATGTATACGGATTTGTCCTTAAGTATATTTTCTCACAATATAATTCCGTCTGTCTATATCAGCACTGGTGCTTTGAGACGTAGTCAGAATCATGGATTAATATTTTTCATTACCTTTAAATATTTAAAAATAGATTAAGAAGGAAATGTTTGCTTTCTTGTGTGTAGTTATTTTTAGAATTTGTTTGTTTCCCTGTTGGTGTCAGAATGGCCTGGGTTCATAAAATTTCTTTCGGGGGAACTATAAAGTCATGATTCGTCACTTTTTAGAGAACAAAATGGTAGGAACATCTTATATCTCATGCAAAAATAAATCTTCTCTGTAGTTTTCCTTTTACTTAGCATTAAAATGAAAAAAGAAGTCAAAATGGTTTAGTAAGTTCCACCAATGAATGAGTGATATTGTGGACAGAAAGAAGTATTCTCACTAGTGCCAGCTTTTATATGTTAGTTTTGACATAGCCCTGTAAATGAAAGGAAAATAAACACATATTTCAAGATGATGAGTAGTCAGTGTTACTAGAAAATTGTTCTTCCTTCACTTCAAGATTAAATAGTTGTTGACATAAATAGCCAGAGTAATAAAAGGGAGCACCTGTGTAATCCAGAAACTCATTGGTTTATCGTACACTCAGATAGGCTGCTGTTTAGTAATGAATGAATTGTCAAGTCTTAAACCAGGTTAATAGATTTAACTCATGCATTAGGGAATTCTAAAAATTGAGTTCAGAAGCTTTAATTCCCCTTGATGCCAAATTTCCTAACCACTCACATCTCCTTTCGCAAATGAGACACTGTAGGATTTTAATCCTTATTTGACCTGGCCTTTCACGTAGGTCGTCTTTTCTTGGTTCTTCCTATATCAAAGTAGCTAAATTTTCTAGATGAGATTAGGAAGTTGTAGGTGACCAAATGAGTGAGTACTCTATAAGTTTTTGATCAACACTGGATATTTTTTAAAGACATAGCTCATCTTTTCTCTCCCCTTTATCCTCGTATCCATTTTTTATTTGATATCTGCAGAGAACTTTGGTTGTCATCAGTAGCCATTTCAAAACTATTACTGGATAGGGAGTTGAGATGCAGGTCAAGATGTTGTGCAGTTCCAGTTCTGCTAGGAACATGGCTTTGGAATAGCTGTGCCTGTCATTTCCCTGGCGCAGTCGTGATCCTCTTGAGTGAAGCACAATTATCTTAAGCAGCATTGGTGTGGGCTGGGGTGGGGAGTGTGTGTGAGAGTGAGAGAAACTTCTTTTTATTAGATCGTCACACGAAAATAATTAATGGATTATTTTGTAAAGAGATGTGAAATTTAGAGTTAGAAAATGAACCAGCCAATAAAATGACCTTTGACTTTGCCCACCACCAAATCTAATACTTTTCCTTTATTTTCCAATAGTGGTTTTGAACCACCATGTGATTTGGGGGTCCGTGGTGCTCTGTGGTAAAGAGAACACTTTGGAATCAACTCCTCCTGAATGTGAATTCCAGCCCTGCCATGACAGACAGACCTTTGCTGAGTTATTTAACCTCTCTCTGCCTCAACTCTACCTGCACAATGGGGATGATAGTACAGTAACAGTCCTAACCATTTTAATGTGTCTGAGAATTAACGTATGTAAAGCATTTGAAAACAGTGCTTAGCAAAGAGCTGACATTGATTGATTTTAATTAAATGACATGATAAAATTTGGGGTTTTTTGTCCCCTCCTTTTTTTTCTTTACAAAATCCAAATGAATATGCCATTTAAAATAGCAAGGAGTGTGGAAGGGCCTGTATGTTTTCTCAGATGCAAGGAAAAATAGATAAATAACTAAGACTAACAAGCCACAAAACAAAATCAACAGCGTGTTTTTGTTTGCTTGTTTTGTTTTTGTTTTCATCTGGGCTTTGCTTCATTCCAGAGTTCATTTTAATTTAATTTGGTTGTACAACGAGAGCGCAATTTTGCATATAAGTACAAAACATCTGGTTTACTTTTTGTTTGAAAATGATACGGCTGAAGTTTATTACAGGTCTATTGTGTAATTAAGGAAAGACAGTTTGAAATTTTATAAAATAAGTTTTCTTTAATGCAACATTGGAATTATTCCAGGGAAGTGGTTGTACTTCTTAGGAGTAGCAGGAACTTATCATTATTATTTTTTTTAAATGTGATATAACTGGTCAAAATGTAGAACTTCTATGTATTCACCTTTTTCAAAAAGCATGAAAAATGACAAATTTCACAAGCGAAAGTTAAAGTTGACCTAAGGCAGTTTTAGATTGTCGAGCCTTCAAATTTTATTCATGGGATGTTTTTAGAGACATTTCGTGGTTTGTTCACTTCAGTTAATTCCAGGCAATCCTTCTGCATTTCTATCAGATGGACATTCTGATACTACTTACAACTTCCTTTGCGCGAAATATGGTTAAAAGCAGCCTAGGAAGAAAATGAAATTCCTGGTTAGTTCCTAGAAATTATAGATTATATTTTTAAAGCAGTTAAAGGAATAATAAACCCGACAGAATAAATCCAGCTCTCCTGTATATACTGCCCAATTAACATTAATAAACTAACAATTTAAATGCCATAAATTATTGGCTGGGTGTAATAGCACTGAGGTATATGAAGAAATACATAGTTTTGGGTGGAGAGACCTAAATGAAGACAGAGTGCCTACTAGTTGAACACCTGCCAGGTAGTTGTGTTAGTAGTTAGGCAGGGAGAACCTAACTAGTCCTGAGCCAATATTCAACCTCAATAATGTCTGAGAGGCCTTCCTCTGAAATTCAGTGATTCTGTCATCCTGCAGAATGCTCTTAGAAATAATTTGATAAAAGCTTAAGAAAAACAAAAACAGGTTGTTTGTGAGGACATCAGAAGATTTTTATGATACTAGTTTCTGTACACCCTCTAGAGATCTATTGCATGACAGAGATTTCATCTGTTGGCAGTTATAATCTCATTCCCTGACAAACTGAATATCAGCTTGAATTGTAATTTGCAATATTTTCCCATGTCTTGTCATATTATAACAACATCATAAGTTTATTTGACAATTTAAACTTATCAAAATACTGTCCTTTCCATTGTCTCATTTCATCTTCAATGGCAACAAAACAACAAGAAATCTGCTACAATCTCTTATTCCTGTAGAGCAGGGGTATCCAAACTGCAGCCTGCGGGCCAACTGCGGCTCGCAATCCGTTGTTAATTGGCCCGCAGCAAATTCCAAAAATATATTTAGTTTACTTAAATAAACCAGGTGAGGCAATACGTACTTCACCTTGAGTGAGTGGCCCGGCTGTTTGTGTATTTTACTGCATATGGCCCTTGGTGAAAACTGTTGAGAAAAGTTTGGACACCCCTGCTCTAGAGCTTGAGTGCAGCAGATCCATGCTCTTTGTCGCCTCCTTGCCCAATCCTCTTGTTATTCTCATCATTTTTTATGTGGGAACCATAGTGATATGATACCTGTAGTTGAAAATGAAAGAACCAGATCGCCCCTTATCATTAATCAGCATACAGATGATAACTAAACATTTATTACACATCTCCATTTGCTAGTGTGCTGGGAATTTCGCATAAGGTACCCAGATAATGTATTCTGAGTTCTCCATAGGCATATTCTAAAGATATGCTACCCATTCCTGCGTATTATAATATTTTATACAATAATGGTGACTTTTCAGGTAAAGGTTAAATTATGGTTAGCATAATATTTCCTATATTAATGTGGACATCATATTAATCAGAAATATTTTCAAAAATTGAGAAAAATTTGTATGACCTGGACAATTCATCATACAAAACAGGTGTTACAATGTGAGTAATGGATGGATAAGTGTGTTGATACATAAACTCTAATTTGAGTTACAAATATGAGAGTAACAAATATTTCAAATTCTTTGATCTTCACCTTCCTCCTCCTCTTTACCCAGTTTTTACATGAGCTTTCTTGCTTTTATCAATTTCTAGAAAGTTTTAGCATTTGAAAATGAATTAGTCCCAGAACAGGGTAGAATTTTTTTCTGGTTTTTGAAAATTACATGATTACTTTAGCCTCTTCTCATGGCCCTAAATTTTTAATAAAATTTTCACCAGTGCATTTTATGACTTCTTAAATAAGGTTTTAAAAATTTTATAATATGTTAGGACAATCTTAGCTCTGAAACTCGCAGTATTTGGTATTATAAGAGATAATGTGGGGTCATGGTATCACAGCGAGCTGCTTCTTTAGCATTCAGGTCCTTCCTGGGACTGAAAACAACACAGTCCTTCTCAACTTTCTTTATAACCTAGAGAGAGGGACAGAGGGAGAAGGAGAGAAAGCGATCTCTCAAATCCTATCTAATTAGAAATACTGTTAACCATTTTAAGATGTCTTTAATCATTTGCATAAAGACAAAACTGCCTTTGTGTGGGTTCTTTTGGAAATGCTGTTCAATGTCTAATTGGTCTATAGACTTTGGGAGAATAACATGGTTATAAGTCTTAGTGATTGGAGTAGTCAGGATGGAACGCTGAGAAGGTTCCTGTTGGGAACACAGCAGAATGACATCCAATATTGTAAGAATCCCATCCAGCTGTTTATAGATCTAAAGAAATGGGGGCAATAGAAGATTGGGTAAATTCTCTTGTTGGTCTAGTTCAGATGAGTCATGTTACTAATGTCTGGTGGTTCAGTTCCCAACTTGTCATGGGACTAAAGTTTATGAAAATGGCAGCCCGGAGCCACAGGTATATCAATCCAGATGGCATTCCACTTGAAAATACTATTTCTCCTCAATCATTCATTCATTCATTCATTCATTCATTCATGCTTTGGTACCTGGTTCACTTTTCAGCTACTTACCCTCCTCCCCCTCACAAATTAGGGTAATGGAAAAATCAGAGATTCTTCCATCATCTGTTTTACTGCCTGTCTTAATTTTTTTTTTTTTTTTGCAGTAACATTAGAATTTTGCTTTCTTCCTTGTTTTACTGTCCTCTGTAGAAATCAAACAATATTTGGAAATTTGCAGGAAAAATGGTGTCTAGGAAATCTAATGTGTTTACGAGGCTCGGTATTTTATAGTGAGATACTTAATTTTGCTTATTTGCTTTTTCACAAACAGTGTAAGGATAGGATCTAATCCTAATTGTAGCCACCTTTTTGTTCCGTGTTGTAAACTTAGGTGTATAACGTAGATGTATACACCTACATCCAGGAGGAAAGAGATATCCTTTGCTCCTGGAAAAACCTCTTTCCAGTGTTTTTTTTATGTTTTGATGGTGTGTTTAAAGAGTCAGAAATGCAGAAATAGGCTTCCTGAATAAAACCTGCCATTTGCTGTTGGGGGTATGGTTAGCTCCCTGGATGACGGACCAGCTTCTCCTTTGTTGGGTTAAAATAACACAACCTGGGGTCTCCCCGCTATTACCCTCCCCCACCCAATCTCACTTCTAAGCTTCTTATCAAATTGGCTAAAACATATTAAGGATTGTTTATCAAAAATGTTGTTATTCGCCCTCCCTCCCCAACTGTGTTATATGCAATTTAGTCAGAGAGATTGTATGTGGAGCTTTGAAGACACAGGCTGTGCAAAAAAAAAAAAAAAAGACTGGGTGATAAAGAATTCATCTGGACAAAAAATTAGAGAAACAATGTGAGACCTAGGTAAAAAGGGAATTAACCAGAAGAGTTTGAGGCTAGGGAATAATGTGTTTTGATCTGAGAAAAGAAAAGTGCTGGACTTGCTTCTCCATTCATGTTTTGATGACATTTTAGGCACTTGGTAGCTCTACCCATTCAGCCTTGAGCTGGCTTGCTGTCTTCAACTTGTAATGTCTTGGTGAGTTAAACCTATCTTACTCTTTTCTGAGGAAAATACTAGCAATTTCAGGTTTGTGCTGAGTGGATGTATGCAGCTCTAAGGAAACCTTCCCAGAAGGAGCAGTAGGACTTTTCACCAGGCCTGTGGAGTCCCGGACTGTCCCAGAAATTGGCATGCTGCAGTAGTTTTGCTTCATTACAAGCCTCCACTGGTATTTAATGGCACCAAGTTTCGCATGCTGGTAAGGAACACAGTTAAGGTCATGGTCTGAAAGGACTTTGATGTCCTGCAGAAGCCCGATTTCCCCCTAATATGCATGAAAACCTTGTGCGGTATAGCTGTTAGCAGATGAATATTTGTTCCTGTAGGTTACAATAGCAGACATATCCTGAGCATGATGGTAATGCGGGCAGAATATGCATTTGGAAGAAAAAGGGGGAAGAGCTAGTGTGCAAAAATTAGCCATGGAAATCCATGAATACCAGGCCAAGAGTATCCCTGCAAATGTGTCAGCTGCAGTTTACCAGGAATGACTGACAGACACTTCTGCAGATTCTGCCAGAAATTTCTGATTGTCTTAAAAGTTCAGCTAAATAATTTCCTTCCAGATTTCACACCCTCTTCAAGCTCTTTTTCCCTTTTAAGAAATGTCTACTTCGTTCCTAGATTTTTGTGTTGACAAGACTCATGAAAGGGAGTTATCCTGTGGATGTCTTTTTAACCATCCGTAAAGAAATGCATATTGATTCTCAGGGCCGCTACCCTGGTATAGTCTTCGGAAGCCTGGATTACTGAGAAGGTTTGCTGTTCATTTTGTGTACTTGTGCAAGGAGAAAAGTTTTAGTTCCGCATCAGGTTTTAATACACCTGCAAATTCCCCAGGCAATCTATAGCTTGTTATTAGACTGTCTTTGTTGTTTCTCCTTTAGAGGTTGTGGAAGATCCATGGACTGCTCTCCCCTCTGAGGGAGACAGGAGAATAGAGACAACCCCTCCCCACAGTTGAGGACATACGGAACCTAGTGGGACTGCGCTGGGCTAGTGATGATGTGTCGGATTTGCGGTGGTTGAGGTGGTTGGCGTTATGGTGCGGAGAGACTTGGGAAGAAGAAGCTGAGGCAAGGCTAAGGAAGTGGAACTGTTTTGAGTGCAGTTGGGAGAGAGAGGGTGTGGGGGTAGTGGAGGCAATGCACAGAATCCAATTCTAGCAGTGGAGAATAGAAAGGTCAGGATGAGCACTAGAGGCCAGGAAGTCCGCAGAGAGTCAATGAAGTTTTCCATCTGCGATGTTGCCAGCTTCGTGCCAAGGGCTGCAGTGGCCATTATAGAAGTTTATATTGGTAGAGATGTGATTAACCACTCAGATATTCAGCACCAAAATCTTTCCCGTATAGAACAGCTACCGAGCAGGGAGTTGTCTAGGTACGAACTGAATGGGCAAGTGCAACTGAATATGACACGGATGGTTAAATAACTTGAAGCTGCAAAGAAGGAACTCAGAATGAAGAGAAAAATGAATTTTTTCTATTTCTTGAATTTAAACAATTTCCGTAAAGCCTGCCTTCTTGAGGTGGATGCAGACTAGGAACAATACAGGCATATAAATGTCTGTATTGTTTCTAAGCTCTCACAGCCCCACTCGGTGTGGGCTATGGGGGTGTCCAGGCAGGGAAGGCTCCTGGAGCTCGGGGTATTTTTGCTCACCCCCCACACAGTTTGCCCTCATGCTTTTGTCTCAGGGCCAAGTTTCTGGGTTGCAGCTGCTACAGGAACACGCTAGAACATTCCTTGTTTTGAATTTGACCGGTGGTTATCCCGCCCCCACCCTCTCGCCCCCTGCCACCTTTTATCGACACCAATCTTTGGAAGCCTCTTTCATCACTCTTTCAGGTGGGCAGTGCCAGCCTGTCTCAACATTGGCCTCAGTTCTCAGAATGAAGTTCCCATACTGTCTCTTTTCTAAACAGGGCAAATACTGAAAATGCCAGTTTCTAAACACATTCACTTAACCTTCTATCCATCTGTTGAGATACACTTACCGAGCCTTTTCCATGAGTCAGGCATGGTGTCACCCAAACCTGTGTGTCTTCTACTAGACACCACATTTGTATCCATAGGAAGTGTGGTTGTGATTGGCCTTGTGGCAGAAGAGGCCTAGGGGACCGGACCGCAAGAGTGTGCAGGGTGACCGAAGCAGGTTTGAGGAGGGGCTGCTGTTGGAGTTTCTCTGATGAAAATGACCAGAGAATGCATTGGAGTGATCCAGGAAGTGGAAAGGTGTGGTTGGGGTGACGCTGGGCCTCCCAACCAGGGAAAGAAGGCCTTGGCTATGCAAAGGCCTTGACTATGCAAAATGTAATCTTGACTCTGCTTTCCTTCACCCGAGGCCCACCTCTGCGGTTTACCTGTGCAGGAGTATGTGGAGTGAGTGCGGGCCAGAGTGATGGGAGGGGCTTAGCAGGACTATTCGGGGTGGGATTGTGCAGGCTGTGGGCAGGATTGGTAACTCTGTCACTAGAGCGAACAGGAGGGAATCTTTCTGTCTGGTAAGATGCCTGATCTCAACTTTCTGCACTTGGCGAAACTTCGTCTCATCGGAGAACCTCATAATGGGGTACAATGGGATATTCGGGGGATTTTCTTTTTAAGCTTAAAGGTATTTTAACACATCACAAAGTTTGGTAACTCTCTGGCGCCTGGTTCACACTTATCCACTTGGTTTGTGGCCATTTGATTCTTCAGTTTTAATTTAATTGCATCGGGCATAACCATTGCAAATTCTGTCTTCTCACTGTTTATTACTGTTCAAAGTGCCTCGCAAAAATGAGAAAAGCCAACATATTTTATTATACCTTTAACCCAGAAAATTCCTGCGTAGTGACTTAAAGTCTGTACTTGTGTATGCTTAACTTGAAACTCCAGGACAGATTAATATATTGCCTGGATTTGTTTTTGTAGTTATAAATAATGGCCAATCTTTCATAAATACTCATCTACCACTAGTTATTTAAAAAGTGAGTTGCAGTAAAGTTTTGACTCTGGAATGGCATTTATGTTGCCTCTGTGGAGAGACAGCTATAGAACATTAGCGGATCCAGTTTCCATGCCACTAAGAGACTTGAGCTTTCTAAAAGTTTTATTATTGTCAGAGGGGGTTTATCATAAGGAAAGAATAGGACATTTTTCTGTAAAAATAAAAATGCTGTTCAGTGGTGTCCCCCCCTCTCCTTCCCTGAAAAAAATAAAACTTTGGTACTTAATCAGGGTTCCAGATGTTTGTATGTATTTATTTATTTGGATATTTATAGTGTTTTCTGTCAAGCAATTTGCCTCCCTGGGTGCATTCCATAAATTTAAAAAACATACATGGCAAAGCCACAGAGATCAAAGACCTGTGTCTTATGAACTCTTTGCAGCACTTTAGGCCATTCCCTAAAATGATTTATATTAAAACAACTGAGTAAAAGCTTGTACTGTCCAGAGTGTGTTTTTGAGGAATGTTCTGGATGGGGACCGAAGAACCTGGTGAAGAACCCGTCTAAATTGGAGTTCTTCCTCTCTGCTGAATGTGCGCATCGCTCTGAAACACTCCTATAGCACAAGGACGTCAGTTAGCTCACTGGGACATCTCGGGTCTCTTATATTTCCACATTTTATTGTTGGTGTTTCTGTTATTTCTTCCTGTAAAACACAGGAATTCTTTATTTCTCCACCCTCCTTGAAGATTATTAATCCTACCACATAGAACTTTAAAGACTGCTCATTAAAAATATGGGTTTCATTTTCTATATTATTTTTAAAATAATGTAATATCTACCATCTAAATGGAAAACAGCAAGACTTTTTGTCGTAACCAGTATATGCCACTGTGACTAATATCTCTGAAAGAGGAAGTGCCCTTAGCGGTGGAGGCCTGACAGAGAATCAGCCAGGGGCCGGCCTCCGCAGAAGCATTCTTCTGTTCTGAGTAAGAAAGTCTTACATACAATTGGCCTTCTTTGAAGTTCCTACCTGATTTGTTCTGAGGATTGTGGATTTGGTGTATCAAATCATTGATAAATGTTAGAAAAGAAATCAGTAGATGTGTTGTTGCTTCACCTCCGTACGGCAGACCTCTTCTTCTGGCTGGGAGTCAGGTGAAAGGAGTAGGGGGAAGGCAGGGCAGGTAGGTGTGGGAAGTGACAGCTTTCACAAGAAACCCTCTCTCCTACCTTTTTGACTACCCTGAATGATGCACACAGTTTCTCCAGAGAGCGAACCATGCAAAGTGCTTTCCTTCACCCCAGGCCCACCTCTGGGGTTTACCTACGCAGAACTATGTGGTGCTTTCCGCACCACTGCGGGAACCTTTTTGCAATAGCAGCACACCATGTTAGTGATCTACGGTATTAATCTGGTACAGTGTTTGCAGGTCGTGGGCATTTGGCAGGCTTGCTCTGGGACACTCCCCATGACTCATTACATTTTAAGGTGTTTGATTCTCCACCCCCTCTATTCTCCCCAGCATGTTGACCACCCTGAGATGAGAGGTTTGAAAGGACTTACACTCAAGCTAGGTGAATGTAGCTGAAAGGGCTATGGAATTCGCTGTCTTCTCTAAGTGAGCGTGTGGAGAGGAACCTTTTGTCTTCAGTTTAGAGCTGGATCTCCTCTGAGGAGTCCAGCTTTCTAATCAGTGATTTGAAGAATATAACTTGGCTTACGCTTCCTGCGCTGCCCATTCATGCTAGGAATATGCTCAGAAACGTTACTGTCTGCCCAAACTAGAGTTACCCAGCTTTTTTGTTTGTTTGTTTGATTTTGATTTGAGATCTCCTTTCCCAAGAATAAAAGTCTTACTATCTCTTAAATATAAAATAATCAAATCATTTTTCTACTTGATGAATTTTGCATTTAATCATGTCTGAAAAAAATCATGATTTACCAACTTTTAAAGAATCCATTGTGTTTCGATTTTGTTAAACGTATTTTAAAACACAAGATGAAATTTAATTAGAGATAGAAGCTGTTTTCAGCCCTGAAAACTAGTTGGGTATTTTTTTAAATAATAATTTTTATATTTTATATCTATGAGATGAGTAATAGCTTCAGATGAAATTCACCATTTTATCTCTGTAAGTACACCCAGTAGGTATGGATTGTTTTTATGCCTTATAAATGGAAAGCTAAATTGAATGTAATTGTCAAAATATGTTCTCTTTCTAACACTGGCATTTAGAATGGTAGCAACGTCTTGATTTTCTATGTGAGAATTATGGATATTATTAGGCTTTTACCTGATCCTGAAAGATAAGGTTCAGGGAAAGTAACTTGGGTTGAGTTTGTGAAACTATAATTTCTATGCTCGTCATTTAACTTTTTTGTTTTATTCTAACACCACTGTTTCCTTTTACTTCGGATTTTTAGCTAAGGGTCTAAAGTAAATGTCATATGAGCAAAACAGAAGCAGTTGAAAATAGCATCATGTTCAGAATCACGTTAGTGTCTAGTGGTGAAGGAAGTCAGTGAAAGAATGAGTTTCTTGATCTGATCTCTCCTAACTTCCACTAAGGTTTATTCAAAGATTTCTAAATAGGTTTTGCATAAAGGAGAAAATAGCTAATTTTTTTCATTGTGGTAAAAAACACATTAGCTAATGATTTTGCTTTAAAAAAAATAGCCATAACCAGATCAGTTACATATAAAAAAGTTTAGACATAACCAGATCACTTAGATATATTCTGAAAAAGAGGCCCCAAGGTCCTGGAAGTAATCCCTGCAGGACATTCCCTTTGGCATTTCGTGCTGCTTCCCTAGCCCTTCGTCCTCCATCCATCTGCCCCCCTCCTACACCACACATACACCCCCACATTTGCTTGAAGAGTCCTTTCCTCTCCTCCTGCCCACCAAGCTTCAAGCCTCTTTTTTATCATTTAAATAGTTCTTAGGATCACACTTCCTTTAATATACGTTTCTGTATCTTTTCTAGAATATTCTGTGGTATTTTTCTTCTTTAAACTGAAGTCTAGCTCATCTCCACCTCCCTAGATCCAATGATATATTTATCTTTGCTTTTCATTCCAAGATACACATCCCATAGAAGTGCAGAGAAGGTACATACAGGTAGGTGGTCCTCGACTAAACTGCGGTTCAACTCACAATTTTTCAACTTTACAGTGGTGTGAAAGTGAGCCACATTCAGTTGAAAACATACTTCAAATTTTGATCTTTCCCTGGGCTAGTGATATGCGGTACGATACTCTGGACAGTGGCAGTGAGCCGCCGCTCCCAGTCAGCCATGCGATCAAGAGGGGTAAACCACTAATACTCTACAGTGCGCTGTGTTGCTATCAGTTTTTGGAATTGTGTATTGTGTTTTGCCATCCTATCATGTCTCCAAAATACTCATCTGTTTCTCCAGCTTCTGGTGAGAAGAAGAAGGCAATAACTCTTGAACTAAAACTCAAGATAGTTGCCCAACTGTAGGTTAAGGTAAGTGTCCTGAGCGTGTTTAAGGTAGGTTAGGCTAACTACCGTAGTCGGTAGGTTAGGTGTGTGAAATGCATTTTCCACTTATGACATTTTCAACTTGCGTAACCCAAACAGCTGCACTTCGTTGTCTTCCAGTCATATCTACTTTTGTTTTATTTTGGTGTTTCCCCTTAGCTTCCTGTTTCTTAGGTTATATGTACTCACAGAGGGCAAAGGCTGTTACGAGCACATCTAAAAGGCTCTTAATTGGGTGTTGAAGATCCACCAAGGCACTATTTATTGGGTTCTGATGGGGCTGTCTTTGACTTGAAATTGTAGAGAATGGGAGTCCTTTAATGAATCTGAGTTGTGTTGATTTAGCCACGTCATCCATTAGGGCTGAATTCCATTTTTATTGATCTTTTGCATCTTAACTTGAAAATTTTTGCAAGGTGTTGGGGAGTGGACAAGAGGGGGGGTCAAGAATATTGATTGTGTAAAATATTTTTGAGAAAGGTAAATTACTATAGCATTTTCTAAAGGTCAACCCAATGCTTTGCAGACTGAAATGTTAACGCATTCTGCTCTCTCTCCTTTTCTTCACTGTGTGACGGGCGGCATTTGTGTCTCTTTGGCACCACTGTCTGCCATCAACAGACAGACTCTGCCTTTGCTTATTTCCACCCCAGCGGATGTTGCTCATCTTCATTCTGTTCTGCTTATCATCCCACAGAGAGGAAGTTCTCCTCTGCTGAGGTGCTGGGTAGGACTCTGCAACCTCTTGGTCCCCACAAGTGTACAGGTCTCATCTTCCACACCAGGATTCTGACAGAGGTGGCTGCCATAACCAGCACCTCCTCTTTGCCCTTGACACATGGGTGCTAAGTGTACACATGGAGCTAACCATTTTAATAAGGTCACCAGGAATTAGATGTGTATGACAAGTGGAATGGGTTCTGAGAGAAGAATAGCTATCGAGTTTGAATCCTTTCTTTTCTTTCTTAAATATTGTGGTAAAATACACATACTATAAAATGTACTGCCTTAACCATTTTTAAGGGTATGTTCAAATGGCATAAGTATATTCACACTGTTGTGCAGCCATCACCACCATCCATCTCCAGAATTTTTCATCTCCCTGAACTAAAACTCTGTACCCATTAGACAGTAACTCCTCATGCCTACGCAGAGCCCCGCCTTTGACAACCTCCATTCTACCTTCTGTCTCTATGACTCTGACTATTCTAGGTACCTTATGTAAGTAGAATCTTACAATATTTGTCCTTTTGTGACTGACTTATTTCACATAGCATAATGTCCTCAAGATTCGTCTATGTTCTAGTATTTGTCAGAATTACCTTTCTTGAGGATGACTAATACTCCATTTTGTGTGTGTGTGTGTGTGTGTGTGTGTGCGCGCGCGCATGTGTGTACATGCGTGCACGTACGTGCATGTGTCTTATCTCCCCACTCATCTATCAGTGGACATGTGGGATTGCTTCTACTTTTTGGTGATTATGAATAATGTTGCTATGAATGTGGGTGTACAAGTATCTCTTCAAGACCCTGCTTTCAATTCCTTTGGATATTTACCCAGAAGTGGAATTCCTGGGTCATATGGTAATTCTATGTTTAATTTTCTGAGGAACTGCCACACTAGCTTCCACAGTGGCTACACCATTTTACCTTCTCACCAGCAGTGCACAAGTTTTCCAGTTTCTCCACATCCTTGCCAACACTCGTTTCTGTTTCTTTTTGTTTGTTTGTTTATTTTGTTTTGTTTTGATAGTAGCCATCCCAGTGGGTGCGAGGTGGTTGAATCCATTGTTCTTGAGTAAATCATAGGCGGTGGCTTCAGGCACCAGTCCTTAGTGGCAGCAAGTACTAGATCCCTTGGAACAGTTGGGCAACACTGCCCTGAAAACAGGCTGGCCGTATGGGTCCTGTGCTCAGAGTGTAGGGTGTTTTTGTCGCTAGCCTCTTCTTGTCGCATTTCCTTGGCATGCTTCCTCTTTTTTAATCCTACACTTGAAAATTAGATCAAACACAAACTGTGTTTAAATTTATTTACAGTTTCTTAACTCCTTTCCTGTTTTCCTTTTGACAGGCTTGGCATATGAAGTCTTTTTCAAGTAGTAAATTAATTTAGGTGGCAAGCACCCCACCTGAATTTTGTTACATGCTGGCAGGTTAGATAAATGGATATTATAATCTCAGCACATTGCTCCTCAATGCTACTGTGCCGATTTGCAAGAGTCTACAAAAGTGATAATAGTCTGTCAGTTTGGGGCCTAGACGAAGAAGAAATAAAAAAAAAAGAAACCAGGGCATATTTTGTATTTATAGGATGCCTGTGGAGAAGCTGGAAATGCTGTGTGGCAGTGTACATGGCTAAATACACATGAAGAAAGATAAGAAACCCAAAGACGTTTCTTTGTAGGCACATGGGAGAAGTGAGGGTCCAGATCAGTAACTGTCAGCTGTGTTGGAGACACATTCTCTGTTGCGACCAGAGATTTTTTATTTCCCTTAAATTTACCATTTCCTTGAAGAATGCAGTCTATTTTTAATGACTTTATTGATTTGACGATTGGGTTACAATGTACTTTATTTACTGCTGAAATGTTTCATTCCTGTCAGCACTTAATGCGAATAAATCTACTTTTTGGCATCACTTTGATAGACTGTAAAACTGCTTATATTTGCAGGAAAATTTGTTTTGCTATGGTATGTTTGTGTACAGATGCAGTGTGACTTCCCCCACCCCAATCTCAAAATCATCATCTGTCATAGTTTAGCTGAGAAATAGACATATGTAGGGCTGTTATCAATGTGTATGTACTGTTAAAGCAGCATAAAACAAAATGTGGGTTTTATGTCTGAGGGGTCACAAAAATAGATTTAATATTTGTAATTCAAGTCAGCTATTTAATGCTTTATTTTTTGCTGTGGTATTAAGACTTTGCAGTTTTTGATTCATAGTTTATGTGTTTTTGAAGTAACAAATATACAATTTATCCTACATTTACTGTTATTATGGTTTGCATATGAATTTAATATTTTATATCCAAAGAAACCCAATAAAGTGGATCTTTATTTCCTATGGCCCAATTTATGAGCATAGTTGATATACACTTTGTTAATAAGTTTTTCATGAATTTTTTCTCTTGAAAACAATGTCACATATACTTAGCTTTGATCAATTATAAATTTAATTTGGGGGAAGATAATCTATATGTATCTCATCTTTAAAAAAAATATTTCCGTGGAAAATAACTTCCCCTTCTAAAAATATTACCCAGTACACATTTTGTTCTTAAGAGAAATACAATTAATTTTATTCACTTATTTTTAATTTTTATTTTAAAATGTATAATAAAACTAGTGCTGGTCTAGCATTTAACAAAGCCAGGCTAGGAACCCCTCTCTAAAGAGAGGCAAATAAAATTGTCAGCAGCATCTGCAATATAACACCATAAAGCCCATTTGCAGCCAACTCTACGATCTTTAATTCAGATTTGAATCAACAGTGAAGTGCAAAAATCATGCATTTTAAAAATAGCAACATTAGTGAAACGGTGGAAGTCCGTATAGTGCTAGTGTAGGCAAAAAAAAAACACCCCAAAAAAACAGCAAATACAGAGCTGTGTCGTTTTTCTTGATACTTTTTTCCATAGAAAGAAATGAACTTGCAGGAGGGTAATAGAGTTCTTCTGAGAAACATGATGAAAAGTCTTTGGGAATTATCAGCCACACTTAAAATGGACTTCTGGGTTTTCATGGGGAGTTGTGTTATAAAGGCACAGTTAATTTAAAGGAACCAAGTTGATAAGGTAGGTGCAGGAAACCAAAAATGTTGAGCAGGTTTTTGCTGGACTGACAGTTGTGCGGATCAGGGATTTTAGCGTGGCAATCACCTGTTGCTAGAGAAATGGCCGTAGCTTGCCTTTCCTTGGGGTGGAAGGGAGGTTCTGAGTCTGTCATTCTTGTCCCTGCTCTGAGTGAATAAACACTTTAAGTAAGTGGGGCCAACTGTCCAGCTCTTTACTTTCTCAGTTGGGAAGAAATGAGTTGCCTAGCTACAGTATTGAGAACCAAGAAGGGTTGGCACATGCCCGTGTGCCTAGGAGCAGCTGAACACTTTCTCAGTCATGCAGCTGAGCAGTCTGCTAAGTGAGGAAGGAAAGAATATCACGCACAGAGATTTGATGTCTTTTTATGGGTGAACAAAAGAGTTTCGATTCTTTCTCTTCGAGATCAGCTTGGCCATTGTGTGGCAGAGGAGGTTTAATGAATCATTGTTTAACTAAGATCCTGCCAAGTATTTGACCATTAAATAGCCTCCAATCTGTATAGAGTTCTGTTCTGACAGACTCTTATTTGATGGTGATTAATTGGCATTGAATTGTTATTTAATTACCCCTGCAGAAATCTAAGAACAGTTTGTGTTCTGATTAAGTGATTTGATAGAAAAAACAGGCCTGGCACTGTGGAAGTCAGTTCAGTTCTCGCTACACCTTGCTACGGACAGGTCAACTTCAGTGGTTGCTCAAAGCTCATGGAACATCCTAAAGTATCAAAAACCCAGAAAGAATGTGAATTTTTAACTTTTTTAATATACACAATTGTTTTGGGGCTCAAACATACAGCTGACGTTTATAAAGCTTTTCTACTATGTTGAAATTCTTTTTAAGTTATTTATTGCCCTATTAAACATTTTTAGCCAGGGTATTGGCTTCCTCAGTTTACAGTTAAAACATGTTACCCATTTGCATGCATATCAGATGTCCAGGGGGAGAGGCCCACCAGCTGGATGCATTGACAAGGAAGAGTGAAGGGAGACAGAACCCAGTGGGTGCAGGTTCTGTTTGGGTGTCTGTCCTTAGATAATAGCCAGCAGTGTGAGAGGGGATGAGATGACCACTGGGGGTGTAGAGTTCTAAGAGATGAGAACCTGGAAATACAAGGTATTTAGGGAATGCGCAAGGTAGCAGGAATGCAAAAAGGAAACATGATTAGATCCTGGAAACCAGCATACCTGAATATTTCAAGAAGAGTGTTACTAGAAGTGTGAGATGCTACAGAAAAATTCACCAAGAATGAGGATGGGGGAAAGCTGGCTTTTGGTTTTAGAAACTAGGTGACTGGTGTATAGTATCCAGTGGTATGAAGAGGACAGAAACTGGACTGGGGAGGATGGTCAGGTATTTGAATAGGCCGTGATTCCATGTGAGAAAAAGACAATGGTTTGGCTAAGAGGTTATGTGTATGTTTTTTATAATTCACAAGACACGTCGAATTATAACACTTAGAGAAATATTTCCCATTCTTACAATTTTTTTCTGAATTTTTAAAAGCAGAAACAGTAGTAGGTGGAAATGATTCTCCCCCCCTTTTGTAGTGGTGTTTTATTTTTATTTTTCAACAAAGGTCCATGGATTTACACGTAACACAGCCTAGCTAGTTTTGTGTAACACCTGTTGGCGGTTCCCAGATATTAAAATGATATGCTGGAGATAGAACTGACGATCAGATTTGGGTGTTGGTTGATCTGTCTCCAGTACACCTTCAGTTACTTTACATAGGGTGGGTAGTGGGAGGGCCCATTGTCTTCAAGTTTAGTCACGTTCTCACACCAAATGTTTTGCTGTCCTATTTTTGAGCATTACATGTAACTTGTATGTGTATTGGAGATAGGAAGAGTTGATTTTGCATGCCAAATGGTAATTCCAATCAACGTTTTCTGAATTATTGAGTCTGATACTTGCCTTTGTGGAAGTGGAAATTCTTTACTTAGATGAATGCTTTATAAATAGACATTGCTGCCGCCATCTCTGAACCCATTCCTGAGGTGAGACTGCTCTATATTTTAAACCCCCAATGCTCATGCGTCTGGAGATATGAAATAGAGACTGTGTATTTAACCTTGAAAGACAGTCAAGGTACACTAGGCCAGGAAAAAAAATGTTTCTTGGAGACAAAGTGGTGCATTCCTGTGGCGAGAGAAGTCAAGTGTTTGGTGGTTTCCTCTTCTTTTAGAATCAGAGGTTCTTAACTGGGCCACTTAACTCTGTGGCCACTCTACTTCCTGTGGTTCAAGGTTTAGGAATCCCCTGAAATCATATGCAAACTGTATGTGTGGGTTTTTTTTCCAATGGAAAAGCTCCATTGATTTCGTCAGACCCACGATGTTTCACAGCCACCATCCTAGAGATTCTTCTACTTGTTGATGTCCACTGGTCTGTACATCCCTGACCATATGTGAGCCACGAGCCAGACTGCTGTGTGATAAACTGTGTGATTTATCCATGAGATCCAGGGGTAAAGGCAATAGCTTGTTCTCGCTTTCCAACTTTTTTCTTTTTAATGCTTAGGAAATATAAAGTAATGATCGCTTACTCTAGCAAAGCATTTGTGGCTGCTGCAATAAAGTGGTTTCCTGGGGCACTTTGTGAAGTGTATCCAGTCTTTCAAGGTTAATGCCCTACCATACTTAGTAGGTGCTTTGACTTGCCCTGGGTTATGCCACAGGTGAAGGCCCAGGGTGAGGTGGATCTCAAGCCCCTGGACTTTCCTAGGCAATTATGCCTTTTATTAGACCATATGTCCTCATTCCTTCTTTCATTCATTTGTTCACTTGTTAATCTATTCATTCAACCTACAGTAACTTATGTAATTTAATTTTGAGGTGGAGTTACTTTAAATATTTTACTTTAATTATGGTTAGCCAAGAGAGAATTCCTGGAACTCTTCTAACCAGGAGTGATATTCAAAGTATTCAGCATCCAGTGGAGCAGGCATTAGCTGATCAGAAGGGGCCGGCGTCAACAGTTGGTTTAACCATCATCATTCATACCAGCTTAATTCCAGCCCTGCCTGTAACTTTATTGGCTTATCCTTATGAGTTGATATTAGAGCTTTCAGATGTGTCCGGAGAACTGGTTCCATGTCATAGATGTGTTGACATGAACTTTCTGAATCTGTATCATGCTGGGTGGTAGTCCCGGCTTGGCCACTGTACAGCCAAGTATCCTTGAATTAATTTCTTACTGTCTCTAAGCCTCAGCTGCCTCTTCTGTAAAATGGGAACATTTTATACTCATAGTTTTTAGATGATGTGTACACTGTGCTTACCAGTTTCTGGCACAGTTGGTGCTCATGTGGTACTGGTGGTATTCTAAAAATCAGCCATGAGTGAACCAAAACAACCGTGAGAAAAAAATCCTGTCCAAATCTCTGGTGTGTAGTGCAGGCACAGTGATGAGATAGTGTGCGGGTTTGTCTGTGCTCACAGAGGCTGGGATAGAATTGGTCCTTGGCTGTCTTCTGTAGAGCTCTTCAGACTTTCTTCAGCCTAGGTAAGATATGTAAGATATCCCTCCATCCTTTCTCCACTTGGCCCCCTCCTCAGTACTTCCTCCTTACAACCATGGCTTTGAAGAGACACTAGACCTCTTTCTGACTAAAGAGAATTTTCAGTGGAGACCTTTTCCACTTCCATTCTACACATCTTAGCACAGCTTAGGTCATGCTCTTTCCATCAACTAGGCAAATATTTGTCATGCTTTTACCCTTTCTCACCTCTTAGTCCTCATAGATGTCATTCCTCTCACCTGGACCACCTCACCACCCTCCATCAACCCATGCTCTGCCTTCCTTCCAAATTCTCAGACCATGTTTCCGCCTTAAAAACTTGATACGCTAACCCTACCTAACCCTGTAACTCACACTGTCTGGTGACACCCACTACTCTCTCATCACCACCTGCCTTGTGCCTGCTCCATGCCACTTGGGTGTGTGCTCACAGTTTTCTGTGACGCTGTGTCACTGTATGGACTGTATTCACTTATGTGTATCTTATGATTCTGCCACCAGCATTAGGTTACAAAATGCCTTGGTAGACACCAAACAACAAGTCAAATTTTAAATATAAATAGCAAGCACTGACAAGGGGTTAGACATGTTCTGCCTGATGGGTGAGCAGAAAGAAAGGGTACAGAGGAAGAGAATGTCGTGACCTAGAGGAAGGAGGACATGAAGCTAGATAGAGAGAAGAGATTGAGATGCCCTTTGTCTTGGAGACACTTGGGATTTCTCAAGTCATCTAGTCTAGACAGTCCCACCTGGTATCTTCCAGGTAGGGAAAAAAATGAGAAAGCTATTCCACAAGGAAAAAGCACGTAAGTCTTTTCCAAACTCATTTCCTTTGATCTGTCATGTTATGCAAGCATAATGAAACCTTGAAACTACTTTTTTAGCATATCTTAATTATATGAAAAGGCAAGACAGTACAGACTTTGAAAACACAGAATAACTGTCCTAGAAAGGCATTGTTTCCCATTGCTAGCAGAGAACCCGCAAGCCCTCACTGATATACTGCTGTCCTGATTTTATCTTAACTCCCAGGCGATATAAAAATCCCATAGTGCTAGGTGTCCACCTGCTACTGCCACCATCGGGACCACTCTACTGGTATATCCCTCAGGTCAGTCTACCTGTGGCTTTCCCCTACTCTTTCCACCATCAAACTGCTGCCACTGGAACAAGCAGGTGATGTGCCTGGGACCTGCCCCTGGGCTTCAGTTCTGGCTTTCCTCCCCAGCGTGTAAGCAGGTAGGTGGGGTAGCCAGAGGAAAATCAACAATGGCAGGCACATCTATCTCCTATTTGCTGTGCCAAGGAAGAACCGCCCTCTCAGTGCTGTCTAGAAGGCACAGTGGGCTTCTTCCTCAGCATGGGGTTAAGCTCGCCCTCTCCGGCCTGGGTACCAAATTTAGTGCCGTCAGAAAATGGTTTGGGTGAGGATGTACCTTTTGAAGGCTACCGTTTCAATCAAATGCCATCTCTTAGGTGGTTTGACTTTTAAGTTCTCAGAGGAGTTCCTGGCTTTAGAGGATTTCTATAAGCCTAGGCCATGGGTGGGCCAGAACTTTTCCTCAATATCTGGCTACCTATAACATTATCTGTGCCTTGCGTTTCCTCTCCTTTCTGTTTCTTCTATCCTTCTTATCTGCCCTGCTCTTGTTGCCTCCCCCCCAATCCCCATGTGATTTGTGTCTGCTCCACACCCATCCCTCGCTTCCTTTTCTATCAGCTGCTCCCCACCCAGCACCTAGGGACTCCTGTTGCCTTGACCCCCTTTCCCCTCTTTGAGATTCTGGCTTCCTTACTTTCTAGAGTGTTTTCCTGCCGTTGTGCCAGCTTCTATAAATTGCTGTACCCAAACTTAGTCTGTAACCAGAAACTTCAAATGCCCTTTGAAGGAGCACAAATTGGATCAACAAAACACAAGGAAAGTGACAAGTAGGACGAACCAGACACACTTCATGTTGCAACATGAATTTTCCCAGATCGGAAAACAACTGCCAAAGAAAGTCTGCATGAAATATCAAGCATTGGAAATAGAGACTGAAATTTGAAAACAAACCATTTGTTATTTACAGCAGAAGGGCTTGTTTTATTCAGAATATGCTCTGCCGCCTTCACTGTACTAGACATTGTTCTGGGCACTGGAGAAACAGCAATGAATGAAACAGGAGAACCTCCTGCCCTAATAATGCCTATACTCTAATTTAATTTGTGAAAATAAAAAGGATACCAGTGGTCTTTAGCTCCTGGAAGCAAAGGAGGGAATTTAAAAGGACAGTAATTACACATACAAGCGTGACAAGGTTATCTTATAGGTTCTTAGGACTGAAGGAATAGCATCAGACATTTCCAGATTCTACCTTGTTACTCGAAGTTTGGTCCCTTGACCAGCAGCATGAGTATCATTAGGAAGCTGTTAGAAATAATACATTTGAACCAGATCCTCGGGAGACTCATGTACAGATTCAAGTTTGGGAAGCATTTATTGTTCTTACGAGTATTGGGCTATTTCTGATCTAACTCCGTTTGGGTACTCAGGGGCCCTCAATGTCCTGGTAAGTTTGCTAAGGTCTTTACAAATCGAAGACTAGAGCATTGGTGGAATCTGTAGTGATCAGAATTAATTTATCCAGTTGTATCCCCTTGATTGACATGTAGAAAGGTGGTTGTTGAGTGGGCTACGGGTCTCATAGTCTCTCTTCAGTGAGAGCTGCTTTTTTATTTATTTATCTTATAAATTTGTTTTCTTTTTGTGTAAGGCGAGTCCATCTGCACAGAAGGTTTCCCATGTTTTAAAAAAAGAAAAAGTTGGAAAGCCACTGGTTGATAGTATTTAACAAATTCTGTTTGAGGCCCCCCTCACCCCAGGCACTTTGCAGTTTGTTATAGGTTGTGTATGGAATGTGGTCCATGTTTACAAAGGGTGTATAATCTAGATGTAAATTCAAGACAAATATACATGAAAAGTGGTTAAACCACGAAATAGATTCTACTCTGATCTATTCTGAGATAGACTCAGACTCCAGGGGGAATCTGGAAGCAAGCTGAAACAGCCTTTCATCAAAGTGTCAGAAAAACTGTGCTTTTAAATATGAAAATTGCATATGTCTTTGCTGAGAGTGTATCGAGTCTTATTTTAGGCCCTTCTTGGTGGCAGGGCCTCCTCAGTCCTCATCACTAAAACTAAAACGAGGTTGGGGGCAGGCTTTGGGCAACAGAAAATGTGTCAGCAGAAAGCGTAGTAATATAAACCAAGGTGTCTGGGGGTGTAGGAGTGCCTTCTTACGTAACCTTAAGTAGCCCCAAAGGACATCGCCATGTTTAAAAACAGTTAAACCATTGATGCTCAAAATATTGGTTGAGGTTGTCAAGAAAGGGTGTATTTATTATGTTCTGTACTTTTGTTTAAGAAGATAGAAGTCTGTAATCCACATGAAAAAGTTTCTGCCAAAATGATTAAAATAAAGATTTTGTTACTGAAAAGGATAATTAGTAATTTGGAAATTTTACTTGATCAAATCCCTCTAATTTTAGTAAGCGATCTTTTATTGGACATGTGGTAATTCTTCTGATGAGGGCTTTTGGGTTGCTAGGGGCAGAATCTACCTGTGTTAGTTGAAAGGAGGAGGGCTTCACTGAGAGGATACGAGAGCTCGTGGAGCTGAAGCAATGCTGACTTTCCTGGTAACTGGAGTTGGCGCCGCTGTCATACAGGGCTCGTGCATGTACCCAGACCCCTTTGCCTCTCATCTTTGCTTGGGATGGTGAGTCTTCTCCACTCTCCTGCTTCTCTCATGGCCTCATGGGGGAATCTGAAAGACGTGGCAGCTAGTCAGTGGTTTAGCTCCCCCTAGGCACCTTTGGTCAGTTAGCTGTGGCCAAGATTGTGGAGGCTTCCGGAGAGGATAGCACAATTATCCCAAGCCTGACCAATACAGATAGAGAAGTTAAAGTGAGTGGCAGATACCTGGGAGCTACATTTGTCAGCCGAAGTTTCACAGAGGAGAAAGGGGTAAAACTGAGATCTGGACAGACGGTGCAGAGCAGGGACGGAGGACAGTTCTGGCAAGTAAATTAGAGAGAGTAGGCCCCCATTAGAATAAGGATACAGGGTCAGGAATGATGCAAAGGAGATTAGATAGGTATCTCTTCTGTCTCTTTTCTCCTCACCATTCCTAAAAAACTTGATAGGTTTGATTTGATAGACAAAGCGACGAGAATGTAAATAAGATTAATTTAAAGGACAAGTTAAGGCCTGCCAATAATTATGTGACATAAAGATAAGTCAAAAGTGACTTAAAAGATTTCATGCTGGGTGTTTGGGCAGAGGTCTAAGGCAAAGTTTGAGAAGTTGAGCGTGGGTAGTTGTAGGTCAACTTCAAAGGATTCTGTTCAGCTTAGATGTGTTGAACTGAAGATGTTTTGTAGGACAGCCAAGTGCCCAAGGAGGCCCTGGCAGATGGGGAGTGGAGATAAGATTTGGGATGCATAAGCAAATAAGAAAATCATTGTAATGAACGTGAGCAAAGATTAGGAGAACCAGAGAAAGAAAAAATGTTCAATGGCTCTATCTTTAGAAAAAAATAAGAGCTAGCAGAGGATATTGAAGGAAGTTGTCCTGAAAAGTGGGGTTTCTGGGGTGTCTTCTCTCTGCTGTGTTGGAAATCCCAGGATGGCTTGGCAGTAGCACCCACCCCACTATGAAATATAGTGTCACCCTGAGCAAGGGTGGACCTTGTATTCTCATCTCTGTCACAAGGAGCTTAGTCTACAAATGGATTTGAACATTTCTATTAGCTGAGAACCCTTTCTTCGAAGGCCATCTGTATTCAAATGTCCAGATGGATGTAAGGGGCTCTGTTCAGGAGGGGGCTGTTGGGATGGGAGCTGGTGAATTTGGTCTCCATTTCCTCCTCTGCCTCATTCTTCGAGGCACCTCTGTAACATCTCAATCTTCACAAGACAAAACTTGGAAATTACTAGCCCTAATGACCTTTCATGCCCCTCAAAGCTCTAAAATCCCATGATAATATGAATAACACCTTGCACGTGTGCTACTTGACAATTTAGAAGGTGTCTTCATAAGCATGATCTCTTTTATTCTTACAATCTTTTATCCTGTGAAGTAGTGGAGGCAAGTAGTATCATCCCTGTTTTACAGATAAGGGATTTTCATCTCAGTGGAGGTTGGCTAAGTTGCCTAACAGTCTGTTGCTCCTGAGTGCCCGAGGACAACAGGGGCTCTCTCTGGGTTTTCCAGTGATGGTCTCCTAATTCCTGCTGTTTAGGATGGTTTCCTAATTCCTGCTGTTCTGTTTCATGGCATTCTTTGAGCAGCCACCATATTGATGACCTACTCTAACCTCAAAGGTAGAAAAGATAGAAATGTTGACCTCCCAGACTTCTTCAGCTCCTGTTCCTCTTCTTACTGTGGTCCAAGCGGAATTAATTTGTGTAGAATCTTGTAGCAAGTTCAGGTTTCCTCGGGTCGCTTAACAGCTCAGCTCCCTTTCAGCCCGGTGGCCGTCTCCAGACTCTACTGAGCACCCTCTCCTTCGGACCAGTTTTGCCCTATCACATGGCATTGTGTCTGGAAGGTACAGGTCATTCTCTTTGCCCTTTTGGAGGGACTCTGTCTTTTTTTTTTAATATGCTGCCTGGAGTTAGAGTTCACCTTTCACCAGGACAGTGATTTTTTTACTGATCTTCCCCAGCCACCCTTGCACACTCCTCCAGACTCAGAACCCGGCTCCAACCCAGCACTCCTGGCTTTGGACTCTGTAGGGCTATCACACCAATGGCCCATTCTTACCAAAAGCATTGGGTTCTAGAACAATCAGCGGTGCTACATGTGGGCACATATAAAGAAGTTCACAATATTGAAGAGTTCACAAAACACATCTGCTCTTACCCTAAGGTCAGATGTGGCATGACCTGATGTGGAGTCTTTTTTGCCGATACCTAAGATTAATTCCATGCTCGAGAGTGGGACGCAAAAGGAAGGAACTACTGACACATGCTATATCATGGATGAACCTCAAAAACATTAGGCTAAGCGAAAAGCTAGACACAGAGACAATATAACACGTGGGTATGGTACAAATCCATGTGTATGATGTGTCCCGAAAAGGCAAATTTATAGAGAAAGCAAGTAGATTAGGGTTGGGGGTAGAAAATAAGGAGTTACTGTAAATGGCATGGGGAATCTTATGGGGGGAGAAAAATGTCTTAAAATTGATTTTTGGTGATGGTTGCATCACTCAGTTAAGTTACTAAAATTCAGAGAATTGTACACCTGAAATGGGTAAATTTAAGTTGTAAAATATACCTCAATATAAATATGCTTCAATATTTTGATGTGTAAATATACCTCCCTTTTTGTTGGGGAAAAAAAAAGGAATAGAGTCCAAACTAGATATGGGAACTTCCAAGTTTTAAATTATAGTCTGATTATAAGTAAGCTGAGGAATCCTAGATATGGGAGAGGTGTCAGAATTCTAGAGGTGACTAACTCCAGCTTAGATTGTAGAATCAGTTCTTAAAATAGAATCGCTAATGAATTTGTATTTTGACAAGATGTGTGATGACATGTTTCATGATGTTCTATCTTGCAAACAAGATAGAAAACTGAACCAGAGCAGTTAGGAGGACCCTGAGTGGTTCTCTGACCGTATGGACTTCAAGGGAAGTACCTCCCTCTCTTTTCTCCCTCTCCTTCCTCTTACCTCCTCCCTCTCTTGTTTCCATTACCCCTCCACCCCCCTCCCTTCACCTCGCTCCTCCCTCTTTCTTCCCTTTCTACACTTGTTCTTTTTTTAAACACAAGTTATAATACATAGTCATTGTAGAAAAACAAGAACAGACAGAAAAAATTACAATTGCACGTACTACATTATAGACTTGTTGCAGACTTGTTGTTCGTATCCAAAAAGTGATCTGGCTGCCAGAATTTACTGCAACTGTTGGCTTGGTGACTGGCTATATCCTATGCAGAATGGAAAGATGGTGTTACCACTTTACCCTGAGACAATCAAACAATACCTGGGGTATTGATTTTACAAAGCATTAACTGAGACTGGCCATCTGAGTCTGGGCAGGAGGCAATGGCTAAGATTGGACACTGTGCCTTATGAGGGATAATTGAGGTACCAAGGACTAGTTGATTGTGAGAAATCTGGGGAAAGGCTATGATTAGCTTTCTTCAAGCACAGGAAGGGCTGTCATGTCAAGAGAAATTAGATTTAGTCCGTATGGTTATACGGACAGAATAAGCAGTAGAGGTTGAAAGTTCCAGGAAGGCAAGATTCGGCTTACTGTAAGAAAGCCCTGTCTAACAGAACAGTCTGAAAATGAGCTAGGTCCCGCTGTTCCCAGTGAATTCCCTTCTACATCCCTGGAGATGTTCCAGCAGGGACCAAATGTCATTTGGGTAAAGAAGCATGACATATGTGTGAAGGGAATTCACCATAAGGATTTGATTTGGAGACCTTTGAGAAAACTGACTACAGGGCCATGAACTTGAAATCACAGCTCTGATTACAACAGACTATCACAAAACCAGATGAAATAGTCTGCAAACACCATTCATTCTCTTAATTGTTTCTTAGAGCAAGGAGGTAACTAATGAACCTTCTAATCTCACATTTTCTACATTCAGCTCATTGGTGAATAAAAGTTTAGTTTTTGACCATCTTTGACATTCAGTTCAGTAATTGTAGTAGCTGTGCAGGGAGATGGTTTTTCTCAGTTGTGTTTCCTTGTATTTTACACTGTTTCCCAGCCATGGGTATCTCAGACCTTAAGATTCCCGTTCTGGTAAAAGGTAAAGGGGTGGTTTCAAATGCTGTTATCTCTGTGTAGCTTTCTTCATGTTTTATTTTTTTAATTTGAAGATTGCTTTCAACATTTTTAAAGCTGAACCATAGTTGCAGCACTTCTGAATCCTGCCTATGTCAAAAAGTTGTACTTTTCTGTTGAAGAAATAACGTACTTAAACTGTATTTAACATTTTTTTAACATATATTTTCCTTATTTTGCTATTGATACTTTGAGAAGTTAAAAAATAACTAGGTAGGCCACAGAATCCATAAGAATATGTGAAAAATGGTCCATCTGATGTTAATGTTCCTAAATTACAACTGGTTAAATAATAACTGAACTTCTTGGGAAACAGCAAGAAGCGCATCACCTGAGAGCTTGCTAGAAGCATAGAATCTCAAGCTCCCCGCCAACGCTACTGAGTGAGAATCTGCGTTTTAACCAGTCGACCACCCGACAGGACAGTACCCAGTAGACTGTCTCAGGTTGATATGCTGCAGAAGCTGTGGGCAACAGTATTATTTCACCTTGGGGTTTTTGTTTGTTTATTTGGCTTGTTTTGAGCTCCTGTTTATGTGTCTGGCATTGTGACTAGGTTCTTTCATATGCATGAGCCCATTTAATCCTCAGAATTACCCTCTAAAGGAGGTATTATTGGAGGCTCAGAAAAGTTGTTGCAGGCCTGCCAAAGGTGTCACTTAAAAGGTGGTTTCTGGAGTCTTAGTTTTCTAAGCCTGAGACAGGAAAATTGAGGCCCAGCGTGTAGTGGCGTGGCCTGGCCAAGCATGAGAACCTCCAGTTGCTCCAGCTCCTTGCTTGGCACACCTGTGCCTCCTAGCCCAGCCCAGGTGCCTTGTGGGAGGATTGCAGAGGCAGCATTTCTCCAGAAGTGGAAGCTCAGCCTCTGGCCGTTCATGTTCCAGTTGTGGCTTTGTGTTAAGGGCCTAGGAGGAAGTCATCTCTGACAAGTGTTGGAAAGAGCCCCTAGAGGCCCCACATGTATCTCACCTGCAGTCAGTCTGGTTTCTTGAAGCTTCAGTTAACAGAAATACAGGGCCTAGATAAACACGTTTCTCAGGAGTTGCCTGTACCCAAATGAGCTCTCTCTCTCTCTCTGTGGCTTTAATTTTTTTGAATTAAATCATTTGAAAGACAGTATTTATTAGAAATTAGTTCTGATCTTCCAATTCTGAAGCCTTTAGATATGCTGTTTTCTTGGATTCTAAGAGGGGACATAAAATCAGTGAAATCAATGATAAGAAATGATCTTTAATCGTTAAATAATATTTCTGTTTTCCTGCCTATATTTCTCTTCTTGGCTGTTTTAGGAGTAAGTCTGTGTTTGTCATTCCCTGTGCACCTCTGAAAATAACGACTTAACTCACAACTTGAAAATGGCAGGATTCCAAATTTTTCCAAAATGTGAGGTTCTGTGAACCATCCTATGGGGAGAAAAAAATAGATGTTGTAATTACATTTATTTAAAAAGTACTACTTAGCAAAATTAATTTCTGATAACTAAAACAATTAGTGTAACAATTAGGATTAATTTATGTATTTTGCAATTGTTTATTTACCTATTTAGCACTTGGATTGAAGTTTCAGATGGGGTCTAAAAGGAGGGAACTTCTAAAATAGACCAACATTTCCAGATTTTGTCACAAGACTTTTTTCCCCCATTCTTTAAAAAAATCAGGACCAAATTTCAGTTCTCTGTCCACTGCTACTTGGTGATATTTTTGTTTCTCTTTAACATCATCGTATTTTCTTTTACTTTACCACTGACATTGGCTTATTTCATATGAATGTGTAACATATTAGATACATATGCATTTAAAATATTGTTTTGATTTGTTTGTGATTTGTTTCTCTTAAGGGTTTGTCTGGGGAAATGAGTAATTTCTCATATCCTTTCTTATTACAGGAAGAATTTTAAATCGTTTCTCCAAAGACATTGGACACATGGATGACCTGCTGCCCCTGACATTTGTAGATTTCATCCAGGTAACCTAATAGTAATGTCAATTTCTCAAACAGAAAACGGAAGTTCCTTGTTTTCCAAGGGCTCTCATGGGGGCTAAGGGTGGGCCTTTCAGCCTGGCAATGTGTCATGTTATCTTAATAAAAGGCCATGTTTGTCAAAGGAAGGTGTGGCAATGATTCGGAGGCTAAGTTAACATGAGTAATACCTCGTGTGTAGGAGTGGCTACACAGTCATGTCAAGGTTGGTTCGAAGCAGCTACATGCTTGGTAAGTGGTTCTCCATCTGCCTTCCAGGTATCTGGCGAGGAGTTCACTTTACTGTGAGCACATTTCATAATACTGAAACAATCACCTCTCACGGAAAGATAGCCTAGATTAACTAAATTATGCATTGTATTACCACAAAGGAAAAATATTTACCACACCATTTTTTTTTTTGTGGATAAAAACCAGGTGTGGTTACTTACAAAGAAAAGATTAGTAATAATAAGGTGAAAATAATACTTTGTTAACAAGGACAATAGAGAGCAGTTATTGAAGATGCAAAGCTTTTAAAGGCAAGTCCGTTTAAGCCAATAATTTAAGTACAGGATCAAAGTCATCTTAGAAAATGTCCTTTTTGTTTTTCTAGGCAGCTTTTCTTTCACACGTTGATTGCTCTAAGTCTTAAGGTGTCTTTTTTAAGGAAAACCAACAATCCCACAGAAATACCTTCTATAAAGCACTTGTTTTGTCTGTGAACTTGAGGTTTTAAAGAATATCGATGGGTCGTCTCATCTCTCATCTCCTCATTCAGTATTGTTGTTCATGTGGGATGTTTTTTCTGTTGTTCTGTCTACTTTTTAGTGTTTCAGGCTGGAGGACTTCTTCATTTCTAAGTGTTTATTTTGGAAGTGAAATGCGTTCATCAAAAGCTGCCCATATTCTAAAACTGCAGCTGCTGTTGCTAATACTTCATGAACCTTTTTGACTTTTCCTAAGTGCCGGTTTACAGTAGTCTAATCATGAACTCATTTTAAGGCCAGGAAGTAGAAATGCTATAGTTGGGGTGCAATTATAGCTTGACCTCGATGGGCTCACCCTCTTTTTTTTTTTTTTTTTTTTCATTGCTCCTGGAGCCACTGTTATAAAAGGAGCCAGAATTACTTAATTTGGAAAATTAGCTATGTCAGAAAAATCAGTAATAGGCCTGAGATGATTACAGGCATTCCTCTTAGTCACACAGAAATGCAGCAATGAAAATCTGACTGCAAACAGTGTAGCTCGTGGGCAAAGGCATCCAATGTTACCAACAGGAAGTAAGCTGAGACTCAGGTACAGTACTCTTACCGCAAACTTAAGATGTCTGATTTTCTTTTCTCTTTCGCAAACGTATTTTATAAATGTGTCCTGCTGCATTTAGCTATGTGATTTATCCCCTAGAAGCAGTCTTTCATTAAAAGTGTCACATTTGATGTGATTGTTAATCAGTTTGAGATTTTGTGAAATGTTCTCTTTCTGTGCAACTGCCAGCTAGGCCAAGGTTGAGTTTCCAAAGCTGGCTGGCCTGTGCTTAGCACATAGTTCGCCCTCATAATTAGAATCCCTCATATTTTTGCATGACCGACGGAGAGACAGTGGTAGATGCTACCTGATTTCAGTATAAAGTATCCTCAGCCTGAGGAAAGAAAATTCTAGTCTTGCTGTTCTTTAACCTGAGAGACAAGGGTTTTTTTTTGTTTTTTTATTATCCTCTCATTTAATCTTGGTGGATCTTATCATTGTTGAATACCAGTAGTCCCAATTAGCTGATTTCTTGAATCTAATAGCAAAGGTAAATCTCAATGTTATTGTCTCCAAGAAAGGAGTTTTGTAATAAAGGATAACTCAGTTATCAATTATGATAAAGATCTATTGTCACTTGTTTTGTGTGCAGGTGTCTTTAATAAGGCTTCCCATAATCCCTTCAGGAAGAAATATTTTCTCCTTTTAAAAATAGTATTAGCTAAATATAAAAGCTCTGATCCCTGCCATTGTTGTTGATTCTTTGAGGGACATTTCCCAACATTCATTGTTTAAATGGTTGTCAGGAGGAATCAAGTGAAACTTCATAAACAATGAAGTAACTGGTTCATCTTACTTTGTGTGCAGAAGCCTTTCTCCAGAGGATTTGCATTCGATGAGTGGGGCTTTTGACTGAGGTATCACAGGGATCATTTTGAAGTATTTGGGCCTGTTGCTGTATTAGCAAGCAAAGATTTTTATTAAAGCCACAAAAATGAATTTAACCGGCTCTCAAATAAAGGCCAACAAAAATCAAAATGTAAATTGATTTTTTTTTTTTTTTTTTAAAGTTGGATAGGACTCTGTAAGGATGAAAACAACTTGGTGGTGTTCTGGGACTCTTAATGGAATCATGTAAACTTAAAATAAACACTATTATGGTAAGCACATAGAATGAAAACTAATTTTCCAAATCAAATACATTATATTCAATTCATTTTCCCCAATCAACCAAATGTTTAAAACCTGTTAGTTATAACAGCCATCTTCTGGAAATTAATTAGAAGCCTATTAGCTCTGCTAGCTGAGCCGAATGAAGAGGATTGCTCGTTACATTTCTAAACAGATTCCTGAATTAAAGCAAAGCAAGGTCAAAATGACAATCAACCTGACTCACCTCATGGCTGTGCTTATGTAGTTGATCTAGTTTCAGAGGTTTTTTGTGGGGGGCAAGGGGTATTAGTGTTTTAAAGGAAATTTGATCTACTTTGACTGAATCCTCTAATACATTTTCAAAGTTGAAGTACTAGTCGGGTAAAAGATGCAGGTAATATGAATATTATCTGCGTGAGCAGTAACACCCTCTAAATTGTATGGGAATCTGAAATGGAAATGACTTTTAGGCCTCTTCTCTAGCTCATCAACTCTTGTAGAGTTTTGTTAGGCCCTCTCAGAATTGAGAGAGAAAAAAATTGCCTGTCTGCCTTTGCTTTTAATGTCATTAGCAAAAGCTGCTGCTGACACCAGGAGGCCCCCAATTTTAATGTCTCTCATCATTCTTTGGGTAACAATCCTCATGACCAGCAGCTCCTCCTGTGCTCAGAGAAGCTCACAGAACGTGAGTATTTCTAAACCTAACAGCTGAGTTAATGGAAACAATTGAGCTTTGAAAGGACTGGGAATTTCCTTGTGAAATTGGTGTTACCCTTGGTGTTATCTTGCAGGAGATGTGGTCCTTACCGATCTATGCATCATCTAGTGTTATTGAGCCAGAAAGAATGTGGCAGGATTTACGGTAACAAATAGGATGCAAACCGAAATCCAGAGCTTAGATACTTTCATGAGTAGGGTATTAAGCTTTCCATTTATCATAATATTCAACCTAAGACTGTCCTGTTTCATGTTTTTTTTCTCGATAACGTATAAACTCATGCTTTTCTGGAGAATTTAAACCAAATAGGTAGAGCTAATGTAATTGCATTTATCTGTGTGAACTTTTTGATCCAGAGCATGTATGTTTGATTCCTTTTTCTGTAAGACAATGATAGTTTTGTTGGTTTTGTAAGTAAAAGTTCAGAAGTGTGGAACATTGGGTTAGAACTTAATTGTGTTTCCAGTTGTGTCTGATGCTGAGGAATTATGGAGAGAGACCTGAGAACCCAACCCTCCATTCGTGCCGTAACGGCTAGAGTTGGTATACTCTGTAGAAGCAAGTCAGAAATCAGGGACAGATTTTATTACTACACTGACTAAATGACTGAGATAAGAAAATTCTGTTTCAAATGTGAGCTAATGTGCAGGCCAGGTAGAGATTATTTACCTAACTTTGTTCCTTGGACTTCAACAGAAGATTTGTATTTTTGTGGACATTTGTGGGGTTTATTTTTGTTTAGTTTAGTTTTGTTTTGTTTGGATAGTTAGCTATTCATATCCATGCTAATGTGATACAGTGACACAGCTAATTTTGAAAATGTGTGTCTTTACTGTTGTCCTGCATTAGAGTGAGAAATTCACAGGAATAGTGGGGCTAATGTGTGGGATTTTGGACACAGGTGTGGAGCTGTAGTGAATGAAGATGCATTTTGGAAAGGTAGGTCAGAAGTGAGGGAAGTTTTTTAATATAGCATAAGAAATAAATAATTTACACAATACAAAATAACAACAGTCTGCAGGTTACCTCAGGGTAGCTCTGGGCTTATCAGATAAGTTAGCTAACGGCTGGCAGTACACATCTGGCTTATCAAAGTATTGTTCAAACACGTTTTGTTTGTTTGCTTTTCAAAAATCATAAAACTTTGAATATTAACAATATTTTTGAAAACCAAGTCATAAGTTAGAACATAGTTTTTCACACATTAAAACTAAATATCTTTATGAAAATAGGGATTAAAATACAATTAATATAAAGATCTTCATCTAGACCTCACACATGAGAAATCAGTGAGGAGGAATTCTTTTTCTAGATTGTGGCCTTCAAACCATAGTGTGTTTGGGTAAGCAAACAAACAAACAAAATATAGAAGCAGCAATTAAAATTCACATTTTTAAGTGTTTGATTTCCTAATACCGTAGCACAAATACCAGCAGCATAAATCTAGTGTTGATTTTCTAAAGAATGATTGATTTAATTAATAATGGTGACACACTTATGTAGTATTTGTAGTGTTTTCATAATATAAGTTTTAAATTTAATTGTACTAGTGACTAAAATTAATTTAATGATTAATAATTTTAACAGGACAGATATAATTACAGTATTTGATGGGCAGATATGTTGTTTTGTGAACAAATTTGCAACTAGCTATATAATGGAAAATCTTGAAGTTTCTCCCTCCCCCCAAAACTTATTTTTATTATTCTTTTGTGATATATGGATTTTTAATTTTTTCAATTTCTCATTCCTATAGCATCTTCCTTTTTTTTTTTTAATCCACCAATCTCTTATTGAACTCTTAGTATGTGCTGGGATGTAGGGATGAAAAAGATGAAGCTTTTATCTTTCTTCATCTGACAAGCATTTATTGTGTCCTGTGTGCTAGGTATCATGATGGGCTTCGGGATGTGGAGTTGAATGAAATTTAATTCCCATCTTCCATGAGGCACTCTCTCCTGGGAGAGACAGATAGAAAGTCAGCAATTACAATGTCGTGTGATAAGTTATAATAGGGAGGATATTGTATAGGAGAATGGATAAGGCTTTAGTGTGAGACAAATCTAATTTCCAACCCCAGCTCTGCCGTTCAGCTATCTTGAGAAGTTATGGGACCTCCAGGTGGAGAGTCCCTATAGGTAGTTGGAAGTATGGGTCTGGTGTTGTAGAGAGAGGATCCTGGGATGAGAGTAGAGCCTGCGCGTTCTTCATTGAACAGGTAGTAGTTGAATTGTGAAGATGGATACAATTGCTCAGAGAGAATGAAGCATTTTTAGGGGCCAGGATAAGAACTTTACAGAAACCTCAATATTTACGGAGAAAACAGAGACAGAAGCCAGGTAGAGGAGACAGAATGAACAGCAAGGAAGAGAGGAGGAAAATCAGTGCTGGGGAAACCAAAGGAGGACAGATATGTTCAATGCAAAGGAGGCAGTACGCAGGAAGTTGTCAGTTGGATTTGGCAATTAGAAGGTGTCTGATCCAGAGCAGGTTTAGACTAGAAGGAGGCCAGGTTACAAAGGCTGCAAATCAAAGACGAGTGGAGGAAGTTGAGATGAGGGCAGACTACTCTTTGAAGGAGTGTGACCCAAAGAGGATGGCCTGTTTGGAATGTAGCGTTTGGGGAGGTGTTGCTGGGTCATTGGGTTTCTTAGTTTATGTGTATGATGGTGGTGGTAGGTGGTATGGCCCTCTCTCCCAACTCTAAACAAGCCTTAGAGTTGAGATCCTGCGACACAGTGGTGAGTAAGGCATGAAGCCCTCCCCTCATGGATCTCCTCAAGCTTCTCAAGGAGAGGGAAACATCCAGAAATTCATCTCTTGCTGAATTTGGAATGCTAGAGGACCACAGAGGAAGTCCTGGAAGGTGAACAGCGGGTAGGAGCTAAAGGCAGTTAGGGAGCCTGGTCCAAGACAGCAGAGCTTCTAGGAAGTGACCTTTGATCCAAGGTGAGGGGGAAAAGGCCACTATGGTGCGTCAGGAAGTGCTTCCAGAAGCCAAGTTTCCACTTGGGAACCACTCTCTTCTGTCATCAGCTGAGAGTGGAATGGGAAGGGGAAAGAGCTTGAAGGGAGTTGTTCAGTTTTGTTTAAAAGGGTATGGTAGTGTGTTTCAACTCATTTGTGATGATTCTGCTTATCCTTGGAATTATTTGGTAAACCTTAAAAGATACCTGACCATTTTATTTTTATGATACTTCTGAAGTATTTATTCTGCGTACTTTTCCTCAGCTTATTTCTTCCCATTCCCTTATTCCTTCCCATTCCTTTAAGGTTTTATAACTGTTAGAAAGGACCTGCCTTTTATTTCTTTGTTTCCTCTGTCTTTGCCTTATGAATACCATGGTACATAAATTAACCTGCCCACGGTCCTCTGAGATGCCTTTGTTCTTTGCCTGCAAATGCCAGTATATTTTGGAACTTCAGTATATTTTCTTGCCAGAACCAGAGACTAATATGACATAGAAGGGTGAGACCCTTCAAGAGATCATCAGACTCTAACTTTCTGTGAGACTGGCTGTGGAGCAGTCCCATAACACTGGACCAGGGACTCAAAGCCATTTCTCACAATGCAATACTATCTTAGAATCTATATCTAAATGGATTTGTTTTGCTTCGTTGGCTGGCGATTTGTGTTACAAAGGAGCCCATGCCTAGAGAGTAAAATTCAAATTTCTTAGCCCTTAAATCTAATCTCACTACAACTCCTGGGAAGAAACTTTACATGCCCACTAGACTGAATGTTGATGTGCTCGTGTGTGTGTGTGTGTGTGTGTGTGTGTGTGTGTTTGCATACCTTTAGCCCCTCCTCAAATGGACTTTATTAATTCTTCATCCTTTAAGGACCAGCAAACATCTCTCTTCCCCATTAGTGAAGCTTTTCTTGATCACTATATTGTGCAATAAAAAAAAAATCTCTATGCCCTACAAAAAAAAGAAAAAAAAAGAAAGAAAGGGTTCCTATAACAGTGGACCAAGTTTTGGGCTGAATATATTTCATTTCAGCCTCACTTATAGTCAGTTAGTGTTTATTGAGCACTTTCTATGTGCCAGGCATTTTTCTAGGGCTCAGCGTGTAGAGCAGTGAACTAGATAGTGGTTTCTAGGAATTTGCATTCCTGTGTAAAAGACAGTAAACTTGTAAATTTATATGGTAATTCCAGTAGACTGCTAGTACGTAAAGGAAAGTGTTTGTGGTGATTGCTTAAAACATGGTGGTCAAAGAAGAGGTGACATTTGAGTCTGAGAAAAAGAAGGAAACAGCCATGCAAAAGAGATCTTGGGACAGGTGGGTGGCGGCGGGGGTGCTTTCTGAGGAGTAGGAACAAGTGCAAGGACTCAAGATGGGAACCAAGTGACATGTTCCCAGGGAGAGGAGACCAAGTGGAGAGGAGGAAGAGTGCGCTCTAGACATAGGCAGGCGGGACTGGACCCCTGGGCTTCCCAGATTGAGCATAAGGGGTTTGGGTTCTATTCTGGGTGCACTAGGAAACCACTGGAACATCTCAAGCAGAGGAAGAATATCATGTTCATGTTTTAGATTGAAAAAAAATGTAATACTTACTTGGACACTTCTCATAGAGTTGTTTTTGTTAGGTTGGTGCAAAAGTAATTGCGGTTTAAATGGTTAAAAATAATTGCGAAAACCACAATTACTTTTGCACCAACCTAATAAATAAATTTTTAATATCTTATATCGCCAATAATACATAATCCCTTGAAAGCAAGACCCAGGCTGTATTCTGTGGTATACCCTCATCCATAGCACAATGTTGTAAACTGAGGCAGATAAGTACTTAGCTTTTCAGTCACTGAGATCATGCAAATGGTTTTGAGTCAGTCCACAGATGGGGAAATGGTTCTCTGCAGTCAGGGTGGGCATCTTTTAGGGCAGTGGCTCCCAAACACCAGGTTATACCTAGCTGAGGTAATATGAAAACAAGGGTGATGTAAGATTTTTTCACAAAGCTCAATTTACTCAATTTTTCTCTTTAGATGTCTTGACTTTCCAAATACAGTGGAATTGCTCTTACTTAGGACCGTGTTTTCCCGAAAATAAGACCTAACCGGACCAATCAGCTCTAAGGCGTCTTTTGGAGCAAAAATTAATATAAGACCTGCTCTTATTTTACTATAATATAGGACCGGGTCTTATATAATATAATATAATATAATATAATATAATATAATATAATATAATATAATATAATATAATACCCAGTCTTATATTAATTTTTACTCCAAAAGACGCATTAGAGCTGATTGTCCTGCTAGGTCTTATTTTCGGGGAAACACGGGAGTTCCAAAGTTAGTGCAGAAGCTGAAAGTCTTTTGTGGTCCCCATTATCCATACGTAACAGCAATCCTAGCTAACATTTAGAGATTGCTCTCTGGATGTCAAGCCTCACTGTAAAATCCTTTATTTGTATAACCTCTCGTTTTATCTTCCCAAAAACCCGATGAGGTGCTTACAGTTATCGTGCTGGTTTCACAGGTGAGGGAAATGAGGCCCAGAGAAGTTATGTAATTTTTCCAGTATCACACAGCTAGTAAGTGGTCAATTGGAGATTTTTATTTTTACACCTTACTCATTCTGCCCATGAGAGAGAAGCAAACTGCTCCTTCCCATGTTTTGATTTGAGTATTCTCCTTGAGGGAGATCCCAGGCGGAATCTCTAATAATATTTAAATTATTTATCATCTGGTGTCTATACCTCATCCCTAGCAAAAGTCATAGAAGTGCTCATATAATGTGACCTCATGGTATTTGAGCTATAAACCTTTCTGAAATTGTGGTACTAGCCTTTGAAGTTTTTTTTTTTCTGGCTTTAGAATTCATTCAGTGCAAGCCTACTTCTCTAAAAATGCTTTTGGAAATTTTTGCTGGTTGGTAAAATTTAGTCTATGAACTACTACTTTCAAGAACTTTCATCCTTGGTTTTATGAGAAACCTGGTCTCAAACCCTAGCACCAGAGAAATTGTGACTGTTTTTGAGGGACGAACATCAGGAAGCTCCGGAAGTAGAGGATACTGTATGTCCACATATTTCGGTGCACATCTGTTTGAGGTGCGACCTATATGGCTCTGTAGTAACATAGTGTAAACAAGAAGAATTGGCTGTGACTAAAGTAAATGCATGTTTCTTGAGGTTTTGTTTAAAAATAGAAACATAACTTTAAAACTTTATGAACATTGGGTGATTTTTATGTTATACTAATACTAGTAATTGGAAATGCATTCCTTATAAAAAATAGCTTACCTGTACTAAAGTTAAATTGTTCTTCACTAGAAATAATGTACAAGCTGCATATAATAAACCTATCATTTCTATGCAAAAAACACACCTGATGGTTGAATTAAACAGAATGTCCAAGTAGTAGTTTGAAATTTGAATACTCTGAAATACTACCAATAGAGTATCTAAACTCCCAATTCCAAGGTTTTACGTACATTGTATCACCTATGTATATTGTAGGTGATAGCATTCTTTTCTGTGAAGTGAGGATCGGAGTTCTGGTATATCTGATTTCAGACAACAGAGCTTGTTAACGCTTTATTATATGTCCATGTGTGTGCGTGTGTAAATAGACATAAACACACACATACACTTAAAGAACCTGTTACATTGTTGATCTGTAATCCTTTCAAATCAAGTAGCTTGATGCCCATCTTAAACTGTAAGCCATGTGGCTGGAACGTATGGTTTATATGGGGCTCGAGGTAAATCAAGGTTCACATTTTACATGCCCTTGAAAACTTGTCTACGGAATTTATAAACTTATAGACAGTTGGCCAAGGTCTTTGAGCAGGTAAATGGCTGCTCACCATGTACTTTTAAGGGAAAACAAGAATGTGTGTGCGTGCCTCTCTTCTGAAGATGTCATCGTTATTCCCAGTTGGTGGACTTAACTGAAAATCAGCAAGGCTGATAATCTGGTTTGTGTTAACTCGCACATTGGGGGTTGCCTCTGAATTGTGCCCGTGGTTGCTTCCTGAAAAGGATCTTAGCGTATTTAGAGTTCTGTCTTCTATTTGTGGTCACCTGAAAGAGTCTTTGTTGGAGAGGTCTTCCTCGTTTTCCCTGGCTGATTCCAGCCAGCATTGGCTTCAGCCTCTCAGGGTTGGGGAGCAGGCTTCCTTTTTCTGTGTTGGGCTTTAGTGTGGCTTTGCTGGGCTTTTGACTGCCTGGGGCAATGCCAGGGCACCCAGGTTTATTGGCAACCCGACAGTGTTTGATGATCTGATTCGTTCTAGGATGCTTTCTGTTTTCAGGAGATTATTGGAATAAGCTAGTGAAACCACTGATGTCCCTAATGTCGTAGCTTTATGGCCCATAAATTCTGCATGAGTTTGCATCACAGGGATTCCAGGTTTATTATTCCTGAAGATTTTAATGGACATTCCCACGTAGAGTCACTGAATGAAAATCAATCGTTTTCAATACAGACCATTGAGCACTAAATACAGAGGGTGCCAAAAAAATGTATACACATTTTAAGAAAGAGAAACTGTATTAAAATTGTAATATCAATATATACCGATAACAAAAGATGAGTACACGTCACGTTTGACTTCTGCAATTACAAGAGGTGCCCACAGTGGTTATCAGCAGCATCCAGACACTTCTGATGATGGTGAACTACTGCTTGAGCAGCATTGACCAGTGTCCACTTGTATACATTTTTGGGCACCCCCAGTATTTCAAGTTAATGAAATTTCCTTACAATTTCTAAAACTTTCAAGGTCCCAGATAACATTGAATAAGGAGTCTCAACTATTTAGAATTCTTGCCGTTAAAATCATCACTTCCAAGAAGTCTTCCTACTAGCAAAACAAGTGTAAATAAAGGTTAAAAATGAGGAAGTTGGATGGAGGCATTCCTTTTTTTTTTTTTTTTTTAAATTTGGGACTGCTCTGAACATGTGAACTTGCACACAGCTGCCCTCAGCAAAACGCTGTAATTTATTGAGGAAAACTGAATTGCAAAACCTTTCTTCCCCACACACCCATCATCCCCCCCCAAAAAAATCAACAGCTTGACTGAGCTTAAATAACTGACTTTTCATATTCTTTCATGGAACACAAAGGGCTAATCCTGAGGCTACTTGAGCCACCAATGCAGGCAGTGATGGGGACCACCATGGAACGTGTCATTCCCTCCTCACCACACACAAAACACATTGACTGCAGCTTTATGAAGTGAAAATACCCAAGAAAAAGAAAATGTGAAGGAGGTGTCCTCAGTTATTTCTTTCCAGAGGGGGAGCGCCAAAGAAAAAGCTGCTGCATCTGGATATCGAGAACAAAGCAAGCCTAAGACTTGGGTATAATAGGTTGGGTCACTTGCTTTTATAGAAGCAAAAGAGTGGAACTGCCTTTGCTTGTCTCAGTACCACTGACCCTTGCATTTCATTGTGTGGAGATGTCAGAGAAAGTGTGTAGAAAGCATTCCAGCCTCTTTCACTGAACAATGACTTTGTCATTTTGAGATTTCTATGGTGTGTTGACCCCTTCCCCCACTCCCTCCCTCAAATCCCCCTTGGACAAAAGAGATTGTTAGTTAGGCTGCCTTGCCCTCGTTTGAAAGATCTCTGTTTTACTGACTCTTTAAAAGTAAACTCATCCATTTTAACTGAATCACAGTGTTTTCACGCTTTTAAAATCAACAAAAGCGTTTTAGTCAGAGCATTTGCAAGGATGGAATATTCTGTGAAAATGCCAGTCCCAGAGATAATGATTCATGCAAACTGCCAAGTTAAAGTGGGTTTGTTCGTTAATAGAAAGGAGAATTGATGATATGGGTTACTGGAAATATTTACAAACACTTGACCCTCGGGATTGTGAGATCAGGGTGATATGGTTCACACAGGCACACTCATATGATTGTTTTACCTGTTTTTTAGTGAAAGATGAGACGGTTGGGTTTTTCTAGTGTGATGGTTGTAGCACACTCACCATCCACATCATCACGGTGACAGTTAATCGCTGGGGACCCTCCCAGGCTGGCAACCAGTGTTCCAATTTGTCTGTCCCAGCATGTGTGCTCCAATGATAATGTTTGTAGTTTAATAAGAAGCTAATTAAGATCTAAAGGAAAAAAAGATAAATATCTCATTTTTATCAAGCTTGGTGGTATTGTGCAGAGCATAGAACTTTACATTATGGTGTTATTGGATGATGTCCACTGGAAAACAATAGTGGCCACTCAAGGGGCTTTCTTTCCTTGCCATCTTGTACCTTTAGTAAGGATAAAATTGACAGTTGTTGCTGGGGAGAGGAAAATGGCTAAATATTTACTTACTTTCAGGACCTTTAGAGTCTGTATATGCTATTCTTGATTACATTCGTTGAATTCTGTCTACTCTAGGAGTTTTCTCATAAGATGAACAAGAAAGGGGTGGGCTGGACAACTTCAATTTTAGTAAAATCTTGCACTTAACTATTTTGTGTATGGCTGTATCCATCTTAAATCTGATGTGGAACATACTTAACTATAATCTATACTGTCTTGTAGCTGCCTTCTGCTTGTGAATTTCATGACTGACATGTTTCTTGTAGCATTTCTCTGGGTTCATTGATTTAATATTCACTGGTTATTGTCTGCATTGAGTCTCCAAGCAGATAGTACGTTCTAATTCTAGCATTGTAGATATGTCAAAAGTGACTCAGTAGCCAGATTTGTTGCAGGCACACAGGCTAGTTGCTGTTAGCCCTCACATGTACTCTGCACTCTTCCCTGCCCCCAGGTACCCGAGAACATCACCGTGTGACATTATGGCTGTGTGACATTGCCAACACTTGTCTGATCACGACCTAAGGAATAGGAATGGTACCATTATTTTTGTAACCTATTGCTATATTGAGGTATAGTTTATATAGAGTAAAATAAACTTTTTTCATTTAATGAGTTTTGATAATTGTATACATCCCTGTGACTACCGCCCAAAACAAGATATAGAGCATTCTTATCACCTTGGAAAGTCTCTCTTGCTCCTTTGTAGTCACTTTCCACACTCTCACACTTCTCCCAGATTTCTGTCAACATAGATGAGTTTTCCTGTTCTTGGGTTACATGTATATAAATGGAATCAATACAGAATGTTTTTCTGTAGCTGCCTTCTTTTGGTCAGCATGTTTTTGAGATCCACCCATGTTGTTGGATGTTTCAGTGTGTTATGTTTCTTTGTTTGTTTGTTTCTTTTTTCCTGAGTGATATTCCATTGCATGAAGATACCACTCTTTATTCATCTGTTCTCCAGTAAATGGACTTTTGGGATGTTGACAGTTTTTAGCAATGAACCTTGTTGCACAAGTGTTTATGTGGACATGTATTTTCATTCTTCTCGGATCAAATACTTAGAATTGGAATTGCTGCTTCATATGGTAGGTGTATGTTAAATTAAAAAATTACCATAAAGTTTTTAGAAGTAGTTGCACCATTTTACACACCCACCAAGCAATATATGAGAGTTCCAGTTGCTCCACATTTTGGAACATTAAGAATGATGTTAACTGCTACTTTGGGGGTAGATATCTGTTATGAAATTGAAAAAGTTTCCTTTAATTCCTAATTTGCTGAGAGTTTTTACTTTTTTAAAAACTCAAGAATAGGTATTGAGTTTTGACAAATATTTTTTTCCACATCTCTTCAGATAGTCATATGATTATTTACCATTATTCTTTTAATATGGTGACTTACACTGATAATTATTTGCAGATTAATATTCCTGGAATAAACTCCATTTGCTCATGATGTAGCATCTTTTTTTTATCGCTGTGTTCAATTTATTAATATTCTGTCAAGAATTTTTGTATCTGTTGTTCATGAAGGATATTGGTCCATAATTTGCTTTTCTAGAAATA